>NW_027137573.1:2346852-2699982 GCF_001692895.1 Cenococcum geophilum 1.58 | reverse complement strand
AGCAATAGCCCCTTAAAGGGGCGATACGCCTAAATATACTAGCTAGGAAGCCCGCTACCTATAAGTAATAAAAAGAGAAAAGGAAATATAGGAACTACTAGCTTATTAGGTAGAGACCTAGCGCTATACTAATAGAACGCTATAACGGTAATAGAGGATAGGAGGTTACTAATATAAATAGAGATCTACTATATTAAGTATAAGATAAATAGATCTTAAATAGAAGCGATAATAGAAGGAGGTAGCAAAAATATAAGACGTAGCTATAAAGAACACCCTATAGTTAATACTAATAAAGGCAAAATCTATAGCCGCCTTTCTACTATAGATAAAGGTTTTAGGCCTAAATATATAGCTAATAAGTATCTATATTCTAAATACCTTACCTTAATATATATATAGGTGGCCTATTTAGTTAATACGCTATATATTACTATTTTATAGCTACCGCTTAGTAAGGGANTAGCTATTTACTAGTATAGGCATAAATAATATTACCTAAACACTCTCTATAAGTAGAGGCCTATAGGTAATAGTAAAATAGCTTATACGTTAAGGAATTCTTTAATAGTTTTAAATAGTATATAAGATCTAATAGGAGGATACTAAAGGATACGCCCTATGCTAGCCNCTTANGGACTAAATACCCCCGCCTAATTATAGGCGGCTTATTAGCAAATCGCTAGACCCTTCTACTACCTCCCCTTAGATCTTCTAATATACCTAAAAAGTATAGTACGTAAGGTAGACTAAAAGATATAAAGATATACTAGCTAGGTAAAGGCGAAANANATAAAACTAGNTAAAAGGAAATACTTAGGTTTTCTCCCTTATAGGGCTTTTTCCTATATTAAAAGGTAGAAGCCTATATAGACCTAAAAATAGACTAAATTAGGTAATAAATAGAATTAATAATAATAATATACTATATACTACTTTTCTATAGCTACTGCTTAGTAAGGTACTAGCTATTTATAAATATAGGTATAAATAATATTACTTAGATACTCTCTATAAGTAGAGGCCTATAAGTAATAGTAAAATAGCTTATAGGCTAAAAAGTTCTTTAGTAGTTCTAAATAGTATATAAGATCTAATAGGAGGATATTAAAGGATACGCCCTTTTCTAGCCCCTTAAAGACTAAATACCCCTACCTAGCTATAGGTAGTACGCTAGCGAATTACTAGATACTTTTACTACCCCCCCCTTAGATCTTTTAATATACTTAGAAAGTATAGTATATAAGGTAGATATAAAGATATAAAAATATATTAGTTTAGTAAAGGTAAAACGTATAGAACTAGCTAAAAGGAAATACTTAGGTTTTTCCCCTTATAGGGCCTATTCCTATATAGAAAGGTAGAAGTATATATAGATTTAAAAAGNAACTAAATTGGGCAATAAATAGAATTAATATAATAATTATATACTTAAGCCTAAAGCTTAATATAAAGTTTTAAATCTCTTTATAAATATTTATATTAATTATATTTATTGCCTAATTTAGGTCCTTATTTAGGTCCTTTAAAGGGCTTTTACCTTCAATATAGTTAAAAAGTACTTCGCCCTATAAGGGGAAACCCTAAAGCTTTCTTTTTAGCTATTTTTTCTAATACGTTTTATCTTTCAAACTAATATATTATATATCTTTAGGTCTACCTTAATATACTAATACTTTTTAAGCATATTAGAGATCTAAGGGAGGTAGTAGAAGTATCTAGTAATTTACTAGCGTACTACCTATAGCAGGCGAGCGGTATTTATGTTCTGCTAAGGAGCTAAAAGGGGCATAATCCTTATGTTCTCCTATTAAGATCTGAGTGATACCGTAAGCGTGTAGCATGGCTAAAAACTCCTTAACCGCTATAGCATTGTTAATACTATTTCATAGGCCCCGACTTATAGAGAGTATAAGTAATAATTATTTATACCTGTATTATAAATAGCCTAGTACCTTACAAGCAGTAGCTATAGAAAAAGTAGTATATAGTATACTACTAAATAACTATCTATAAGTATATTAAGGTATAGTATTTAGAATATAGATACTTACTAGCTATATATTAGCTTAAAATCTCTATCCGTAATAGAAAAGGCGGCTATAGATTTTACTTTAATTAGTCTTTATATAGGGGAGTATTAGGTATTAACTATAGGTATTCTATATACTATGTCTCTTATATTTTTATTACCTCCTTCTATTATCGCTTCATTTAAGGTCTACCTATCTTGTCGATAAGTATAAGTAGATCTCTATCTATACTAATACCTCTTATCCTCTATTATTATAGTAGTACTCTACTAATACGGCGCTAGGTCTCTACCTAGTAAGCTAATAGTTTTTATATTTTTCTCTCTCTCTATTACCTATAGGGTGAAGGGCTTCCTACCTAGTATACTTAGGCGTATTGCCTTTTAAGGGGCCCTCGCTCCTTATATATAACTTATTCCTTATATACGTTTAGTATTTAGTATATATTTTCTTTTACTAGGTGGCCTTATAATATAACTATTCTCTATATAGTAGTTATATTAACATATAAGTCTACTAGTAAAACTACTACTTATATTTTAGTATAGCGCGTAAGTATTCTCCTATAGGCCCCTATAGTTCTATATAGGTACTAGTTTTATATTTAGCTAATAGCGCTAGGGAGCTTTTTATTAATACTTTACTACCTAGTCCTAGGCCCTAGATCTAGAGCCGTATATAATTATTAGCCTTACTATAAATAAATAAATATCTATATAATTTCCTATATAATATTTCTATAAATTCTATAATTAATTACTAGTATAAAATATATATCTATACGCCTATATATTTATATAAAGCTCTATATAAAAGCTCTATATAAGGCTCTATATAAAGCTCTATATAAGGCTCTATATAAAGCCCCACATAAGGTCTGTATAAAGCTCTGCTTAAAGCTCTGCATAAGGCTCTGCTTAAAGCTCTGCACAAGGCTCTGCTCGAAGCTCTGCACGAGGCTCTGCTCGAAGCTCTGCATAAGGCTCTGCACGAGGCTCTGCTCCGAAGCTCTGCACGAGGCTCTGCTCAAAGCTCTACACAAAGCTCTGCGCGAAGCTCTGCTTAAGCTCCTGCTCGAAGCTCTGCTCGAAGCTCTGCTCGAAGCTCTGCTCGAAGCTCTGCTCGAAGCTCTGCTCGAAGCTCTGCTCGAAGCTCTGCTCGAAGCTCTGCTCGAAGCTCCGCTCGAGGCTCTACTTGAAGCTCTGTTCAAAGCTCTGCTCGAAGCTCTGCTCGAAGCTCTGCTCGAAGCTCCGCTCGAGGCTCTACTTGAAGCTCTGTTCAAAGCTCTGCTCGAAGCTCTGCTCAAGCTCTGCTCGAAGCTCTGCACGAGGCCTCTGCACGAGGCTCTGCACGAAGCTCTGCACGAAGCTCTACTAAAGCTCTACGTAAAGCTTACCCCCTTCTGCAAGGCAAATCTATACCTACTAGCAGTCCTTAAGTATTATTTAAAGCTGGCTTATTAATTTAGGTACTCTAGCTACGGTAAAAAGAGGGCGGCGGTAGTTGTGGGTTGGGTGCAGTCGCTACAACTCTAGGGCGTCGGGCGCGATAATAAGACAATAAATTAGAATTGGGCAAATCGGGCAACGTAGTCTTCTTCGCCAGGTTTGATTTGGTAATTCTAGCCATTAGGAATAGCTTGGGGAGCTATAGAAGTTAAGATAATTTAGCTTAAAGTAGGTGTATATAGGCCTAAATACCCCGCGCGGGACTAATAAAATCTAAACCGTGTACTAGACCTTCTAACGAAGGTCTTGCCAAAAGCGGTTAGCGTCTTGGCAAGGTAAGCCTTGGCAAGAAGGTCTGGGAACGAGATAAGTGATATACCTCCTACGCGTAGCTGACATAAGCTGTACGCGAGGTGTACGCGAGAGCACGGGGCTCTCCTATGGAGGCCCCTGCGGTGGGGTTCCATGACAATGCGCTAAGCGATTAGATATAGTATAGATCTATCTAAAGCTCTAAAATCTTTAATTACTTAAATAGGACTAACTAACAAACAGTTTTCTTTTAATATACTCTTTTCTTCTCTCTTTACTAACTAATTCTAACCAACTATACCGTGACTTCCTATTTATAAGAGCCCGTACCCTTTTATACTACTAGTTAGTAAAATACTAAATTAACTATTTAGGGTAAAGATCTTTATAAAGCTAAATCTATAAAACGCCTATTATAGGTTTTATATTAAAGAAGGGGATAAATAAAAAATAGGGTTTAGAACCTAATATAGCTACTTTAAGTATCTAGTAATGCCTTTTTAAGCTAGCTAATATGCCTATAATATTCTAATTATACATTTATAGGGCCTTAGGAGGACTAGTTAACTATATATACGTTATTTATCTAAATAATATCCTAATCTACTTACAAGATAAGGACGAGTATAATTAGTACGTCTGTAAAGTATTAGAATGTTTAAATAAATAGGACCTCTACACTAAGGCGTTAAAATATATCTTTAATACTAAGCAGGTCGAGTTTCTAGGTTACATTATAATACTTATATATGTAGTAATAGACCTAATATAGGTATAAATAATCTAAAAGTAGCTAAAGCTAGAGACCTATTAGGATATTTAAGTATTTCTAGGCTTTATTCATTTCTATAGGTGTTTTATTTATAACTACGTTAATATTATCTAGTACCTATCTAGCTATACTATAAAAGCTTTCTAAAACCTAGCCTAAAAAGTAAAAAGCTTAAAGGCGGAAAGGAAGAAAACTTAAAAGGAAGTAACTAAATAGTGTAAACTATAAATATAGCCTAAAAAGGGTTAGGAAGCCTTTTAGGAACTATATATAAAGTTTATAAAAGCTTTACTACAACGCCATTTTAACCTAGATTAGATACTAATAGTAATTACTAATGTATTAAATTTTACCTTTAATAATATCCTATTATAATCTAATAAAGATTTAGTTACTACCTAACTCTATTTAATACCGATAGTATTTTATAGCAGAAAATTATAAAAGCCTAAAGTTAGCTTTCTTCTAACTAAAACTCGAAAATAGCTATTTTAAATCCTTCTTTAAAAACAATAGGGAAGGATAAAGAAAGTAGATGCTTTAGGAAATATAACGTTATCCTTTCCCCTAGTAGGGTCCTACGAGAGTTAGTCTATACGCGAATACCAGAATTAAAGGTACGCGTATAGTTACAGAGCTTTAATCCTATTAGTTCTATTTGCTAGCCTTTATTAATAACTATAGGACCCATTTTACTAGGGGAAGGGATATAAACCCCTAAAAATCTATTACTTGACTATAGCCTATATAGAGAGAAGTGTAACGCTTAAGCTATTAAACAAATGCCTTAACGGGGGCTTAAATAAATACTCCAAAGGTGAAGCGAACGAATGCTGTATTATAAAGATATTAAGCTAAGGAGCAAGAGAAGGTAGTAAGGCCACGTCTATATATATATGCTAAGTCTTAAGCGAACTCCTAACTAGGTAACGCACTCCAGCGCCGTTATAAGAAGAGAAAGAAAATATAAAGGTAACTAAGCTCTTCTTTTCCTAAAGAAGTTATTATATACAAAAAAAAGGTACTTTTCTATTTCTAAATAAGATAGAAATAGCTACTAGAAAGTAGTTAATAATATTAGATAACGAAGTTACCTTACCTATATATGTTGTTCCGTATAGCCGTACCTAGCATCTTACTAGCCACTCGCTTACCCCCTATAGGCCTATGCTATAGCTAAGTAGTATAAAGCTTATTACCTTATAAATAGTAATAAGATCTTTAAATGGAGGTAACTCCTATTAGGCCTCCAGGAGATAGATAATAAAGAGTAAAAGAATAGAAATAAATTATAAAAGGGTAGAGATAGGCATTAGAATTTCTTATAGTCTTTTTACTATTTTCTTATTACGTAATAGTTGCTAGCAACTTAGTATTTTACTAAAGAGCTATAAACTTCTAAGATATAGTTACTAGTATATATTAAGCTACCTAGGCAGGATTTATATATATAAAACTATAGCGCTATAGCTTAGAGGCTCTATATATACTATTATATATTATATAATATAATAGATATAAAAAAAGATATATTAGATAGAGAAGCTAAATTGCTCCTACCTTATAGTTTTTTTATAATAATTAGATATTAAATAAAAGATAAACTACGGTAGTAAAAATGGTAAGCTTTGGGTATATTTTAGGCTTAAATACTACTAAAGCTAGGACTATAAGCTCCTAGGCCTTCTGTAAAAGATTTATTTAAATAAGGAGTAGTATATCTATATAATCTGCGGAGTCTAATTTATAAGATAAGCGCTTAAACGAGCCTCTAATACTACCTTATCTATATAAGGGATAGAAGCTTTACTATAATATTTTAAGGGAAATAGAACTGCTAGTTATTTAAAAGCTCTTTAGCCGGCAGCCCTAAGCCTAAATCTAGGTTTAAAACCCGTCTAAAAAAATTCTTTATTACTAGATTTAAATCCTTTAATATCCTTTTATAAGTAAAACAGTTTCCTAAAAGTATTAATATTAAAGCCCTAATTAAGATATAGTATTATATATAGTATAGAGAAGCCAATGAGCTCCTACCTTGTAGACTTTTTTAAATAATAATTAGACATTAAATAAGAGACGAGATACGGCAGTGAAAAAGGTAGTCTTTTGGTGTATTTTAGGCTTAGGCACTACTAAAGCTAGGACCATAAGCTCCTAGACCCTCCGTAGAAGATTCGTTTAAATAAGGAGCAGTATACCCATATAAACTATCCGCGGAGGGTCTGATTTATAAGATAAGCGCTTAGCCGAGCCTCTAATGCCACCTTATCTATAAAAGGAATAGAAGCTCCGCTATAATATTTCAACATTCAATAGAAAGAGAGAATAAAGTAAATAAGGATTCATTTCAAGGGGAATGAAACCACTGGTCATTCAAGAGCTCTTCAGCCAACGGCCTCAAGCCTGGATCCAGGTTCAGAATCCGTCTAAAAAATTCCTTGTTACCAGATTTAAGCCCTGTGATATCTCTCCATAAGCAAAATGGTTTCCTAGGAGTATTGATGTTGAAGTCTTGATTAAGCCCTATAAGAACCTGACACCATGGACTGTCCCTAATATGTTCTATTAGTCCCCCGGGGAGAGGTCTAAAGTACAAAAGCATATTAGAAAGTACTTTAACCTCCGGCAAAACACCATCTTCCAGCTCGTCATACGCGAAGATGGCCATTTTGGTAATACCGTAGACGGCCTATGGTAATTGCGGGACTTATATTAGTGAAAACTTTAAAGCGGCACATAAATGGAGGATCTGAGCTGGTAGGCAAGCAGAGGGGCAATTACTGTGACTCCAAACGACCAAACATCTGATGCTTTACCCACGCGAGTACCGGTCTAAGCTTCGGGGCTGCGCTAGAGGACGTTGCCGACCTAGAAAAAGATGGCCTCTCCGTTGTTTACTCTAGCGGCGTCCTCTGTGTCGGATAAAGAGACGCCGTTAATCTCTTGGATGCCGTCTGGCCTGGACGTATACAAGATTAAGACATTGTTAGGCTTAACGTCTGTACCCCAACACCAATCCGTCATCAGCAATTACACTAATTATCCAAGGTCGCGCAAATGATGCTAGGGAAATCATTACTATAGTGCACCCAGCCTTTGCTGTGACAAGCAGCAACGCCCTTTAGAATGTCTAAGAGGATCCGCTTGACCTGTGGTCTAGAAACAGGCCCGCTCTGCATAAAACTTAAGAAGTCTTTGTTGTAATACTGGAAGATAAGANCCATGTTGGCATCGTTCCCATTAACTGGTAGGCGAACGAAGGGACTAAATGGTAAGTCCCTCTGGAGCCTAAACCCCTGACTGTACTTAAAGGTAGTAACAGGCTTAACTATGTAGGAGTTGTTTTTAGACCTATAGTCTGTTAACAAAACATCCTAGCAACTAAGCTAAAAGGTGGGAGATGCGTACTGAGCGAGCCACAGTCTGCGCATAATGTCTTTATTTTTAGTGCCTTGTTCTATCCGTTCGTAAAGAACCTTCTGGAGACAATAGGAAACCCCGGTTCGACCAATAAGTATTTGGCCTACTTGCAGGGAGGAACCCATCCTTGCCACTGTTCCTCGCATCTTTTATAAGAATTCGAAAAGTGTGGAGTAATTTCGCCTCAACGAACAAGAGGTGATAGGTATCGGAGGTCCGGGTTAGGCTTGGCATAACCTCGGGTTACGCACGACCCCCCAAGGTCCGCGACATATCGTTCAAATATCACCCCCCCCCCTTTGGTGGTGGCCCCTACTTTTAGGACGCGTTTTTGAGGCCTAGGTTAGTACTGGGTTAGTATAGAGGGCCTCAGCGCGCCTTCGACCTCACTGTCGCCTCAACAATCCATTTTCCAACCCTCTCCTATCCTCGTGCCCGCGATAGCTCGCGCAGGGCTTCTAATTTTATATAGAAAGGCCTACCGTAATTCTAATTGTATAATATAGAGCCCTCTTCTTCTTCTCCTTTAATATTTACGCGTTCGGTAACTTTATTTACCCATGCCGCGCTTACGCGTCTCCCCCTTACCTCTTACAGATATAGAGTCTTTTAGGAATCTTCTTACCCTATGGTCCACTTTACGGTCGACGGAAGCCCCCCTAACCCCCTTTTATAGCCTCTAGAACGAATTTAAGGCCTAAATAGCGCGGCTATATAATATTTATAAGGCCTAGCGCTTAAAGAATACTATAAGGGCGTATAAGCCAAAGTAGAAAGAGTGGGAAGACTAGTGCGTAAGACTAGAAGGTAATATAGACAGCGCCTAGGTAACAGAAGATAAGCTTTACTTATTTTTAGAGCAGTAAGTTATTAACTAAGAATTATGGGCTGCTGGCTATTAAAAACGGAAGTTAAAACGGAAAGAGATATAGAAAGATAGTAAGCGGGTAAAGAAGAGGCAAAAGACGGCTAAGGGAAAGGTAGCTGTAGCGGCAGCCGTAGCTATAGGGGAGGAAGCCGTAAAGGAGGAAGGAGAGATATAGGACGAGGAGGCCTTAGACGCTCTATTTAACGAGATAGTCCAATACTTAGTTATAAATAGCTACGTCTTCGCTATTACTGAGCTTTATATATGGTAATTAAAAGGTAAGGCCTTGCAGCCGCTGTAGGGGGCGAAGCTCTCGGCGGTACTAGACAGCGTCCGCCGTAATAAGGACCAGATTTAACGCGTTAACTTTATTAATTAAGGCCTATTTATAATTACTAGCGGCTACAACGTTAAAGGGCCTAAAAAGGCGATTATTTAGTGCTAGGAGACGGGCTCTAAGATACTAGGTTTGGTTAAGTCTTACCTATAAACTGCGGCTAAGTATTTATTAGGTTTATATTTAGTCTATATAGCTACCGTTTTCTAACCTATTTCTTAGGCTATACTACTATTACCTAGGGTAAAAGTAAATAGGACGTTTAGCTTACTAACCTTATCCTTATTAAACTAGACAATAAAGGGCCTAAACTAGACGAGCTGGCGCCGTATATAATTATATTAATAATATAAAGGAAGCAGAATTAATACAGTAAAATTAAGTATATAGGCTGTATACGTAATACTAACCCTATCCTCTACCCTCTCTCTATAATAGCCTTCTACTTCTTTAACTGCTAGGGTAAGGACGGCGCTAAAAGCTTCCCATTCTTTTAGCAGCTAGAGGACTACTACGGTCTATATATCTTCCCTAGTAGTATTAAAGTACCGCAACGGCCGTTAAGCTATTATACGCAGTTTAAATAAAATAAGAAGATATTCTAGGGGGTAGGAATTTACTTAAAGGAGAAAACCTATAGCGCCTATAAGCAGAGCGTCTAGTATGCTAAGCTTAGCGGCGTTAAGGAGACCTAAATTAGATAGGCCGGATGCTAGAATACGGACGTAATAACGGGAGCCTACCTTAGCTACCTACCCTATACGTTTATACGGTCGATTGCCGGCTTCCTAAAGAAAGGAAAGGGCTACTTTCTCCCTTATACGCGAGAGGTGCCGGAAAAAGCCCTTTACTTAAAGATATAGCCTAAGACTAATATCTAGCTAAAACGTATAGAGACCTACTATTTAGAGAGGGCCGATAATAAGGTTATACAGTTTAACCTTATAGGCTTAGGATTTCTACGCCTCCTCTATACGCTTAGGGTAATCTTATTATAGGACTTAGTAATCCTATATAAGCAGTTCCCACTCTACCCCCTATAAAAGGACCCCCTCTTTAGCTATAAGGAGTACTAAAGGTTCGCCATATAGGTAGAAAGCTCGCTAGTTAGCGTAATTACGCCAAATAAGATAATAATGCGGAAATACTGGCCCATCTATAAGGCCGTAGCTACGCTAAGATATAAGGCCGCGATCTTAGAGATAAAGGGGGTTTAATTACGCGTGCAGATAATCTTAGAACGCCTTAGCGAGATAGAAAGATTGTTAGCATTATTCGCACCTATATAGATCTAGCAAGGGAAGACGGGTATCTAGATAGGGCCTACGGAGTTTATATATCCGTCTTTAGACGACCCTATACCCTTACCTTTACTTATACCTATACCCGCGCCGCCTACTTAGCTGTTTATAATATCTATGCTACCCGCTTAGCCGCCATCTATAATATCCGTACTATCCGCTTAGCCGTTTATAATATCCGCACTATTTACTTAGCCGTCTATAATATCCGCACCGCCTACTTAGCCGTCTACTATATCCGTATCGCCCCTACTAGCGCAGGCACAAGCTAATACTTAACTATCTCTCCTATTTATCCTTAACCTATAGGCGCCGCTAAGGAAATATAAAATACTTTAAGGCGGTAATTCGGTCTTCTAGCTTTAGATTAAGTAGACTTTAGGGCTAGCGGGTAGGCCGTTAATTAAAGCTCTTAATTACTACTAGGGGGCACGCTAGCGGGTTAACAGCGAGGCTATATTCTATAGCCGTTGCCATAGAATTATTAAGGATATAAGACGGCGCGTAGAAAACGGTACGGCAAAAGATAAAAGATAGGCTATTAACCAGCTAGAACAGCTACAAGGCCAGTATTCTTTAAATTGGCTTTATAAGAATATCTAGGGTAAAAAAGGCTCCCTCTTAAGTAGTAGATAATACCTATTTTACTATAGTAACCAAGACGCCTTAATATAGAACTATACTAGTAACTAAGACGTCTTAATATAGGACTGCACTATAGTAACTAAGACGCCTTAATATATAACTACTATAACTGCACTGCAGTGACTAAGACGCCTTAATATAGAACTATACTATAGTAACTAAAACGCCTTAATATATAACTGCACTGCATTAACTAAGACGCCTTAATATAGGACTATACTATAGTAACCGAGATGTCTTAATATAGGACTACACTATAGTAATTAAGACGCCTTAATGTAGGAATAGAGCCTATTTAGGTGTTATAAATTTAGAGTAATATTACGCGACCATCTAGAAGTACTAATCTAACACAAATTATGTACCTTTTCGCCTAAAATTACGTGCGAAAGTACTTAGGGGCGGTCGCTGCGTAACCTCATATAGGGTTTGGGCGTGTTATTAGTAAAGGTGGCCCTAACCTTATATTAACCTAGGTTATAACCGCACTAAATTAGCCCCCCTAATATATAATAGGTATTAGAGGTCCGGGTTAAGTTTAATATAACTTTAGGTTATATATAACCCCCTAAGGTCTATAATATATCGTTTAAATATTACCCCCCCCTTTAGTAGTAGCCCCTACTTTTAGGACGTGTTTTTAAGGCCTAGGTTAGTACTAGGTTAGTATAAAGGGCCTTAGCGCGCCTTTAACCTCACTATTGCCTTAACAATCTATTTTCCAACCCTCTCCTATCCTTATACGCGTGATAGCTTATATAGGGCTTCTAATTTTATATAGAAAGGCCTACTGTAATTCTAATTGTATAATATAGAGCCCTCTTCTTCTTCTCCTTTAATATTTACGCGTTTGGTGACTTTATTTACCTATACCGCGCTTATGTGTCTCCCCCTTACCTTTTACAGATATAGAGTCTTTTAGGAATCTTCTTACCCTATAGTCCACTTTATGGTCGACAGAAGCTCCCCTAGCCCCCTTTTATAGCCTCTAGAACGAATTTAAGGCCTAAACAGCACGGCTATATAATATTTATAAGGCCTAGTGCTTAAAGAATACTATAAGGGCGTATAAGCTAAAGTAAAAAGAGTAGGAAGACTAGTATATAAGACTAGAAGGTAATATAAACGGCGCCTAAGTAATAGAAGATAAGCTTTACTTATTTTTAGAGCAGTAAGTTATTAACTAAGAATTATAGGCTGCTAGCTATTAAAAATAAAAGTTAAAATAGAAAGAAATATAGAAAGATAGTAAGCGGGTAAAGAAGAGGTAGAAGACGGCTAAAGGAAAGGCAGCTATAGCGGCAGCCACAGCTATAGGGGAGGAAGCTATAAAGAAAGAAGGAGAGATATAGAATAAAGAGGCCTTAGATGTTTTATTTAACGAGATAGTCTAATACTTAGTTATAAATAGCTACGTCTCTACTATTACCAAGCTTTATACGTAGTAATTAGAAGGTAAAGCCTCGCAGCCACTATAAGGGGCGAAGCTCTTAGCGGTACTAAACAGCGTCCACCGTAATAAGGACCGGATTTAACACATTAACTTTATTAATTAAGGCCTATTTATAATTACTAGCGGCTATAACGTTAAAGGGCTTAAAAAGGCAATTACTTAGTACTGGGAGACGGGCTCTAAGATACTAGGTTTGGTTAAGTCTTACCTATAAACTATAGCTAAGCATTTATTAGGTTTATATTCGGTCTATATAGCTACCGTTTTCTAACCCATTTCTTAAGCCATACTACTATTATTTAGGGTAAAAGTAGATAGGACGTTTAGCTTGCTAATCTTATCCTTATTAAACTAGAGAATAAAGGGCCTAAACTAAATAAGCTAGCGCTGTGTATAATTATATTAATAATATAGGGGAAGTAGAATTAATATAATAAGGTTAAGTATATAGGCTATATACGCAATACTAACCCTATCCTCTACCCTCTCTCTATAATAGCCTTCTACTTCTTTAACTATTAGGGTAAGAACGGCGCTAAGAGCTTCCCATCTTTTTAGTAGCTAGAGGACTACTATAGCCTATACATCTTCCTTAGTAGCATTAAAGTACTATAACGGCCGTTAAGCTATTATACGCAGTTTAAATAGAATAAGAAAATATTCTAGGGGGTAGGAATTTACTTAAAGAAGAAAACCTATAGCGCCTATAAGCAGAGCGTCCGGTATACTAAGCTTAGCGGCGTTAAAGAGACCTAAATTAGACAGGCCGGACGCTAGAATATAGACGCGATAATAGGAGCCTACCTTAGCTACCTACCCTATATATTTATACAGTTAATCGCCGGCTTCCTAAAGAAAGGAAAGGGCTACTTTCTCCCCCACGCGTAAGAGGTGCTAGAGGAAGCCCTCTACTTAAAGATATAGCCTAAAACTAACGTCTGGCTAAAATGTATAGAGATCTACTATCTAGAGAGGGCTAATAATAAGGTTATATAGCTTAACATTACGGGCTTAGGATTTCTACGCCTCCTTTATACGCTTAGGGTAATCCTATTATAAAACTTAGTAATCCTATATAAGCAGTTCCCGCTCTACCCCCTATAGAAGGACCCCCTTTTTAGCTATAAGGAGTACTAAAGGTTCGCTATACGGGTAAAAAGCTCGCTAGTTAGCGTAGTTACACTAAATAAGATAATAATACGGAAATACTGGCCCGCCTATAAAGCTGTAGCTAAGCTAAAATATAAGGCCGCGATCTTAGAGATAAAGGGGGTTTAATTACGCATACAGACGATCTTAGAACGCCTTAGCGAGATAAAAAGATTATTAGCATTATTTACACCTATATAGATCTAGTAAGGGAAGATAGGTATCTAGATAGGGCCTATAGAGTCTATATATCCGTCTTTAGACGGCCTTATACCCTTACCTTTACCTATACCTATACCTATACCACCTACTTAGCCGTTTATAATATCTATACTACCCGCTTAGCCGCTGTCTACAATATCCGTACTATCCGCTTAGCCGTTTATAATATCCGCACTATTTACTTAGCCGTTTATAATATTCGCACCGCCCGCTTAGCCGTTTACTATATCCATATTACCCCTACTAGCGTAGGTATAAGCTAATACTTAACTATCTCTCCTATTTATCCTTAACCTATAGGCGCCGCTAAGGAAATATAAAATGCTTTAAGGTAGTAATTTAGTCTTCTAGCTCTAAACTAAGTAGACTTTAGGGCTAGCAGGTAGGCCGTTAATTAAAGCTCTTAATTACTATTAGGGGGCATACTAGCGGGTTAACGGCAAGGCTATATTCTATAGCTGTCGCCGTAGGATTATTAAGGATATAAGTGTAAGGGGATCTTGTAGACAGGGGGCTATAAGGACACGATTGGAATAGGATAGATTGGTAAGAGAGATAAATCCTTAAGGAGGTAAGGCCTCTAGGATTGTGGAGACTATATACTACGGGCATATGCCTCCGGCACGTAACCGGCAACCATCTAAGGGGCGTCCGGGGGTTATCCTAAGGGCAACCCAAGGTGTCCGCAATAATATCCCTTACATTGCTTCCCCCCTTCTTGTGGTTGGCCCCTAATCGCTATTACTTTACAGTAGGGAGATTATAAGGGCTTATCCCGGAAGAGGTTTGGAGAGATATTAAAGAGGTATTAGTATACCGCTGTATATTATCTATCTATCTAACCCCTACTTTAAACTCCTAAAAAACCTTAATAAGGAAAAAATATAACTGGAGAAAAGACGCGAGGATTATTAGGAGACCTATTAGAAGCCTACCGGAAGCATACTAGTAACTACCTAGGCTAATATAGGGATTTTTATACAACTCTGCTTCTAAGCCTTTATACTAGTTTATAATTAATTATAAGTATTATAGGTAATTTAGTATTCCAGTATAGTTCTATAGAACCTTTAGTATGGGATTTAACGTATAGAGCCTTAGCTTACCGTCGTCTTTAACTGCTAAGATATAGTCTATAATCTTTTCTTATAATTCTTTTCTTATAATCCCCTACGTTACTAACGCATTACTCCCGTATTTGCCCTTAGGTTATTAGATGCGGTTAAGGTATTAATTAGTTAGTTAAAAAGACTTATCTCTTAAGATTTGGTGTATATAGTTTTAAATCTAGTGGTCCTATACTATATATTTAGCGTAGCTCTACTACCTAGCAAACAGGGACATTTCGCGATAGCAATTATAGCTATTATGCGATTGTCAAAAACGTCTATAACGTTATTCTTTAATACTATAGTATTATTTTAGGTCTAATTTAACCTATATACGTCTTTAATTTAACGTCTTAATTGCCTTCCCCTGGCCGCGTAGTTAGTTTTTATAAGGAAGTAATGGTTAAATAACTTATACGCGTGTTTCCTTCCTTCTGAATAGCGCTATTATAATAGAGTTATATTAGTAAGGTTGCGGTTATTTACTAAAAGGGTATTAGAAGGTGAGGTATAAAAACACCTTACCTATTAAGCTACTCCTTTTCTTAAACACCTTACTTCTCGCTATTAACCGTCGTCTAATTTTGGACGTATCTTCGATATATTATTAAGATTTTCTTCTTTTTTATTAATAATTTAATATGCCTCTTCGTTCTCCTACTAACTGCTCTTTTAAGTAAATTCTATAGCGTATCTTAGCCCTACCTTTACACATAGAACCCTAACCCCCGCTAACCCGTAACTAGTGCTAGTCCTACCTAAATAATTTTGCCTATACGTCTTTGAAAGACTAGAAATCTAATAATAGAATTCTGGGGGCTTATAATAAGACGCACTGCGTTAGATCTAATACCTTTAGTCCTTATAATTAATACATATGTACTAAAAGCGGCAGTTGTGTTAAGGTGAGTTTTTCTATCCTTAATAGATTTCTATTACTAACTTTAAGCTTTAATAATAGCCTGGGCCTAAGTAGTAACGTTCTTTTAATGTCCTTAACTACTATATCGCCCAGGCTCTCTCTTATTCTAGCGTAAATGCTAAATAACTTAGCCGAATTTAAGACTATACTACGACCATCTACACTACCTATAATTCCTAGTAAGCTAGCTAGTAACGCCTAATACAAGAGTAAGGTTAGTATACAAAGGATAGGGTAAGGAATGGGGGTAATAAAAAGAAGGTTGCTGTCTACTATAGAAAGGAGTTTATGCATACGCGTTAAGTTTTAAAAGAGCATAACATAATGCGGTATTAGGTAGGTTACCCTTTAGGTACCTAGCGGATAGGTAACTAACGGTTACCGTAGTAAGGTCTTGGTGGTTTTGGACTATACTAGCTAGCTAACGTCTCTATTTATTCTGGGCTTAAGTATATCTTTATTAACTATAAGCTTACGCCATAAGAGCTTTGTTGGTATTGGTTTGGACCTAATATTAGTGTTAAGCGTTTAAGAGTCTCTGCTCTAGCTATACCTTATTGTCCTACCCCTATTTTTATACCTACTTATACACCTACTAAGGCATCTAGATCCTATTTTTATTAGCTGTTACTTAGTAGCCTAATGGATACTAATCCTACTTCTGATAATAATGGGGCGTAGTGGCTTTTTAGATTAGGCATTTATGGTTTAGACTTTTGGGATTTATTCTTATATATAGTAGTAATTAAGGACCTTAATTAGGTGCTTAGGAAGGCCTNNGAAGGCTTTTANNAAGGGCNTANNAGCCCTANNAATAATNTTNCTANTATANATNAATNAATNGGAATGCAATTCTAGCAAAATGCCCTATTAACTCTATACTATATACGTGAAAAGGCTAAGGACCCGTCCTGCTTTAGGCTATATAGCCCTAATCCTTATAGTTTCTAGAGCTTATCCGTTCTATATCCGATTTAACCTATTTACTCTTTTTATAAGCTTTCTTTATAGGTCGCGATAATATTGTAGTATTAGAGCGCTTTCTGTAATTTGTAGATTATAGACCTTAGTCCTAATATTCTTTTAGAATATCTTTGTAATAATTAAGGTAATCCTCTAGTTCCTATGTAGAGTCCTTAGCGGGCCAGCCTAGCCATTTAACTTTAAATTAAAGCTTGTTCTTAATAGACTTATAGTGTAGTATAGCTTTAACCTTATACCGCTCGCCCACCACCTTAGGGTGTTTAATTAGGCCTAGACGGAAGTTCTTTTTTGGTGGTGGTCTATACTATAGCTCTAGTAGGTTTATATAAAACACTAAATATATACGGGCTATAGATGGGGGTAGCTGGAGACGATAGGCTAGCTTACTAATTCGTTCCTTGACTTAGAAGGGACCTAGGTATCTTATATTAAGCTTCTTTAATAGTTAGTGGGTCTTAATATTTATTAAACGTAATAGAACCTTATCGCCTACTCCGAAATACTTGTCCTAGTGCTTACAGTTATACTAAAGTCTCTGCTACTTTTAGGCATCTTATAGGCTCTGCTTCGCATACTTCTATTACTCCTCCTATTTCTAGAGGTATCTTTATACTCTCCAGTAGATGTCCTTGGACTTTCCGGTAGGATCCTATAACTAATTATACGGCCTTAGCTAGTAATTGTTGGGTATACTATTAAACCTAAATAGTTAGACGCTATAGGCAATTTAGATTAGTATATACTTATGCAATATATATTACTTTAAATTGTAAGCGTACTCTATATATAGAAGTAGCTCGCACTAGTTGTCTTGCTAGTAGTTCAAATATATCTATAGGTAAGTCCAGTTCTTGGTTCTGGCGTTCCGTTTGCCTATCCGTCTATAGGTAGAAAGCTATACTATAATAGTGGTCTATCTTTAAATGGAAGTATAGATCCGACCAGTACTGGCTTATAAAGACGCTGCCCCTATTAGTGATAATAGAGTGCGGCTAATCTACTTTAAGAAAGCATTTCTCCTTAATTAGGTTGGCGAGCTTTTAAGCGTTAATTATCTTGTTAACGGGAAGGTATTAGACGTACTTTAAAAACCTATTAATAAGTACGAGGACTAAATTATATGTTCGTCCTTAGCCATCTTTAGATGGCGGGAGATCTATAATAAAGTCCATGGCGTAATATTACTATAGCTTACTGGTGGGGGGAACTAATTTAAGTAGACCCTATAGCTTATGCCTGCGGATCTTGTATACTTAACACTTCTTATAATAGCTAATATACTCCTTTGCTTCCTAATTAAGCCTTAGCTAATAGTATTTGCGTTAAAGTAATTCCACTATTTTTACTTAACCATAGTGGCCGCCTAGAGGATTATTGTAATTCTTTATAAGAATCTTCTATCGTAGATTTGCTTCTTATAGCACCTAAACCTTATTACCTCTACGCAGTAGGCCTATTAGGTCTAGTTCCTAATAGTGGCGCCTAGTAGCTTTCTTTCCATTATGTTTCCGGTCTATTTCCGCATTAAAAATAGTATAGAAAGCGTCCCTCTATTGTACCTTACGGATGAGATCTATTAACCCTTCGGATAGTTCCTGGGTAAAAGCTATTTCGTCTTATACTACTCTAAGTACAAGACTAGATGGTACTATAGATCTTACAACTCTTTAATATGTGTATATTAGGAAGGCCGCTATAAGGTTAAAGTCCTTTAGTTATTATAGGGCTCCGAGTTCCGATTACTCTATAGCTTCGCTATTAGTTTAAGGGGATAGCTTAGTAATTAGGGATAGTATATTACTAGGTTCTAAGAATATATTAGGGACGTCCTATCTAGGTATATTTGGACCCTTATTAGCAACGGACCGGGTACCAGCTGGAACGTTAGTAGAAACTGATAGGGCTTATATTACCTAAGACTTAATATATAGAGCTATAGGTACTTAAGTATTCTACACCTGGAGCTTATTCTGCAATATAGGGAGTAAGATATCTATTATCTGTTTTCCTTCTCCCGTTTTAAAGCCTTTAGCATAATCTAGCCGTTATAACGGTCTATTAGTAGGGTTGTTTTCCCCTAGCTTATATTTAATTTTAAAATTAAATCGCGCAAGCTCCTCTACCTATCTAGCTTATCGAGGTATAAGCTCCTTTATAGTCATAAAGTGGCGTAGATTATGGTGATCTGAGAGTATATGAGTGGTATGGCTCGCGTACTTAAGGTAATATTGCCACTATTTAAAGCAGTTAACTATAGCTAGCAGTTCCTTATTGTGGGTATAATACCTAATTTTAGGTCCCTAGAATTTTCTACTATAAAATACTACTAGTCTCTAATGGAGCTAGGTAGCGTCTAGATGCCTATTGGGTTATAGTAGGATACTAGCAAGGGCAAAATTTAATATATTAGTGATTATTATTAATAGCTAATCTAGGTTAAAATGCCGCAGCAATAAAGCTTTTATAAACTTTACGCGAAGTTCCTAAAAGGCCTCCTAAACCTTTCTAGGCCATGACTATAGCTTATACTATTTAGTCAGTCCCTTTTTAGTTTTTTTCCTTACCGCCTTTAAGCTTTTTGCTCCTTAGGTTAAGTCTTAAAAAGCTTTTATAATATAGTTAGATAGGTATTGGGTAACGTCTAAGTAGTTATAGATAAAGCGCCTATAGAAATTGGCAAAGCCTAGGAATACTTAAATATCCTAGTAGCTCTCTAGCTCTAGCCACTCCTAGATTATCTACACCCGTACTAGGTCTATAACTATACCTATAGGCGTTATAATGTAACCTAGGAACTTAACCTGCTTGGTATTAAAGATATACTTTAACGCTTTGGCGTAGAGGCCCTAATTATCTAAACATTTTAGTACTTCGCGGACGTGTTGCTTGTGTTAATCCTCGTCTTCTAAGTAAATTAAGATGTTATCTAAATAGACGATATATATGCGGTCAACTAGTCCCCCTAAGGCTCTATAAATATATAATTGGAATGTCGCAGGCATATTAGCTAGCCTAAAAGGTATTACTAAATACTTAAAGTGGCCGTATTAGGTCTTAAAAGCGGTTTTTTACTTATCCCCTTCTTTAATACGGAGCCTATAATAGGCNTCTNNTANATNNANCTTNNTAAANANCTTCGCCCTANATAGTTAATCNAGCATTTTACTAACNAGTANTAGTAGGTAANNGTTCTTAATTATAATCTTATTAAGACCGCGATAGTCTATATATAGCCTTATAGTTCTATCTGGTTTTAGGATAAAGAAAATCGGCGCGCCTAACGGTGACTTATTAGGCCGAATCTATCCCTTTTCTAGTAAGCTATTAAGGTACTCCTATAGGATCTCAAGCTCTTTACGTAAGAGGTTGTAGATAGGAAGGTTTGGTAGTTATTTACCTTCTTTTAGATTAATTACGTAATCGTACTCCGAGTTCTGCGGTAGGACTTTAGCTCTCCTACTTAAAAATACCCTTAGTAAGTCCCTTAGGCCTACTAGAATATTTAATAAATTAGGGTCGCGTTTATCCTCCGCATTATTATCAGGTAGGTTCTAGAGCTCCCTTAAAATACTCGCGGGCAGCGTCGTGCGCTATAGTAGTTGCTTATATATAGTTACTACTATATATTAAACCGTTTTATGCGGTAGCTAATAGAGGGTAGGGAACTCCTTAACGCAGCGTTTAAGGTGCCATAGTATACTCTCCGTATATTACTTAAGCCAGAGTAACCTATAGCGGTTAAAGTATCTTATAAGATCCTTAAGATCGCCGCCTCCCTATAATGTCTCCGCAACCTATCCAGCAGTTCCCTATAGGGTCTCTATTATAAAGGGGTTATCACCTATACTAAGCTCTATACCTATCTTGCTATTAAATAGGGGTTAGATCTGATACTCCTTTAGGTGTAAAGCGTACACTATTTCGCCTAGGGCTACATTCTCTAGGATGTCCTTTAGGCTTATTAGTAATATACGCCCTTCTAAATCTTCATCGTTCTACTATTTAAAGGCTCCTATCTTAAAGCGTATCTTAAGATCTGCTTCTATAAGCTAAGGGTATTTAAGGATAAAGTTATAACCTACAAAGTTAGCCACCTAGAAGGGTTGCGGGCTGACCGCCTTAGTGCGGTTGTGTATATCGGCCACTAATACTATAAGCTTATAGGCACTATGTAGCTTAATCCAATGCTTATCTAGAAAGCCTGTAATAGGTTTCTGCCACCTTTACAATAGGATAAGTTCATGCTCTTTTACCAAATTATATTATATAAGATTAATTTCGGCGCCGCTATTATATAGTGCTTGGAACTATTGTACCTTACCTATAGGGAGTGTTATTTCTAGCTTAACAGCAATATGGAGAGTCTCTCCTTCCATATCTTACCCTAGTTGCAGCTAAGAGAGGTCCGTAACTAGGGCTTTTCTTTTTTAAAATCGTTAGTGCGGTTATTACCCTACTTATTTTTTTAATAAGATCTACCTCCGGAGTTTTTTCTTAACTTCTTAGAGTATTTCTATAAAGGTGCCGAATGGGTATCAGGTTAGCCCCAAGAGTCTTTCCTGTTATTTAAGGTTCCTGACTTTAACCCTTCTAAAGCTCTCTTTAAGAACGGCTTCTTTAAAGATTAGGTCTACCCTATATTACTACTAAAGTGCCCGCGCTTTTAGTGACCCCCTAACTTCCTACTAGAAGAGGTTTAGTTCCTTACCGTGTCTTTAGCATTTAGAACTGCTTGTTCGAAATCCGTATATATAGTAATCCGCAATAGGGCTTCTATATACTTTATTTCATCACAAATTACTAGCTTAATTCTAGCCTAAATAAACCCAATCTTCTCCTTCTTATAGATGCTACCGTCCTTATTTTTAAAGGGCTTTGGATCTATCTGTTAAGCATAAGTTTCTATAAAGTTTATAAACTGGCGGAAGTCGTGGCGGTCCAGCTGTGTCCCATTCTAGAATAGCTCTATATTATCATATTATACAACATATAGATCTTAAGTCTATTTCTTTAGAAAGGTTTACAGCTGTAGCTATATAGTGATTTACTCTTTATTAAGCTAATTAAGTGCAATCTAGTTTAGCAATTGGTTTTTAATCTTACTAATAATCTAGTATATACGCTCTTTGGTATTATCTCGTATTATTAGTATCTTAAAGAAGTTATTTACCTTACAAACCCAATTGTTTAACTATTAGGCGTTAAGTCTATAGCGTAGTTCTAGACTACCAGAGGCCTTAGCTAGTTAGTCTATATCCTTTTTCTATTTATAGCGTAGATAACTCTCTAAGTCTTCCACACCTTTTTAGATAGGTACTAGGTAGCTCCTAAAAAGCCCTTAGCCTTAACTAGGTTATAAAAGAATTTACCTAGCTTAGATTAGACCCTACTAGATCTGGATTTGCCCTTAAAGGGTTCTAATATATTTATTAGTAGCTTCCTCCTATATGGCTTCTAAGAGCCTTATAATAGCTTCCTAATATCCGTCTTAAAGGAGATTAGTATAGGGCTCTTAACCTTCCGAACTTAGGCCCGAGGAGGCTCCTGCTATAGAGGTAGTATTAGTACTAGTAGCTAGTATAGGCTTCCTAACGAGGCTCGGGTCCTAAGTTAGTAATTAGCTTAGATTACTTAAAGGGTAGGCCTGCTTAGCTTATAAGCAGTTTATATACCGCTACTATACTAATTATGGGCCGGTGGTCTTCCGGGAGGGTTCCGGTTGGTTCCCTAGTCGGACATATTAGTATATTCCTCTAGCATTTCTAGCTTAAGGGAAGATTTTAGAGTTACCTCTGGCGCTTAATCTTTTAATTGGCCTAGGTAGGGCCGGAGAGGTTCCGGTTACTTTCCGGCAGCGTTATAACCATTATAGAGGGTATTTGCGTTTTCCTTAGCGGTAACTATAGGTATATAAGAGTCTTCGAGCTCCTAGAGCATCTAGGTATTAGGGCTTATTTAGCCGTCTTGCCCAAAGAGTTATATTATCGCAATCTCTCGCTATTAGAGGGACCTTCTTGCCTTTACGCGACGGCTTTCTATAAGGTATCCGTGGAGTTTCCATTTAAATTGTCACGAGATTTTAAGGGAGAATGGTTGTTATTAATAAAAGATATAAACAAACAATCTGGTCCTTAAAGCCGACTACCCTTTTAAAAAAGAGTAGAAAGGATTTAAATATAAGGGGATTTTGTAGACAGGGGGCTATAAGGACACGATTAGAATAGGATAGATTAGTAAGAGAGATAAATCCTTAAGGAGGTAAGGCCTCTGGGATTATAGAGACTATATACTACGGGTATGTGCCTTTAGCACGTGACCGGCGACTATCTAAGGGGCGTCTGGGGGTTGTCCTAAGGGCAACCCGAGGTGTTTATAATAATATCCCTTACAATAAGACGGCGTGTAGAAGACGGTACGGTAAGAGATAAGAGATAGGCTATTAACTAGCTGAAACAGCTATAAGGCCAGCATTCTTTAGATTAGCTTTATAAAAATATTTAGGGCAGGGGAGACTCCCTTTTAAGTAGTAGATAATACCTATTTTACTATAGTAACCAAGACGCCTTAATATAGGACTATATTAGTAACTAAGACGTCTTAATATAGGACTGTACTGCAGTAACTAAGACGCCTTAATATATAACTGCTATAACTATACTATAGTAACTAAGACGCCTTAATATAGAACTACACTATAGTAACCAAAACGCCTTAATATATAACTGCACTATATTAACTAAAACGCCTTAATATAGAACTATACTATAGTAACCAAGACGTCTTAATATAGGACTACACTATAGTAACTAAGACGCCTTAATATAGGAATAGAGCCTGTTTAGGTGTTATAAATTTAGAGTAATATTACGCGACCGTCTAAAAGTACTAATCTAACACAAATTATATACCTTTTCACCTAAAATCGCGTGCGAAAGTACTTAGGGGCGGTTACTACGCGACCTTATATAGGGTTTGGGCGTATTATTAGTAGGGGTAGCCCTAACCTTATATTAACCCAGGTCATAACCGCGCTAAATTAGCCCCCCTAATATATAATAGGTATTGGAGGTTTAGGTTAAGCTTAGCATAACTTTAAGTTATATATAACCCCCTAAGGTCCGCAATATATCGTTTAAATATTACCCCCCCCCCTTTAGTAGTAGCCCCTACTTTTAGGACGCGTTTTTAAGGCTTAGGTTAGTACTAGGTTAGTATAAAGGGCCTTAGCGCGCCTTTAACCTCACTATTGCCTTAACAATCTATTTTCCAACCCTCTCCTATCCTTATACCCGTAATAGCTTACGTAGGGCTTCTAATTTTATATAGAAAGGCCTACTGTAATTCTAATTATATAATATAGAGCCCTCTTCTTCTTCTCCTTTAATATTTATACATTTAGTAACTTTATTTACCTATACCGCGCTTATATATCTCCCCCTTATCTCTTATAGATATAGAGTCTTTTAGGAATCTTCTTACCCTATAGTCTACTTTATAGTCGACGGAAGCCCCCTTAGCCCCCTTTTATAGCCTTTAGAACAAATTTAAGGCCCAGACAGCACGGCTATACAATATTTATAAGGCCTAGTACTTAAAGAATACTATAAGGGCGTATAAGCTAAAGTAAAAAGAGTAGGAAGACTAGTATATAAGACTAGAAGGTAATATAGACAGCGCCTAGGTAATAAAAGATAAGCTTTACTTATTTTTAAAGCAGTAAGTTATTAACCAAGAATTATAAGCTGCTAGCTATTAAAAATAAAAGTTAAAATAGAAAGAAATATAGAAAGATAGTAAGCAGGCGAAGAAGAGGCAGAAGATGGCTAAGGGAAAGGCAGCTATAGCGGCAGCTGTAGCTATAGGGGAGGAAGCCGTAAAGGAAGAAGGAGAGATATAGGATAAGAAGGCCTTAGATGCTTTATTTAATGAGATAGTCTAATACTTAGTTATAAATAGCTACGTCTCCGCTATTACTAAGCTTTATATATAGTAATTAAAAGGTAAAGCCTTGCAGCCGCTATAAGGGGCGAAGCTCTTAGCGGTACTAGATAGTGTCCACCGTAATAAGGACCGGATTTAACGCGTTAACTTTATTAATTAAGGCCTATTTATAATTACTAGCGGCTACAACATTAAAGGGCTTAAAAAGGCAATTACTTAGTACTAGGAGACAGGCTTTAAAATGCTAGGTTTAGTTAAGTCTTACCTATAAACTATAGCTAAGCATTTATTAGGTTTATATTCGGTCTATATAGCTACCATTTTTTAACCCGTTCCTTAGGCTATACTACTATTATTTAGGGTAAAAGTAGATAGGACGTTTAGCTCGCTAACTTTATCCTTATTAAACTAGAGAATAAAGAGCCTAAACTAGATAAGCTAGCGCTATATATAATTATATTAATAATATAGGGGAAGCAGAATTAATATAATAAGGTTAAGTATATAGGCTATATACGCAATACTAACCCTATTCTTTACCCTCTTTCTATAATAGCCTTCTACTTCTTTAACTGCTAGGGTAAGGACGGCGCTAAGAGCTTCCCATCCTTTTAGTAGCTAGAGGACTACTACGGCCTATATATTTTTCTTAGTAGCATTAAAGTACCGTAATAGCCATTAAGCTATTATACGCAGTTTAAATAGAATAAGAAGATATTCTAGGGGGTAGGAATTTACTTAAAGAAGAAGACCTATAGCGCCTATAAGCAGAGCGTCCGGCATACTAAGCTTAGTGGCGTTAAAGAGACCTAAATTAAATGGGCCGGACGCTAGAATACAGACGCGATAATAGGAGCCTACCTTAGCTACCTACCCTATATGTTTATACGGTCAATTACCGGCTTCCTAAAGAAAGAAAAGGGCTACTTTTTCCCCCGCGCGTAAGAGGTGCCAAAGGAGGCCCTCTACTTAAAGATATGGCCTAAGACTAACGTCTAGCTAAAATATATAGAGACTTACTATCTAGAGAGGGCTAATAATAAGGTTATATAGCTTAACCTTATAGGCTTAGGATTTCTACGCCTTCTCTATACGCTTAGGGTAATCCTATTATAGAACTTAGTAATCCTATATAAGCAGTTCCCGCTCTACCCCCTATAGAAGGACCCCTTTTTTAGCTATAAGGAGTACTAGAGGTTCGCTATACGGGTAAAAAGCTTACTAGTTAGCGTAGTTATACTAAATAAGATAATAATATAAAAATACTAGCCCGCCTATAAGGCCGTAGCTAAGCTAAAATATAAGGCCGCGATCTTAGAGATAAAGGGGGTTTAATTACGCGTGTAGGCGATCTTAGAACGCCTTAGCAAGATAAAAAGATTATTAGTATTATTCGCACCTATATAGATCTAGTAAGGGAAGATAGGTATCTAGATAGGGCCTATAAAGTCCATATATCCATCTTTAGACGGCCCCATACCCTTACCTTTACCTATACCTATACCCGCGCTACCTACTCGGCCGTTTATAATATCCGTACTACCCGCTTAGCCGCCGTTTATAATATCTACACTATCCGCTTAGCCGTTTATAATATCCGCACTATCTACTTAAGGGGAAAGTCGGCTTTAACTATAGGGTGCTCTATATAGTTGCTTTCTATACTTTTACGGCCTTCTTATAGCGCCGTTTTTACTTAATATCTTCCTATCTTACGATATATATAATAGATCTCCACTTATGCTAGTAGCCCCCTATCCTCTATTAGCGTAATAGCGCTCTACTAGCGCGGCGCCAGTTCTCCGCTTAGTATTATAATAGCTTTTATATTTTCTGTTCCCTCTCTATAGCCTATAGGCGTAGGGTCTCTTAGCTTATAAGCTTAGGTATAGTACCCCTTTAGGGGACCCTTATTCCTTATATATATTTTAGTATTTAGCGTATCTCCTTCTCTACCAGGTGGCCTTGTACTATAGATACTCTCTATATAGCGGTTACTTCTATATATATATCTATTAGTAGTATAACTGCTTTACGTTTTAGTATAGTATGTAGTGTCCTTTTATAGGCCCCTATAATTCTGCGTAGATATTAGTTTTATAGTTTCTCTAGTGGCGCTAAGGAGCTTTTTACTAGTAGTTTACTGTTTAGTTCTATGCCCTAGATCCAGGCGCCGTATAGCATTACTAGCCTTACTACTACTGTATATAGTAGTTATATGCGTTTAAAGAAGGGTCACTAGGTTAATTGTAAGCTTTTACAGTATGGGTATTAAACGAGCGACTTAATTATAAATCTATGAAAATCAAGTGGTATATATACATGAAAGTAGACGCCTAACTCCAAAGCCTATAACTTAATCTTTAACTATATCCAAGATATATAAGGGTAGTGCTAACGCTGTCTTAGAGCCTTCTATGCTGCAGTTTTATGTCTTAGTATAGTACTAGTAGTCGGTTACATTAATACTATAATTTATAATACCGCTATAAAAGCCGCTGCTCCCTTATAGGTCGCTTATATAATATACACGTTTTAGTTTAGTTTAGCGTCTACCTAGACCCCTAGGACCTTAAGAGTGGCTTCTAGTTTTACTTTATAGCCCTAAATGCTTACTATTAATGCTAGGTTATTATTTACCCTTCTTTTTCTTATAGAGTGGATAAGCTAGTATTTATCTAGTACGAATTTAACTCTTTATTATTTTGTCTATGCAATATATCTATTATATACTTAATTAAGTCTGGTGTAGTTTTCTACTGCCGTATCTCCCTATATAATTAGGTTTGTATTATTTATAAATCCTAGTACTACTATATTTTAGTTACTGTTAAATATCTCTAGTAGCTTAGATATAAAGAATAGGAATAAAATCAGCAAAAGGGGTGATCCTTATAGGATACCTATAGGTATTGGTATTATTTTGCTTTTATAGCCCTTAAATACTATTTTAGTAGTACGCCCTATTAGGAAGGCTTAAATAAACTTAATTATCTAGTCTAGTAGGCCCTTCTTTCTTAGGATCTATAAGAGCCTTTCGTGTAATATATAGTTAAAGGCTCTACTTATATCTAGGCTTAGTATAAATACTACGCAGCCTAAGCAGGCTTACCACGCCGCTTAGATGCTAAAGGTGATTAGGGAGAGAGCTAAGAGGGTTAATTACTTCTTCCTTACGCCTATTTATGTCTATAGTAGTAGCCCTTACGCCTCTACGGCCCCTTATATACGTTCTACTAGTATCTTTTCTAGTATTTTTCCTAGCGTGTTTTTAAGGGCGATTAGTTAGTAACTTTATAAGCTTTTATAGTATAGGAAAATTAAATAAGCGACTTAATTGCAATTCTATGGAAATTAAGTAGTATAAATATATATGGGAGGTATTAGGTAATAGGAAGTAGGGGGTCTAGGCAACTAAAATAGGGTGGTACGCTGGTAATACAAATAACGTTTTAATATGGTACCGGTAGTCGGTTACACACACCCCTAGATTTAATAGTGTAGTCGAAGCTATAGAAGACAAATAAAGGTAGAAAACTGTACTAAAATAGGAAATTTAGATACAAATTTAGGAGTAGTAAAGAGTAGGGTAATAGTGCTAGTTAAATGGAAATTGCTTTAATTATATCTAAGATATTATTTTAAAGTCTTTATAGTATAGGTAAAATGGTTTAATCTGTTTTTAAGGTAGTTAATTAAGCTATAATTAAGGTAGATCTAGGAAGCTGCTTAATTGCATTAACGTGCTTATAGAATTTAAATAGAATTTAACCAGTGCTAAATATAGCAGTATTATAAGTCGGTGTTGTAGAAGCTGGGGTTGCTTTAAAATTAAAATTAATTATAGACTCTGTGTTTTCTGCTTCTAGCTCTTCTTTTATATCTTTTTGGATTTAATTAACCATATGTTTAACCTAAGGTATAGATAAATTTGTTTTATCTATTTGCTTTTAAATATCTAGGTTTAGTTCCTATCCTTAAGGGCGCTTCTACTTAATAATATAGTAGCAGTCGTCGTATTAATGTATAAGGCCGCATATGCATTTCTTATGCCATGCTAAATTAGAATTAGAATTAGTATCTAAATTAGAGTTGTAAAGGCAGAGTAATTGGTAGTAGTGGTAGAAGATGCTTACTGTATACAGTAGTATTCTTTAAATTCTTTAATTAGATTAAGAATAGATGGGGCTGCTTTATCCTTTTATTTCTTATAAATAAGGTTTACTTTTAGTGCCTTTACAAAGCTAGAAGAGGTAGGTTTAATTACTTAAATAAAATTATAGTGTGGCCTATATCCTTATACGTCTAGTAGCTTTAATTATTTAGTAAGCTTATAGACATTCCGCTAGCTGTTTAACTATTTTTTTAATACTCTACTTTTTATTATAGGCTTTTAGAGCCGTGTATTAATTAAAGACGTTGTGCCTTTAACCTAAGGTAGTAGGGGTAGGTACAGTCTTTAATGCTTAAAGCCGTTTATATACCGTATTAAGGCCGTTAATAAGGGGAAGGTAGGCTATTAATGTAGAGCGAACAATATAGTTACTAATACCGTTTATAGCCTATTCTTGCTCCTTATATATACGAAGTTTGTCTTTATATTCGGCGTAGAGCTAATTATAGGCGGTAAGCTAGTTTGGGTCTAGCTTTACTATTAATATAGCCGTAGGTAGTATGTCTCTTAATATATAAGGGGACTTTATAAATAGGGGGCTATAAGGACATGATTGGAATAGGATAGATTGGTAAAAGAGACGAATCCTTAAGGAGGTAAGGCCTTTGGGATTATGGAGACTATATACTACGGGCACGTGCCTCTAGTACGTGACGGGCGACCATCTAAGGGGCGTTTAGGGGTTGTCCTAAGGGCAACCTAAGGTGTCCGCAATAATATCCCTTATATAATGTAGGTTAATTTGGTAGTTTTAGCTTTAAAAGCTCGTCTTCCTTCTTAGGTAGGTTAATATACTACTATACCTTATTAGTTTTAGCAGTGTCTTAGATAGTAAAGAACTATTAAATCCAATTAGATAGCCGGTTAAGAATAAGGTTAACTTTTAATTTATTAGTAGTAGTTATTTTTAGAATTTATAGGGTTAGGTAGGATCTAATTAGTAGCTTAGTAAAAACCTTATTTTAACATTCCAAACTTTTAATTTAATTCGTTGGTTCGTTTATTAGTCAGTTATATAGTTATCGGTCATACGGTTAGTCAGGTTCGGTTTAATTAATATTTAGTATAGTTAATATTTAATATAATTAATGTTTAATTATCCGTCTATTTAGTAAATAAAGAAGCTCAAGACACTATAAGGGTAGTAGAAGTAGTAACTTCTTAATAAGGTAGTAGATTAATTGCTTAGTAGATAGTGTAATAGGTAGTACAATCTAGGCTTATAACTATAAGCTTTTATAGTATAGGAAAATTAAATAAGCGATTTAATTATAAATCTATAGAAATTAAGTGGTATAAATATATAAGGGAGGTATTAGGTAATAGGAAGTAGGGGGTCTAGGCGACTAAAATAGGGTAGTACGCTAGTAAGATAAATGACGTTTTAATATAGTACTAGTAGTCGGTTACGAGCTTCCTAGTAAAGAGTAGTCCCTTTTATTCGCCTTTTAAAGAACGACTATAATTGTTTCTTTATAGTATTCTAGTAACTTGCCTTTAAGGAGGTAGGTAGTTATAGCATTAGCTAGTAGTATAGCTACAGCCTCTAAAGCAGCTTTAATTGCCTTATTTGGAATCCTATTTAGCCTAGCCGCTTTACAAGTGGGTATTTATACTTTATTTAGAAGGGTAGCTATATTAGCAAAATATTATCCCCTATTAATGGCCTTAATAGTTAGTTATTAGCGCAATTAGCGCGCAGTTAAGGGCATTTAGCAACTTAACGGACTAGCCTATATCGTGTTTTTTAATATATAGCCTATACGCATTCTATGCGCAATTAATGCAATTAACAATTTTATTAATTTACCCTTTTACTTATAAAATATTAAAGTGTTTTACGTTCTATATAGTATAGTATTATATAAAACTACTTCCCTAGATAAACTTTTATAAAAAAAATTATTATATATATATATATATATATAGCGTTATTAGAGGGCCTTTTAGAGCCTAAGTAAAAATAAGCGAAAATTAAAAAAAAAATTAAAACAATTGTTAAGTTAGGTATGATATTAGCAAAATATTTATACCTCCTAATAGTACTAATAGCTTCTAATAGCTCCTATTAGGGCTGTTAGGAGCTCTAAGAGATAAGCTCAGACCCCTAAAACTTGGCCACCCCTAAACTCAGCCACTTAAGTAAATCAAACCCCACCACTTTTAAAGCTATCTATTCTTAACCAAATTAATCTAATATTCCACCCCTATATGCTATTTAGTAAACCGGCCCTAGCCTTTCTATTTAACGCCTTTTAAGGCTTTACTCTTGTCTCCTTAGCCCTTATTTTATCCTCTTTCTCCTCTACCTCCTCTATATCTTATTTAATCAATTATATATTTATAAATTATATAATAATAATAATAATAATAATTCATTGCTTAACGTCCGATTTGGATCCCTATTAGGCCTATATAGACTACTCCTTATGTACATATAGGGAGAAAACTCTATTTAAGAAAACCCCGTAATCCATCTCCCTACCTTTTAGGACTCGCCTATAAGGCGCCTACGAGTTACCTATAGTGCTCCTACTACCTTACTTTTTAACCTCCTTAGGAACCACTGCTGCCGTAATAAGCCTATGGACGCGCTAGTATTATAAACTTTACTCTACTACTATAGAGTTATTAGGGGGCGCCCGTTACTCGCCCCCCCGCCCTCTATTACTATTTCCTTTGCAACCCAGAACTAGTTTAGTACATTTTAGCTAATAAGCCACTAGGTAACCGCCTTAAGGCCTTTTTATATTAAGAGTATTACTTCTTAGTTAGTGCGTAAGGGGCATAACAGTATTATATGTTTTAGTGTTTATCTTAGCTAGCTACATTCGCATCTTAGGCTACCTACTAGGACACCTACCCAGTAGAGCTAGTCTTTTAGTCCTACTATTCCTATTCTTAAGAGTATTGCCATTATATTTTCTGCCTTCGTTAAGCCTTCTCAGAGCCCTAGAGTATTTACCCCCTATAGCGTTAACCATGCTATAGCTTAGGTTCCTCTTGCCTTAGTTAGCCTATATACCTTTAACTCCCATATACCTCTTTAGCGTTGGTTTAGCCAGTATTATATTACTATAAATAGTTTCCCGGCGTTCTTTTGTGCTTTACTTTAGCTCCTTTCTCTCTCTTACTATTATCCTTACTGGCCTCTTACGCGTCTCCCTTTCTCCTCTATATAGGCCTAGGCCCTAAAGCAGCACTATTCTTCTTCTACTTTCTTCACCTATTTCTCCAATATATCTTCCCTACTTTAGGGTTATTAGTTTATTCTCCTATAAAGCGCCCTAGGGTCCCTCCATAGTTTATTTAGGCGTGTCTTAATATACTTTATAATATTAGAGTTACATTCCTTTTATGCCCTTTATATTATAGCGGCTTTAATATATAGTTATAGGGGGGGAATATTAGCTTCCTTCTTAAGCAGTACTATAGCCGTTCGCTTATATCCGCCTGTTATACTCTAAAGGCAGGCTATTTAGACTTTTTAGAGTAGTTTGAGGAGCGATTTAGGGGGGCCTTTCTCGGATTCTCTAATGGCCTAAATACTGGACCTATATATTATAGTTGGCCGGATAACTGCTATATATAGTAAGCGTGACCTTTAGAAGTATAGACCCTATATAAAATTAACGATCCTAGATAATACGCTGTACTATACTTAGCCCTTATAGGCCGCTTACGCTATATATACGCTCTACTAGAGCTTACTATCTACCTATACTCCTAATACTCTTAGGCCCTAAACTAGTTAACCCCTAAAGCCTTAGATATAAATTATATACTAAAGATCTGCAGATTAGTTGCGTTTTCTTATAAAATAAATTAGCTAGTATTTCTCTAGTAAGAATTAAACTCTATATCGCCTTACCTATTCTATATAGGTGTTATAAGCTTTCTCTAGTGTTTTACAATTCTCTACGGCTGTTGGCCCGTATATAATTAGGTTTATATTATTAATAAAGCCTATCCCCTAGGTCGCCCCTTCCTTAAAGGAGTTAAGTAGGTTGCTTATAAAGAAAAGGAAGAGTATAGGCGAGAGGGGTAATCCTTATAGTATTCCTGTTGCAACTGCAATAGGGGGGCTTTAGTATCCGCTAAAGACTAGTAATATTTCTTTTTAACCTATAAACCCTTAAATAAATTATATAATCTATTCTAAAAAGCCTTTTGCCCTAAGGATGTATAGGAGGCGCTTATAGGGTATATTATTGTAGGCGCCACTAATATCTAGGCTAAGCATTAATACTACAAAGTCCCTTCGCATCGGCTATGTAGATTTAATAGTAGTAGCGAGTAGCGTAAGTACTAATAGTGTTAAGCGGTTCTTTCTTACCCCTATTTAGCTTTATAGTAGTAAGGCGTATTCCTTAGCCGTATCTACTATGTAGTTCGCTATCACCCTTTCTAAGATCTTGCTAAGGGTATTCTCTAAGGCAATAGGGCGATAGCTCCCTAAAAATAAGTAGTTTACTTTGCCTTCTTTATATAGGATAAATATTATTATAGCTCTTCTAAGTCTTGGGTAGTAGCTTATTATAAAGTATGCTCTAGCTATATCTATAAGCTAAGGTGCTATTAGTGGTCCGTAGGTCTTTAGGGCTTTATTTAGAATCCCATCTAGTCCTAGTACTATATTATTTAAAAGGCGGCTAATAGTTCTGGCCATTTCTTCGGTTATTATATTGCTATTAACCCTTAGGCGAGTTACCGGCGCTTCGCCCGTAATATCACTAAGGTCTACTAAAACTAGTTAAGAGAAAAATCTTTCTATAAGGATCTTTGCCTTCTTATTATTGTCGCTTATAGCTAGTAATTTACCTAGTCTTCGCAGGGGCGGAAGGTGTAGGTCTTCTACTAGACGTCCCGCCTTTCTTTTTACTTATTTCGCTATCCTCCAAAAACCTTTATTATAGGGGAGGCTCGGGTTAATAGTATGCTTATTTATAAACCATCTCCAGCTATTCCTTACTTCTTTTTTTAGAGTATTCTTTAGCTAGTTTCTTATATCTTTATATTATCTCTCGTCTTTAGGATTATAGCTACTTATATATTTTCTTCTTACTTATTATTAGCTGGTAATAAGAACCGCACATTATACGGACTATGTATATTACGTATAGGGGCCTAGTTTTAAGACCGGGCAGTGCTCTTCTAGCCTATTTTTAATTGCTGCCTAAATTCTTTCTAGTCTTTGGTTAATTTCCTTAGGGGTAGCTAATAAGCCTCGCTTATTTAATATTAGGTGGATTTCTTCTAGGTCTTAAAGTTGTTGTTTAACTATATTAAGGAAGCTATTTATCTTAAGCTTTCTTATTACATATCTTTTACTGTTTAGTTACGCCTTAATATCTAGATCTAGCTATATCTGGATAGAGATATAGTCTAAAGTAAGTACCTATTCTTCTTTACTTAGAGCTTATTCTATAATATAGGGAGTAAAATATCTATTATTTATTTTCCTTCTCCTATTTTAAAGCCTTTAGTATAATCTAGTCATCATAACGGTTTATTAGTAGGGTTATTTTCCCCTAGCTTATATTTAATCTTAAAATTAAATTGCGTAAGCTTCTTTACCTATCTAGCTTATTAAGGTATAAGCTCCTTTATAGTTATAAAGTAGCGTAAATTATAGTAATTTAAGAGTATATAAGTGGTATAGCTTATATACTTAAGGTAATATTGCCACTATTTAAAGCAGTTAGCTATAGCTAGTAGTTCCTTATTATAGGTATAATACCTAACTTTAAGCTCCTAGAATTTTCTACTATAGAATACTACTGGTTTTTAGTAGAGCTAGGTAGCGTCTAAATCCCTATTAGGTTGCAGTGAGATACTAATAAGGGTAAAATTTAATATATTAGTAATTATCATTACTATCTAATCTAGGTTAAAATGCCGCAGTAATAAAGCTTTTATAAACTTTATATATAGTTCCTAAGAGGCCTCCTGGACCTTTTTAGGCTATAACTATAGTTTATACTATTTAGTTAGTCCCTTCTTAGTTTTCTTCCTTACCGCCTTTAGGCTTTTTGCTCCTTAGGTTAGGTCTTAAAAAGCTTTTATAATATAGTTAAATAGGTATTAGGCGATATCTAAGTAGTTATAGATAAAGCACTTATAGAAATTAGCAAAGCCTAAAAATATTTAAATATCCTAATAGCTCTCTAGCTCTAGCCGCTTCTAGATTATCTATACCCGTACTAGGTCTATAACTATACTTATAGGTGTTATAATATAACCTAGGAACTCGACCTACTTAGTATTAAAGATATACTTTAACGCCTTAGCGTAAAGGCCCTAATTATCTAAACATTCTAGCACTTCGCGGATATATTACTTATATTAATCCTTATCTTCTAAATAGATTAAGATATTATCTAAATTAATAATATATATACGGTTAACTAGTCCCCCTAAGGCTCTGTAAATATATAATTAGAATATTATAGGCGTATTAGCTAGCCTAAAAGGCATTACCAGATACTTAAAGTGGCTATATTAGGTCTTAAAAGCGGTTTTTTACTTATCCCCTTCTTTAATATAGAGCCTATAATAGGCGTTTTATAGATCTAACTTTATAAAGATCTTCGCCCTAAATAGTTAATCTAGTATTTTACTAATTAGTAGTAGTAGGTAACAGTTCTTAATTATAATCTTATTAAGACTATAATAGTCTACGCTTAGCCTTATAGTTCTATCTAATTTTAGAATAAAGAGAATCGGCGTGCCTACTAGAAACTTATTAGGCTAGATCCACCCCTTTTCTAATAAGCTATTAAGGTACTCCTATAGGATTTTAAGCTCTTTATAAAAGAGATTATAAATAGGAAGGTTCGGCGGTTATTTACCTTCTTTTAGATTAATTATATAATTATATTCCAAGTTTTATAGAAGGACTTTAGCTTATCTACCTAAAAATACCCTTAGTAAGTGCCTTAGACCTAATAGAATATTTAATAAATTAGGGTCGCGTTTATCCTCTACGTTATTATTAGGTAGATCCCGGAGCTTCCTTAAAATACTCGCGGGTAGTATTACGCGCTATAGTAGTTCCTCGTATATAGTTGCCACTATATAAGAGTTCGTTATAAGTAGATCTAGAGGTTGTCTAGTATAACGCGTTAATTAATTACTATCCCTATTTACCTAAAATAGGTTCTAATAATAACGTCTTTATTTAGATTTCTTCCTATTTATAAGCCGTTGTCTCTTACGTATCCTTCTATTAATAATACTATTCCTCTTGCTTTTTAGTAGGCCGTTTTTTATTATACTTTAGCTTTTAGCTTCTATATCTCTAGCTATTCTTTTAATACTACTTAATTTTCTTCTTATAATGTATTTATAAGTAATAGGATCCCTATTTTATTTCGTCTAATAATACTAATATCCTATAGTACTTACTTATAATAGCTTATAGTTATATATAGGTACAGAGAGGCTTTAGAGCAGATTTAAAGGAATAAAATATATTCTATCTAAATTTAAGGGTATAGCTCTTATAGAGAACAAGACGTTGCGTAAAGAAGAGAAAGTAATAACAAGAGAATCTTATAATTAAATAGTTAGGGGTCTTGGTGGTCGATACGTGCGTATATGCGTACACGGTCTTTGACGGACTTTGGTAGAATTTGATTAATCTTAACAGAACTTGGCAGAAGTCGATCAAGCTAGCAGAATTCGGCAGAATTTAGTCAAAGCGTCGGAATTTGTCTGTCGAGTGTTTCACCGAGACATTCCTACTATAACTGGACTAGTCCCGTTACAAGTTGTGCTACGCGTCCCTAAACTAGCGGCAGTATTATCCCTCCTTTAATAGCGCCCTAAACTACCTCTATTACTCCTATAGTAATTTCTCTAAACTACTACCATTATTGCGTTTACGCGCTTATATTAAACCCGGCCTATACCTATAAGATACGTTGCTTTAATAAAAATAAATCTAAGTATTTCTATTATTGCTAATAAAAGAAGACTTATATTTTAGTATTTTCCATTCTATCCTATTCTAAATTTCGCTAACTAACTATATTAGATCCCCGCTATTTATACATATAAGACTTATAAGCTTTAGCGCGCTATTAGGGATTTCCATCTATATTAAAATAGTAAAAAAAAAGAATAGAAGGTGTCTTCCCTTACTTATAGTGTTTCTAATTTAATAAGGGTTTCTACTACTATAGAAATATAATAGTCTCGGATATATAGTGTCTAGGAACGTATCTCTAAGTAGCTTACCCTTATAAACAATAATATCCGCACTTTTACGCGGGCCTTTTTAGCTAGGTAAGTCTCTTTAGTAATATATTTAGAAACTATATTAATCTCTAGCTAATAGCTTTCTAATTCTTACCTAGATACTAATTTAGAACCTAGAGATAATACTAAAAATAGTAACGAAAGTAAAGATAAACGTTCTCCTTACTAGTTCCCTACCTATACTAGTTTATCTAGTTTCTACCGCTCTAAAAAATAATTAGCGGGAGCGCTAATACTTATAAAGATAAGAGTACTAATAATACTACTAATAATAACGTTAAGATAGAGGAGGAGGCTCCTATTACTACTAGTAGTATTTAAGTTATTATCTTATTCTTTCTCTCTTCTTATAAAATAGCTTTATATAATGCCTTTCTAGTGCTTTTAGGATGCCCTAGTATTAGGAATTAACTTTATACTTTAGGGACATCTTTATTCTAAGCTTTAATAATAGTCTATATAAAAGTAATGCATTATTATAATCCCCATATATAATAAACGAGTAGTACTCCTATAGGTACTTTAAATTTTCTTAAATTTTCTAATTCTTTATAGGATATCTTTTTACTTCTATTTATATTATTAACTCTATTATATATTCCCGGTGCTAAACTAAATACTCTTTTTTTATCCTTAGGGCCTCTTTTTATAAAGCTACTACTTATTCTTCAATAGCGTCCTCTTTAGATAGTATCCCTAACGGTTCTTATATAGATCCTTATAAGCTTCCTCTTATAAAATTTTAGGATCCTATTATAATAGCGAAACGTTCCCGTTCTTAATGCCTATATTTAACCTTATAGTTTTAATTTATAGGGTCTTCTCCGTTATCTTATCTATAGTATATTTATTATTATTATTATTTGTTCTATTTATTGCCCGGTTTAGTCCCTTTTTTAGGTCTATATAGGCTTCTACCTTCTATTTATAGGAAAAATCTCTAATAAAGGAAAAACCTAGGTATAATCTTTTAGCTAATCTTATATGCTCCGCCTTTGCCTAGCCCATTTACCTTTATAGTATATCTACCTTTTATACTATACTTTTAAGGTATCTTAGAAGGTTTAGGAGGTAGTAAGAGGGTTTAGTAATTCGCTTATATACCGCCTTTAGCGTAGTAAGGGTGTCTAGTCCCTAAGGGGCTAAAAGGAGGTATATTCTCCTATGTCCTCCTATTAGATCTTATATACTATTTAAAACTACTAAAGGACTTCTTAACCTATAAGCCATTATACTGTTATATATAGTCCCCTACTTATAAAAAGTATTTAGGTAATATTATTTATACTTACCCTAGTAAATAGTTAATCTTTTAATATATAGTAGTTATAGAAGAGTATTATATAGCGTATAGACTATATAGGCTATCCGCATATATAGTATAGTATAGTATTTAGGATATAGATGCTTACTAGCTATATATTTAGTTTTAAGACCTTTATCTATCCTTTATATAAGGGGAGAGTTAGTATTAACTATAGGGTATACTATATAGTTACTCTTTACGCTTTTGCCGCCTTCTTCTAGCGTTGTTTTTATTTAGTATTTACTTATCTTATAATATATATAGTGGATCTTTACTTATACTAGTGGCCCCCTAGCCTCTATTATCATAGTAATACTCTATTAATATAGCGCTAGGTCTTTATTTAGTATTATAATAGCTTTTCTATTTTCTATTCTCTCTCTACTACTTATAGGTAAAGGGCTTTTTAGCTTATTAGCTTAGGTAAAGTACCCCTTTAGGGGGCCCTTACTCCTTAGTTGCTCTCTATATAGCTGTTACTTCTATATATAAGGTTCTCTAATAGCTCTATAAAGCTAATCTCTAGGCCAATATTAGGAAATTAGAATTTAGTATTAAGTATATAAAGTACCTAGGGTTTATTATTAGTATAGACGGAATTAAAACAAACCTAGAAAGAACGGCTGTAATTAACTAGTAGGTACCCCTAAGGACCATAAAGGGGGTATAGTTATTCTTAGGTTTCTGTAACTTCTATTAACGCTTTATTAAGAACTATAGTAGAATTATTTAGCTCTTTAGTGTTATAGCACTGGCAGAAAATAGCCGAACTTGGTTAGTAGAACTTAGTAAAACTTTGCGGTTACGTAACTAGAGGACTATATAAAAGAACCTTACTTAGGCTGGCGCTACTCTTTTTCTTCTTTCCTTTCTCTAGCTTTTAATCCTCGTTTATAGACAATCCAATTGTATAGGCTTACGCGCCCCTCTTGCCGTACTTGTGCCTTAATTAACTAAGTCGTTAATATTAGCCGCCTTACTATAAAGGACCAGCCCTTCTACTTTAATACCGTATATAGGTAGGCTTTTAATAAGCTTAAGAAACGACTAGTCTCTAGTCTATTACTCATCCACTGTCACAGTACTGCAATAAAGTAGACTAAATAACTACGTTATGGTATAAAGAGGAGAAGAAGGTAGAAAGGGGGTATTGTATATAAATAGTAGGGCCGGCCGCTAAGGTACTAGTAGTGGGCTAGCTAATAGTAGGAAANAGTANAAGANAGTATNAANNAGTATNCGTTAGGTTAGTGCNGTAANAGTACTNCTCTCCCNTAAATNGTTTNGTCNCTAAACTAAATAGATAACTCTAAAATAGGCAGTGTTTGGGGTCGCCTGTTTTTTACTATAAAGATATTAGTTCCGCTTACCGCCCTTAACCAAGCTAATGGCGATTTTCTGTACCGGGTATAGAAAATCCTAATTAGTTAGTTTAGTAAATAAGGTCGGCAGAACTCCACACCGCTACCTAAATTAATCCGTGTGGTGTTTCTTAGTAAAAATCTGGCTAATTAGACAACTTTAACCGCCGGTTAAAGTTCTATAATATTTTAACCACCACAAATTTTAACACGGTAGTTGGCTACAACCTTAGCATAACTTTTCCTTATCTTATACCTAGTCTAGGGGTCCTAGCTTCTTAGGGTATTACTTATAAAAGCGCTATATAGCCTATTCGCAACCCTTTAGGTCTTCTTTTAGCTGCTAGGTTATGTCCTTATAATATTTCTATTTAATCTTATAAGTTAGGCCTTAGGGGTCTTCGTTATATACATTAAGGATTTTCTTAAACTCCTATTTATCTTCTATATTACCGTTATTATCTCTCTCTACTACTTATCCTTATATATTACGGCGCTCTATAGTATTAATATTTGCTTAGCCAGAGATCTCTTTAGCAGCCTAAAGGCGGACCTTAAATATATAGAAAGATTTATTTACTTAGATATAGTCCAGGAGGTCTACTATAACTGCCCCTTAATATACTGCAAGTATAGGGTATAGGCCGTCCTATTTATCGTCCTATTTCTTCTTAGGTTTATTTATCTTTATATTTTCTAAGCTAACTATAACTATATCACCTTCGTAGAATAACGCGCTCTTATCCCTATAGGTATTAGTATTGTCTTTATAGCGTTACTATAAAATCCGGGCTAGGGCCTTAAGCTATATTAATATCCGCTTAAAGCGGTTGGCCATAAAGTCTACGCGGAAGAACTCCTTCTTTACTTATACTAATAGTGTTAGTAGGTAAGGGCTAGCAGGCTTAATTCCAAGGTAAGGGTTAAAGCTATAGTTTGCAAAAAACGGGGAGATACCTATACTTTTATTAACTTAGTTATTTATAGTAAACTTAGTAAGCGGTAGGTAGTTAACCTAGTTGTCCTATATAAAGCTAACAAAAGCATAAAGGTACTTATTTATGGCAGCGTTAGTAATTTTAGTTTAGCCGTCTGTTTCTAGGTACTAGGCTAAGCTTAGTCTTAAGGTTGTCTTAAGGCGTTTACTTAGTCGTTGCTAAAAGTTGCTAACGAATTATATACCGTAATCGAAGATAATTATACTTAGTGTACTATAGAGCTTATATACGTTATTAACAAAGCTATTAACTAGCTCTTTTATTAAGAGTCCTGTTACTAAAATAAGGTGTTATATTTTAGTTAGGCGGTCTATAATAATAAGGATATATTTATATGCCTTACCGTGGCGTTAGTATACCGGCAGCGTTATAATATAGTTAATCGAAATATTGGTCTATAGGTAAGCGGGTAGTTTTAGTAGCTTTAGGAAACCAGGCGAGGTAGAATAGGGGGTCTTAGTATAAAAGTATAGGGCATAGTCTTTAATAAAGGTAGCTATAAATTGGGAGATTCCTAGCCACCAGTATATTTAGTTTAAGAGGTTAAGGGTTTTAACCTAGCTAGGGTAACTAGCGGGGCCGCTATTATAAGAGTAATAGATAACTTCTAGGTAGAGGTCTAGGGCGTTAAGGACGAAGAGATGTTAGCGGAAGTAGATCTGTTTATTAACAATACTACATTCTAATTTATTATAATAGAGTAATTTCCTAATCTTCTTTAGCTAACGGCGAGCTTTCTAATTACGTAGGGCCGCTACTATATCTCTTATAAGTTTATTCTCCTAGTATCCTAACCAAATTAACTTATTTAATAACTTTTCGGCTATTTTAGGGTCTAGAGCGGCTATAAACTCTATATTATTAGAGTTATAAAACTTATATAGCAATTCTTCTAAGATTATAGGGTTAATTTTCTAGGGCGGTATAATGACTTGGGCTTAGTAGCGGAGGTGTTTATTATTAGTATCCTTAGGCCTTATTTCTAGTAGCCAGCTTAGGGCGTTAGGGAGCGTGGCTTTGCTACTAGGTTTATATATAATTATAAAGTTAAACTATAAAAGGAACTCTACCTANTAGACTTAGTNNTANTTTAGCTNCTTAGTAGTTATAAACGTCTATAGGTTCTTATNGTCGGTAATAATTTTAAANNGCTCCTTAGTCCCTTATAGCTTAGGACGCTATTCCTCTAAAGCCTTAATAATAGCTAAGAGTTCTTTATTATAGATCTTATAGTTATACTCTAGCGTAAAGTACTTTATAGAGAAGAATGCAACCGGTTTTAATTTACCGTTATTATTATACTGGGAAAGAACTCTACTAGAAACCCAATTTAATACATCTATCTCTGCTACTGTCTTCTTTATGTAGTTATAGTATGCTAGTACTAGTGCTAAGGTAAAGGCTCCCTTAAGGGCCTTAAATAATTTAGCTTACTTTAGTCCCTATAGCCATCTAATATCCTTTTTTAGAAGTTTTATTATAGGTATAGCGACGGTAGAGTAGCCTTAGATAAATTATTAGTAGAAGTTCGCGAAGCTAAGAAATTATTATAGTTCTTTAATTAATATTGGGTCCTTCTATTCCTATAAGGCCTATACCTTTTTAGGGTCCATAGTTATACTATTAGTTAAGATAATTAAGCCGAGGTATTTTGTTTTAGTAGAGTAAAACTTAAACTTATTAATATTAATCTAAAGTCTAGCATTGCTAAGTCTTCGGATAACTTTATTTATATACTTAGTATACTTAGTACATGTTTTAGAAAAAACAAGGACGTTATTAAGGTAGGCAGTATAGTAGTTATTAAGGGCGTTATATAAGATATAATTAATATAGTTCTAGAACGTAGCGGGTGCGTTATAAAGGCCGAATAGTATAACTAGTATCTTATAGAGTCCGAACTGGGTAATAAATGCTATAAGCCACTTATGGCCCTCTATAATCCGGATTTAGTTAAACGTAGCAATTATATTAAGTTTAGTAAAGTACTTGGCACTATAAAGTGCGTTAAGTATCTTACAGATTAGTAGTAGTAGGTACCGATTCTTAATAGTAACTATATTTAGGCCTTAGTAGTTATAGTAGATTTATACACCGCCACCAGGCTTAGTAGCGAGGAGGAGTAGTACGGCAGCTAGTAAAGTTAATTTATAGATAAAACCCTTATCTAGCATCTTATTAATCTACTTTTTTATACACCTAAGTTTAGCAGGTAAGAGTGGTCTATTTTTATAGTACGGGGCCTAGTTTCCGGAGATAATCTTAATTTTATAGTCCTATAGTTAGTAAGGGGGTGGCTTATCTACGTTTTTAGGGAGAAAGTGCTTAATATATTTACGGAACTCCTTTAGTAAGCGTTATAAAATGTCTTTATAGGTTAATCCTAGTTTACCTTTTAGGAATTTTTTAATATTAGTGTTAACTATCTTCTAGCGTAGAGACTTAGGCTTAGTTTTTAGGTTTATCTTAAGGAAATTATAAAAATAAGGGGGTAGCGCTTTACGGGCTTCTTCTATTATATAGTTGCCCTCTACTAGCCGGCGGAAAGACTTTTCTAATAGGTTTAGTACTTCTATTAGGCCTATAGGCAGCTCTTTAAGCAGCTATTAGTATTCTTCTTATTTAACTAGTTTTACTAGCTCCGCTATATAAATCCTTATTACCTTTACGCCTTTTTATTTATAGAACTAGGTAAAATTAACGGCATAAGTGTATCTAATATTGTCCAGTTTAGGGCGTGTTTAGTTCTTTAGTGCTACGGCTAGGCTAGCACGGCTTAGTCGGCCCTAGGGGGCGGAAACGCGGCGGCGGCTCTATACGGTATGCGCGGGAGATAGATATAAGGTTGGGCGTTATAGAGGGGAGGTCTTAATTACTCTGGTTTTAGTCTTAGCTATAACACCTTTAGCTATTATACGCGCGGTTATATATACGTATAGTAAATAACTTAGAGTTAGGTATTTTATTAACTAGCTTAAGTTAAGCGGGTATATACGGGGGACTTATAGTTCTAGCGGTATTTATATTCTTAGGGGCGGGGCGGTATTTCTTAGGGGTAGGGTAGTAGTCCGGTCTTCTAGAATCTCTATTTTGTTTACTATATATATTAGCTTACCAGTATTAGGTACCTCTTCTACTATTAGCTAACGGTATTTAAGCATTAGCCGTATAATACGTCCGTATAGTACTACTCGGTTATAATTAGGGATATACTATAGGAGATAGTTATAAGTATAGTAATTAGAGTTAAACTTAAGCCCTAAAACGGGGAAGTTTATGCTTAGGTTATGCTTTTTAAGCTAGGGTATTTTAAGAATTACTAGTATTAAGGGTAATAACTTTATAATATAGAAAAGCATAAATTCTATATCATCAGGAAATTTTTTTTGGGGCTCGTTGTTGCGGTTTGCGGCAAATTGCCACAAACCGTACGGTTGCGGTAGGTGGATATAGTTGATAGCAATTTGCGTAAAACGCACGTTTTATAACAAGTTTGCAGCACCCTAATAGTAATTTGCGCGTTTTATAACAAATTTACAGCACCTAATAGTAAATTACGGCAAAATGCTACCCTATAAATAAATAGTGCGCAAACTGTATAAATTGTACAAATTGTAAAAACTGTATAAATTATACAAATTGTATAAATTGTACGAATTATACAAATTGTAAAAACTGTATAAATTGTAACTATATAAATTATAATTATATTATATAATAACCAAATTATNANATATTTCNATAGATTTCTNTANTATACTTTTAAATATATTTATATTATAACTATATAAAATGTAGAGCTATCTACTTTAGGCGTTAAGGGGAAGCCTCTTATGGAGGCTCTAAATTATCTACCTATCTACCTGCCTGCCTGCCTGCCTGCCTACCTACCTACCTACCTACCTACCTACCTATCTACCTGTCTATCTGTCTATACCTACCTGCCTATACCTACCTATTTGTGCCTACCTGTCTATACCTACCTGTCTATATCACCTTAATTCGATTGATCAATTAAATCGTTTATAGTATTCGCTGGCTGGTCGTTTAAACGGTTGTCGTGTGGCTCTGGCGACGGTCGTATGGCGATAACGACGGTCGTCTAGCTCTGACGGTCGTCTAGCTCTAGCGACGGTTATCTGGCTCCGGCGACGGTCGTCTAGCTCTAACGACGGTCATCTAGCTTTGACGGTTGTCTAGCTCTAGCAACAGTTATCTGGCTCCGGCGACGGCCGTCTAGCTCTAATAACGGTTGTCTAGCTCTAACGACGGTCGTCTAGCTCTGGCGACGGTTATCTAGCTCCGGCAACGGTCGTCTAGCTCTGGCGACGGTTATCTGGCTCTGGCGACAGTTATCTAGCTCTAATAACGGTCGTCTGGCTCTAACGGTCGTCTAGCTCTAGCAACGGTTGTCTAACTCTGGCGACGGTTATCTGCTAGCTGTTGTTCTAGTGTCTTCCTAGGTAGGGAGGATATAAGGAAGGGTAAAAAATAAGATAGCTACCTAGGTATATATAGGGGGTATACTTGGCAGAGGTATGTATAGAGGCTATTGGGAATATAGCGGGGACCTAATAGTAGTGTGTCGCGCGCATATATATAAAGGCTTTATATAGAGCTTTGTATAAAGCCTCTATATATAGAGCTTCGCGTAGAGCCTTATGTAAAGCTTTGCGCAGAGCCTTATATAGAGCTTCGCGCAGAGCCTTATATAGAGCCTCTATATATAGAGCTTTGTGTAGAGCTTTATAGAGCTTTATATAGAGCTTTATATAGAGCTTTATATAGAGCTTTATGCAAAGCTTTATATAGAGCTTTATATAGAGCCTCTATATGTAGAGCTTTATATAGAGCTTCATATAGAGCTTTGTGTAGAGCTTTATATAAAGCTTTATATAGAGCTTTATATAGAGCTTTGTATAGAGCTTTATATAGAGCTTCGTATAGAGCTTTATATAAAGCCTTATATAGAGCTTTATATAGAGCCTTATATAGAGCCTTATATAAAGCTTTGTATAAAGCTTTATATAGAGCTTCGTGTAGAGCTTTATGTAAAGCCTCTATACACAAAGCTTCGTATAGAGCATCGTGCAAAGCTTTATATAGAGTATTGTGCAAAGCTTCGTATAGAGCTTTGTGTAGAGCTTCGTATAAAGCCTTGTATAAAGCTTTATATAGAGCTTTGTATAGAGCTTTGTATAGAGNTTTGTATAAAGCTTTATATAGAGCTTTGTATAAAGCTTTATATAGAGCTTTATATAAAGCTTTATATAGAGCTTTGTATAGAGCTTCGTATAGAGCTTCGTATAGAGCTTCGTGCAAAGCTTCGTGCACGAATTCGTGTAGAACTTTATATAGAGCCTTATGCAGAGCCTCTATACGCAGAGTTTTGTGTAGAGCCTTGTGTAAAGCCTCGTGTAAAGCTTTATATAGAGCTTTGTGTAGAGCTTCGTGTAAAGCTTTATATAGAGCTTTGTGTAGAGCTTCGTACAGAGCTTTATATAAAGCCTTATATAGAGCTTTATATAGAGCCTTATACAGAGCCTCTATATTAGGAAATTTTTTTTTAGGCATATTATTATAAGCGAAAATTGGGGTCTGCAAAACCTGCGTAAGTCGCAATTTTAGTAATTTATAGCAATTTGTAGCAATTTGCTACAAACACATAGATAAGGCAGGCGCGTGCATAGGTAGCCTATATATTTATAGCAAATTGCTGCAAATCGCCGCAAATTGCCAAATTTGCGACTTACGCAGGTTTTACAGACCCCGATTTTCGTTTGCAACAACGTGCCCAAAAAAAAATTTCCTAATAATAGTGGCCAATTATTATTTTTACTATAAAGTAATAGGTAATAAAGCTAGATTAAAGTCCATTAGTAAGGCGGAGTAGTTTTAGGACTAGAAGTCTTTTTATTATAATATTATACTTCTTTATAAGCGAGTCTTCGTCTATAAACACTAGTGCTATACTACTACTATTAATAAGGCTTACTGTTTTAATAAGAACTTCTAGGAGTAGGTTATATAGTAAAGAGAGGTAAGTCTAAATAAGGATGGAATTTCTATTATTATTTACTATTTTAAGATTAAATAGTAGCTAGTTTAGAATAAGGTTTAACTAATCTAGTAGCATAGATCTAATCCTTTTATCCTCCTCCCCGTATAGTTTTAACCCTTAAAGGCGACTTAGTCTAAGGGTTGGCCTTTTAATGGCTGCGTTATAGGGCTTAGCTAATAGCTATAGTCTTAGCTAGTATATCCTAACGTGTTAGTCTCTAATAGTGTATATATACTAGGGGGTACTTCGCCGATAATATAGCCAGTTTTATAGTTGGTAGTAACATAAAGTACTTATCCGTAATTCGCGTATAGGACTATTAGCTAGGGCTGCGTTAGGGAAGGGAATTATAGGGGTGGGTTTCTGTATCCGAACCCATATTCTCGTCTACGGTTACCGCCTTAATTACTATCCCCTCTATTAAAGAATCCGCTATAGCTAGGGGGGTTAGCGCGGTAGCATTAAAAGGGGATTTAGATTTTACTAGGGGTTATAAGTATCTTTTTAGTAGCTAGGTTAACCACACGCTATATAGAGTCTATTATTTATATAATGTCTTTAGATATTATTAGGGAGGCTATTACTACCGCTACTAAACTTAACGGCGTCTAGGTTTATTAGGTCATTCTATAGTAATATAGGTTAATAGCCGCTAGCGGCACTTAGCTTAGCGGTATTTAACTTAATATAGTAGGTATAGTTCTATAGGTTATAAGCGAACACATCTATCTGCTTACTCTAGCCTTTATAGTTAGCATCGCTAATCTTATAGCTAAGGGTAAGGGCCAGGTCCTTTATTTTAGAGGAAATATTTTTTTTAAGTAAATCCACTTTTTATTCCTCGGTCTTATTTGCTTTAATTATTAACTTATTAAGCTTTACTTTTTAGGACTAGTAGTTACGCTTACCTTAGCTTAAGGTATCTAACTTATTTTTAGCCACTTAGGTTATATCTATGGTCTTATAGTGTCCTCTTATATATATAAACATAGACTCTTGGTTAGAAAAGGTCTATTTACTTAGGTTATTCGGGTATATGCGTAGCGTATTAAGGCTATATTTAATATAGTTATAAGCCTTATTTATTAGCATATCTAATATATAAAGGATTTCGTCTATTAGGGTCTTAAAGCACTTTATATCCCTCCAGAAAATACCTTAGATTTTTATTTCCTATATTTTAAATTTTTCTTACTTTTTAATTGGTAATCCCTTGCCATTAAATAGGGTTAGATCTTTTGCTTTACGCTTTTTTCTATAGGACTTAGTTAAATAAGGGGAGCTAGTAATAGGGTTCTTGTTGGTAATAGTCTTAGTAAATATAGTGATCTAAGAGCTTAGGTTTTGTATAGTCTTGGTATATATAAAGGCTTGCTATTTATATTATTTAATATATAGTTTAAGTATCTTAAGGGAGTTAATTCTATATTAAGCTTTTTTAAGTTAGGACTTTATAGCTTAGCCTTCGCTATAAACGGCTTAAAGGCCGCTTTTAATACTAGTTAAAAAGGCTATATATATAGAGAGTTGCTAAAAGGTTCCTGCCATATTAAGGTCCTTTAGGTATTTAGGACCGTTTCTAATCGCCTAGGAGATATTAGTATAGGAGGTGTTAAGGAGGCAGGCGAGCGCTTCGCGAGGGTTTGTTAGCGGGACGTTGTCTATATTATAGTAGCCCATTCTAGAAGATCTAGGTAAGGCAATCGGAATCTATAAGGCTGACTATAATACTAAGATTACTAAGACTATACTAAGGCTATACTAAAACTGTGCTAAGATTATCTAGGACTATAGTATAGTATTATCGGTCACGCCGGGTCGCGATTATACTAGAAAAACGGAGATAGTAGACTAGGAAAAATAAAGATCGCAATAGGGTGCAATTAGAGATACTATAAACTATTATAGTGCTGTAATAAAGTAGACTAAATAACTACGTTATAGTATAAAGAGGAGAAGAAGGTGGAAAGGGGGTATTATATATAAATAGTAGGGCCGGCCGCCAAGGTACTAGTGGTGGACTAGCCAACAGTAGGAAACAGTACGAGACAGTATGAAACAGTATGCGTTAGGTCAGTGCTATAACATCCACTTTAAACTAGAACGGCCCTTAATACTAAAAACTAATCCCTTAGATAGTATTATAGCTAGCGTTTATTCCTAGAAGAAGGCAAATAAAAATAGCACCCTATTACTTACTATTTAAAGACCATAGTAGATGCTAAGCTAAACTACCTAATTTATAATAAAGAAATGCTAGATATTATCTCTAGTTTTTAGCACTAGTAAGTATAGTTAAAAAGGATCCCTAAGCCTATTTAGGTAGTTTCCGATTATAAGGCCTTAAAATATTTTAAAATAATAAAGGCCTTTATAGAAGCTTTAGATACGAACCTTAATATTTCTTTAAATAAGAATCTAATAGACTATTTAAATACGTATATGGAGATTGACACTTAATACCTAGATATTAATTAGAGCTCTACCCTAGTCTTAGTTAAGTTAATAAATAAGTAAAATGCTAAGAAATATTAAATATTAACCTGTTAAAGCTGCGTTATATCTAAAACCGAGGGCGAAGATTAAGTACTAGGCTGTAGGTTCTAAGCTGCGCTTAGTTTAAAGAGTGGAGATTGAATATTAAACTATAAATTCTAAGCCGCACCTAATTTAGAAATTGGAGATTAAGTATTAGCACATAAATTCTAAACTACGCCCAATTTAGAGGGCGGATATTAAGTATTAGCCTATAAACCCTAAGCCTTAAAGTTTCATAGGAGCGGAGATCTAGTATTATAACTTAAATCATAAGCCTTAGGATTTAAGAGGAGTGGAAATCTAATACTGCGTTGCGAATTCTGAATTTCCGGATTTCCTACTACCTAGAAACTAGTGCTATAGTATAGATCTTAAACTTTAAAATTTTTCGTAATTAGAGATCTAGTGCTATATTGTAAATATTAAACCTTAGGCTTATCTAAAAGTTAAGACTTAGTGTTATACTATAAGCTCTAATACTTAAACTGCCTTAAGGATCTGGATTTAATACTGCGTTATAGGCTTTAATATCCGGATTACTTTAAGGGCTAAGACCTAATGCTGCGTTATAAGCTCTAATATCCAGCGCTTTAGCTACAGCCTATTTATACTTATATTGCTACTAATATTAGCAAATAGACGTCTCTGCGTCTTTTTTAAGGTTATACTGCTAGCTAGTATAGTACTAGAGGGGAGGATTAGCTAAAGAGACTAGCTTAAAGTTGTATTGGCACTAGCTATATAAGTAGAGGTAGTACTTCTTACTTAAGTAGAGCGGCGGGAAGTACTAGATTTACCTTTAGTTAATTTCTGCCGGCTATAAGGGAGCTAACTCTATAGTGGCTAATATATTAGTCCGTAAGTTTACGTATTAGGATAAGCTTTCTAATTATACTAGTAAGCTACTAAGCAAAGTATATAGTTATTAGGCACTAATATACAATTAATTAGATAAACCGTTTAAAAGCCGCTATAAGCGATAAGCTTAGGTTAATAAATAAGCTACTAAACCACTATAATAACCCTATAAATATCCGTCTATACCTGCTATATAGGCTAATTCCCTTCTAGTATCCTACTGCTAAGTTACTGTAAAGGGTGCTATAATGCGGCAGTTTGCCGTTGCCGTTAACACTAAATTACTATAGATTGCTGCTAATAATAGACTATTGCTAGTAGGATTATTAATAAAGCCACGTTAATTCGCAATAACCGTATATAAAGATCGCTGCGGAGATTAAACACTATGCTATAAACTAGCGCCACCTATATTTAAGCTAATAATACTATTAGACTTCTACTGCGGAGCTTTAAGGCTATACCACGGACTAATACCTAGGTTGTTCTAAGATATAAACTAAGGTAGTAGAGAATTATAAAGATAGTGCGGAGCTATATTAAGAAGCTATTAAGAATAATAGAGGCGCTATAGGGAGTTATTAGGATGCCGAAGGTTAAGTTAAAGGTTTTACGGATATACACTAGACGGTTTTTAAGCGGGTAGCCGTGTATCTAGAGTATACGGATATTAAATATCTAGCTGCTAAGATAAGTACGATAGAGTAGTATATGTAGTCTGGGACCAGTTTACCTATAAGTCTTAGGTTAATATAAGCTAAGATATTTAAGACTTAGTTATATCCGTTTATAAGCTAGATATTAATAATAGCTATAAGGGTAGTAATACTTTAGTTTATAACGGTTGATTAAAACTAGCACTCTTTATAATTAATGCACTAATAGGTCCCTATTAACCTACTAATAATAGAGGCGTTTATAATAAGCTTCTAAATACGGTAATATATCTACTAGATTATAACGCAGCCTATAAGACACTAGTACTAAAGTATTATATTTCTTCCTTATAAATAAAGCGGATAAGCGCGTCTACTTTATCTCCTAGGAAGCTGTAATCTTATTTAGGTAATATTCGCTTAAGGCCCTTATAAGTTAATAAAGGTTAAATATAGAGTATATAGATTTAATTGTCGGATATAATATAACTAGAAATTAAATTCTAAACTGCATCCTAGTATATTATATTAAGTTATTCTTTAATCTACTTCTTAATACTTATAAATAGATTCTTTAAGTACTTACTCTTTATATAAGCTTTTACAGTGTATGGAATTAAACGAGCAACTTTATTGTAAATCTATGGAAATCAAGTAGTATAAATATATAAAAAAGGTGCAGGTAATAAGATAAAGGGGGGTACTAATGCGTAGCTAAAACAGGGTGATACGCAGTCGAGACGGGGTAGTACGCTAGTGAGACAGCATCAGGATTTTTTTTTTAGGCAGGTTGTCGCAGTTTGTTACAGTTTACGGCAAAATGTACAAACTGTACAATCGCGGCGATCGTATATAGTCGTTAGCGATTTGTATAAACCGTACGTTTCATAGCAAGTTTACAGTATCTGCTAGCAAATTGCGGTAAAATGCTAAACTATAAAACTTATACTAGCATTTTGCTACCTTATAAATAAATAGCGCGTAAATTATATAAACTATATAAACTGTATAAACTATACGAACTGTATAAATTGTACAAACCGTATAAACCGTACGAACTATATAAACTATAACTATATAAATTATAATTATATTATATAATAACCAAATTATTATATATTCCTATATATTGCTATAATATACTTATAAATATATTTATATTATAACTATATAAAATGTAGAGCTATCTGCTTAGGCGTTAAGGGGAAAGCCTCTTGCAAAGGCTCTAAATTGTCAATTAGCTTAGTACCTACCTGCCTACCTACCTGCCTGCCTACCTGCCTACCTACCTGCTTACCTACCTACCTACCTACCTACCTACTTGCCTGCCTACCTACCTATTTACTTACTTACCTACTTACCTGCCTGCCTATCTACCTACCTATCTATCTATCTATCTATTTGTCCGTCTATACCTACCTACCTATACCTACCTATCTATACCTACTATCTATACCTACCATCTATGCCTCCTATCTGTACTACTGTCTATACCTACCTATCTATAATTTAGGGGAGAGGTTAGCCCAATTAAAGGCTCTGCCTAATTTAATTAATTAATTAATTATATTAATTTAAATTATTCTTTACAGCCGTTCGCTAGCTATATATTTAAACGGTAGTTGTCTAAGGTGCCTCCCTAGGAGGCCTTAATTCTATTTAATTTAGTAATAGGCTAATATTAAGGCTTTAGTTCAATTTAATCGATTAATTGGATCGTTTATAGTGTTTGCTGGCTAGTTATTTAAACAGTTATTGTTTAACTCTAGCAACGGTTATCTACTAGCTACCGTTCTAGTGCCTCCCTAGGTAGGGAGGATATAAGGAAGGAAGGGTAAAAAATAAGGTGGCTACCTAGGTGTATATAGGGGTATACTTAGCAGAGGCATGTATTAAGGCTATTGGGAATATAGCGGGGACCCAATACAGAGCTTCGTGTAGAGCCTCCGTACGCAGAGCTTCGTGCAGAGCCTCTGTACGTAGAGCTTCATATAGAGCTTCGTGTAGAGCTTCGTGTAGAGCTTCGTGCAGAGCCTTGTGTAGAGCCTCGTGCAGAGCCTCTATACGCAGAGCTTCGTGTAGAGCCTCGTGTAGAGCTTCGTGTAGAGCCTCGTATAGAGCCTTATACAAAGCTTCGTGTAGAGCTTCGTGCAGAGTTTCGTGTAGAGCTTCGTGCAGAGTTTCGTGCAGAGTTTCGTGCAGAGCTTCGTGTAGAGCTTCGTGCAGAGCCTCGTGCAGAGCCTTAGTAGAGCTTTGTGCAGAGCTTCGTGCAGAGCTTCGTGCAGAGCCTTAGTAGAGCTTCGTGTAGAGCTTTGTGTAGAGCTTCGTGTAGAGCTTTGTGTAGAACTTCGTGTAAAGCTTCGTGCAGAGCTTCGTGTAGAGCTTCGTGCAGAGCTTCGTGCAGAGCTTCGTGTAGAACTTCGTGCAGAGCTTTGTGCAGGGCTTTGTGCAGAGCTTTATGCAGAGCTTCGTGCAGAGCTTCGTGTAAAGCTTCGTGTAGAGCTTCGTATAAAGCTTTATATAAAGCTTCGTGCAGAGCTTTATATAGAGCTTCGTGCGGAGCTTTATACAGAGCTTTATATAGAGCTTTATACAGTTTTGTGGTATTTTTATTATAGCTAAAAATTAAGGTCTGCTTAACTGGCTTAAGTCACGATTTTAGCAATTTGCGGTAATTTGCAGCAATTCGCACAGGCTACTTATAAGTAGCTACGTGTTTGTAGCAATTTGCATAGGCTACTTATAAGTAGCTGCGTGTTTATAGCAATTTGTACAGGCTACTTATAAGTAGCTGTGTATTTATAGTAATTTGCACAAGCTACTTATAAGTAGCTGCGAGTTTGTAGCAAATCGCCGCAAATCGCCGCAAATCGCCAAAATCGCGACTTACGCAGGTTTTGCAGACCCTGATTTTCGCTTGCGACAACATGCCCAAAAAAAATTTTCCTAATGCAGCGTACTGTTTTGGCAGGGTACTGATACCGGTAGTCGGTTACACTTTATAATATTCCTAGTATATAATACGATAATATTATACTCCTTAAAAGCCTGCAATAAATTATTATAATTAAAGTAATAGCGTAGACCTCTAGATAATGGACTTGTCTCCTTATATGGCTTAAGTAAAATATTACGTAGATATCTAGTAGCTTTATTTACGAGCTTATATAATATATTTAGAAGCATTACCCATTTCTTAATATTAGTCTTTACCCTTTTCTATTTTTCTATATTCTTAATTAGTAAGGCTAATAATATTATATTCTTATTAAGTATTTAATCCTCCTCCTTCCGAGCAGATATCTGCGAGATAATATTACTATTAATTATAATAAATAAAGCCAAATTGCTAGCGAAATCCGCTACCCTATCCTCCTATATTGCTATTCTAGTAGTAATAAAGTTATAACCAAGTTGGGTAAATAAAGGGGCTATAGGTTTTTAAGACTTTTATTTTAGTAGTGTAATATCTATAAAAGCACCCTTATACTAGTCCTTAATAAGGATAATTATATAGTAGTTGTTGGGATTACGGTGGGGGGGTTTTTGGTATTAATTGTATTCGTCTTGTCCTTCTCTCTCTACATCTATAGGTGGAATTTAATGGACCTCCTGAGCTCGCTTAGGTCATATAATAGAACCCAATTAGTTACAAGCAACCGTATCTACTATATCGTAAAACCTTATTTAGACACTGGCAACAACTAGGAAATAAGAAAAGTAGTAAATAAGTCCGTAGTCTCTATTCCTGTTCCTTTGCAAATTTGGTCCAAAATACCTCTACCTTAGGGTCGTCGTAATAACTAAAATAGGGTTCTATATCGAGGTAGAAGTTAGAAGCTCCCTAATCTCCTTATTTAACGTCATCCTTAGTATTACCATTACTGCCCTCAAAATCGGAGACATATTAACGTATTCTTCGGTCCCTTTCGTCTTTTGTGTGGTTTGTAGACTAATATCCAGATTTGTTGCATATAAAGCACTTTTTACCCTTGTTGCGGTGTTAACGGTTTAAGGGGTAGTATCGTTAGTTAGAGGGGTAGTATCGTCGGTCAGGGGGGTGGTATCGTCGGTCGGTATAGAATGATTTAGTCTCTTATTCTCAATTACCGTACATCGCGATTAAGGATTTAATGTCGCTAATGAGGCCGGCGAGGGTAGTAGCAGGTCAAAAGCAGGCTGGTTTACAAGCTAATACGTTTTAGCACGCAGTAAGGAGCTTATTATAGAATATCGTGTTATTTTAAAAGTCCTTTGCTAACCCGCGTTATAGTTGCCATATCTCGTCAATTAATACCTAAAATGCTTGGCCTATATTAAGTCCTTTTTGAGTAGTGACTTATTTAAGCGTAATTGCATTCCATTTTAATAAGATATCGCGTTTATATTCGTCGCCTTCGAAGTATAATTTAAGGCCTACGCATACGTTCTCAAGGTTAAGATCTTTAAGGTAGGTAAAGTAGTATTTAAGAGCAAGGCCGCGGAGCATAGTAGGAATAGCAATAATGTACGCTTGCTTAGGGACGCCGGCTCAGAGGCAGTAGTTTTAGAAGATCTTAAACTTAAAATCAAAGTTATCTTGTTCGCTGGAGTATTTAACTTTATCCGTATAGAGCTTAGATAAGTTAGTGATTTCCCTTCTAAAGCTTCCTTGTTCTTATAGGGTGAGCTAGTTTATAGCTTTGGTAATTTAGGCCGGAGGTGGGGTTGGAGTTGCTAGGGTAGGGTCGTTGGTAGGGTCGTCGGTAGGGTCGTTGGTCGGGTTATCGGTAGGGTCATCGGTAGGGTCATCGGTAGGGTCATCGGTAGGGTTATCGGTAGGGTTATCGGTAGGGTCATCGGTAGGCCATTTTAAGGGAGTTGGTTCGTGTATAACTCCTAAAAGGCCGTCTGCAATTGACTTCCTTGCCTCCTTCCGTACGTATACTCTATTTTCACGGAGGTAGTCCCTAATCTTCTTCAATTAATCCTTGCCAAGATTATTAAGTATATCCCTTATAAACGACTTAAAATCGTTAATAAAGCTCTCCCATAGGTCAAATCCCTTCCATCTATTCTCCTTGTATATCGATAATCGCCAATTAACGAATGCTTCAACTTCCTTAATATCGGTTGCGGTCGCGTTAATTCCGGTCTTCTATTTTTCAGTCTCCCATTTTTTAGTATTTAACGCGGAGGTAGCCATCGCGGAGGTAGCCATTGCGGCAGTATTTGTTGCGGAGGTAGCTATCTTTTGGTTCTGCAGTTGATTCGATAGTTAGACTAGAAGCGTAGATACACCCACAAACTAGTTGCTCTGAAGGCGTGATGGACGTAGGTTAGAAGCGCGAGTAACCTTATAAACTAGCCTTTAGGCTTAGCAAGCAATACCTTAATTCTTAGCCTTCGACAAGAGGTCTAGAGAATTAGATAGTGCCTCTCTTCGTTATACCTTGCTGATTTGTGCAGCACTAATTAGTGTTGGGATTACGGTGGGGGGGTTTTTGGTATTAATTGTATTCGTTTTATCCTTCTCTCTCTACGTCTATAGGTGGAATTTGATGGACCTCCTAAGCTCGCTTAGGTCATGTAATAGAACCCAATTGGTTATAAGCAACCGTATCCACTGTATCGTAAAACCTTATTCAGATAGTAGTAATTCTTAATTAACGTCTAATACGGATCCTATCTAGGCCTACGCAGACTACTCCGTTATAGGGGGAAAACTTATAATTTATAGGAAGAAAACCCTGCAGTTTAGGGGAGGAAAAACCCTATACGCCACCTCAGTAGGATAAAAAACCCCAGTTTGCCATGTCCGTCCATAGCGACGGCCCTATAGGCCTACGGCTACGTCCTATCCTCCTTAGATATTCAAACTTCTTAGGAACTACTACTTCCTTCTCTAGCTTATCCTAGCTAGGGTTTACTACGTCCTAGCTAGGCCTTACCGTTCGATTGCTGTATACTTATAGTTATATTCCGTATTTTAACCACCCCCTATATACTATCTCTTATTAACTATTACTATATACGCTATACCTTCCCCCCCCTAAGGCCTATCGAAGGCGTAAGGGGGATTTATCTATAAACTACTACTATACTAAAAGGCGAGCGGGACGTATATGCTTAAGTATCTTTTATACCTAGGCCCTAGTCACTAGGCCCTTGCTAAGGGTTACCACTCCTTAAAAGGAGATAGGAAAACCGTACGGTATTATCTAGGCTACTAGGTAGTATTTAATAGTTAATAGCAAGTAACCGCATGCTCCGCGGGCGATCGCCCTAGGGGTTAAAAGGAGCCGTATATTTACTCGTTGCTCGTTCGTTCGCAATCGCTCATTTATCAACGTAAGAGGTCGTTAATACTCTCTACTAAAGGTCAGGGGATATTATCAAATGCCGCGTATCCATATTAGATTGTATAGGTGCCTTAATAGGAGAATAGTGTTGCTGTTATTTGTAAGGGGCACTTAGTAGTGGTTTTTAAGATCTCACTATTCTATATAAAAACTTTTCACCACCGCCTACAATACCTACCACCACCACTAGGTCGTATCGCACGCTATACAACGTCTCTGCGTTGGCTCTAAGTCTAAACTTTAAAGACTTAGGTTCGTAGCCATCACCACATATAGGTGCAGAGTCCGTTTTTGACGGCCAGGATAATTATATATTTAGTAACACTATTACGTTAGGTAGCCCATCTAAATTACTACAGTATTATATTTGGGCTTTTATTAAGATAATAACCGTATATAATAAAACGGATAATATCTATAATATCCGCACTATAGGCTAGGGCGTCCGATATAATAAGAATATAGGTAAGTAAGTTAATACTCTCTACTCTTATTAGATTTAGATAATATTATATAATAACTCTACACTGCTATTTTAGCCTACTTTATAGTATAGCCCTTAGTTATAAGCTATAAATAGATAGTATTTATACACCTATAGATATAATTTTTAGCATAAAGAAAGATAATCATCTTAGGAATTAATTTAGGACTTAAAACCTTCCATCCCTTTAGCTATATAGTACCTCTTACCGGATTTTAGATCCGCCCGACTAATTAATAAATAGAGGTAGTAGATATCCTACTAGGCACTACGGGCGTTTAGCTAGATAATGCGGATATTTTGCTAAACCCTATAGATATCTAGCTAAGGGTTATAGATATATAATCCTCCTTTACTATTCTGCTCTTAGGCTAAGCGCGTTGTTTTTGCTATATAAATTAAGGTATTATCTTTTACAAGAATAGGCTGGTATTATAGTATTTACTATAATTCCTATGTAAAAGTCTTAATATTAGGGCATATATATATCCGGTAGACGTTGCTATTTAATATCTTCCTCTTATAACTAAGCTTAATTAACTAGTCCTTTTTAAAAATAACTAAAGGCCCCTTATTTCTATAAGAGATACTACTATAAATTATTTAGCTTAAATACCCCCTAAATTTAGGGATATAGTAATTAATACTATATTTCTCCTTAGCGCTTCTAGTAATAAAGATCTAGCCTCTACTGGTTTAAATAGACGCTTTATCTATATAATTACTACTACCTATATCTTAGGACTATTCTAGGTAAGAATAGGCCTGTTTTAGCCTGGCCTCTTATTGTTTAGGTATAATAAGCGGTTTCTCTATCCCTTAACCCGCCAACGTCCACAAGGTAGGTGGTCTGTGCGAAACAACAGAATCAAAAGTACGCATATAGTCACGGAGCCTTAATCTTATTAATTCTATTAGCTAGCCCTTATCGATAACGTGTGGACGAATTTTGGCGGGTTAAGGGATAGCAATATGGCGGAAATAGCCCTCCTTTTTAAAGGCCTTATATAAGGATTTCTTGCAGGCAGAGACGCCCTCTAAAAAAGCAATCTCTTTAAATAGCTTTCGTCGGCAGAAGTGATTAAGCTTAGCCCTAGCAACAAGGCGCCGTCTTATTAGAGTATTAATATTTAGCTTTCTTCTTCTCTACTTTTAAGGGGTCCATAGATTCTAGAGAAAATTTAATATAGTTCTGCGAGGTATACTAAAGGAGGTAGCAATCCTTTAGTAATTCCGGCTAGCGTATTAAGAAAGGGAATAAGTAATATTACGCTTATGGTAGGTGAGTTGGGTGCCTAGATCTTGAAGAATTGGGTATTAAATTATTAGTAGATAGTGGCCACGCTGCCGGCGAACAAGATTCGGCATTTTTAGGATATAAGATACAGGGATCTCTTCCCGTTGTTTTATATCATCTAGCTGTTCTAGTAGCTTCTACGTATTTATAACACGAAGAGCTACGCTTTATATAGCTAAAACAGCGCCAGCGCTACCAGGGAGGGCAGGCAGCCCGCTCAGATTACCCCCTTATAATAGGTAAAGTAAGTCTTTATCCCTTAACGTAGTCTGCGGGCATGTGGGCCATACGGGCATATAGGCCACCCTATTAAAATATCGTGAAAAACGCGACGCGTTCCTTAACTATTACCTTAATAGCTACACCACAACAACAAAATCCTCTTTTTTAAGAGGGTAGACTTATTCTAGCTATTAATATCTATAAGTAAGGCCAATTTCGAAGCTTCCGAGCTGCCACTAGCACGTATAATATGCCCTAAACTATAGCCTAGTAACGCAATAAAGGCATTAAAGCAAAACGCGGTTCTATTGCCTTAAATCGCCGTCTTATACTAGCATAAGAAGAGAGCCTTAAGTAGTGGATCCTATTAATAGATTAACGCGGTATACTACCTAGGGCTACTAATATACGAGAGATAGCTAGCCTTTTAGCTATCTAGCACATCGGATTATAACTAGTTGGTAAGTAATAGGTATATAAATTTATTAAGCGCTATAACAACTTTTAATCTAAATGGAATTATAAGTATAACTACTAGTATGCTAAATATAAGGATCCTATACTTATTTAGGGCTAGTTTAAACGCATTTAAAATATAAAAATATAATATAGGATTCTTAATAAAGATACCTAGAATTTTAATAAGACTAGCTTCTAAATAGGTGTTATTATAACTATAAAAGTTATTACTAGAACTAATAAGGCTGGCCGGCCTAAATTAGTATAGCTAGGCAATTAAGAATAGGTTATAATTATTAAAGCTATTAATACCCTAGGGGTTGCAATTCCACTGCTTATTATCTTTAAGGTAGTAATATACTAGGCAGCCTAGTATAAGGATAATATTATACCACACAACTAGTTAATTAGTATTAGTAATAATAGCTAAATAATAAATAAGATTAGCCTAGCCTAGCTAAATCTATTCCATAAGTATATAAAGGATTATACTATTAGCACGTATCGGCTACTAGTACTAGATAGCCATAATAGCTATATATTACCTAAATTTAATTAGTTCTACCTAGATTATTAGATAGTTGTCCTTTATATACTAGCGTATTTATTATATCTACTACAGCTACTAGATATAGGCTGTTTCTCAATCCTTAAGTAATTATATAGAAGCCTTATTAAACAGATTATAGCCTACAGTATTAACTATATTAATAAATATAAATTCCTACTACTATATAGGTAGGCTAGGCAGGTAGCACTATATTAGAATAATATATAGGTAGGATTTACAGCTACTAGCTTAGTTCCATACGATTTAGATTACGTGCTATTGCTACTATATACCAAATATTAGACACCATTACCCTAACGTCCACCATTAAATGCCCCTTAGGCAGCTAAAACGCCTTATAATATTACTAGCCTATAATAGCAGACAGCCCTAATTAGGCGTTATCTTAAATGGCGTATATATAGCCTACCAAGTCTAATAGAATAAGCTCTTAGCTAGCTTATTATCACGGAACCCCACCGCAGGGGCCTCTATAGGAGAGCCCCGTGCTCTTACATACACCTTACGTACAGCTTATATCAGCTACGCGTAGGTATATCACCTCCTTACGCCCTTAACCCTTACAATCAATCGCGCAACGTCTTGTAGACTTCTCGAATATATACGTCTTATAGCCACTGCCCCGTCCTATAACATTACGTTGCGCCTTTTCACTACTAACACCTAGCCTATAACCAATTCTATATCTCCGTAATACTATAGGCGCTACCAGAAGCAGCGTACCTACGAGTTACCTTACTTTATACTTCCAAAGAACCCATAATAGTAAGACAATATTCCTTACTAGCCACTATATTAAACCTAAAGAACAATCTAATACCTATACTTAACCTACGACGCCAATCAATCCCAAAAGAATTCGATTTATCAGCCCTAGCCTTAACCCCTAAGGAGATAAACACTAATAATGTCTTATCTTTTATTGACTATATAACTACGGATAAGTAAGCAGAAGGGCTACTACCTATTAAAATCAAAATATAAGACGCTAAGACGTTTATAAAAATAGTAGCACAAAAACCTAATAAATACTACCGCCTTCTATAGAACTACTACCTAAAGCTTATATAAGCCGAGATGCGTACTACCTAAGATTGCGATATTATTTAAGACCTATAAGCTCGCAAGGCGCTCGCCAATAATATATATTAAGAAACTAAAGATAACCTCCGTATGTCTAAACGCGACATCTAACAGTTAAAGAAGGCTAAGATTGCACTTATTGCTACAGTTACTAAAAGAGAAGGTATAATTAAATACCTATAATCTTAGCTTAACAAGCACATTTATAATAATGCTAGACACCTCTCTACTATATATAACGCCACTTAAGTCTCTACGCCCCTGGCAACTTTACCTACTTAACACTTAATAGAGGGTTAGCGCTAAGTAGCCTTACCTAACGGGAACCCCTACTAAAGCGACAATAAAAGCTATAACGATTAAACCTAAGCTACTACCGCAGAGTCTAATATATATTACCCTAATCCCCTAGTTTTTTAGGGAGACCGTAAAGAATATAGCTACTAAAAGATATAAATCCGCAAAAAACTAACTTAGAGCGCCTACCTTTTTCCTACAGAAGATACTAAGATTAGCTATATTATTGGGCGAATAAAGGGTACACCGTTTAATAGACTCTTCGCCCAATAGGAGACCAATAGCCCCTAAAAGTAGTAGTCCCACTAAAAAGTCCTTAATAATCTTAACCTAATATACCGCGACTATAACCTACTAGCTACCAACCGAGCTAAACTATATACCCTAAAGATAAGCCCTACTAAATTATTTAACGAGTTCTATATTAAATTCTAGGAATATACCAAAGCCCTTACCTAAGACAATACTAAAGACCAAAAAGATCTCCTTAAAAAAGTCACTTATCGCCTTAGTTACGCAGCCGCTAGCTATAACTATAATAATATTTATAATATAGTAGCAGCCATATAGAAGATTAAATGACGACTAAATTAGATTACTACTGCAAACCCCTACCTAAAGACCTCCCTATAGAAGCCCTCCGGACCTACCAAACCACTAACACCTATTACCCTAAGTAACACTATTGGTCCTAATATTGACCTTTCTATACTAACCTTTCCGTAAAAGCTACTAGACGGAGAATATAAGCTACTCCAAAAGCTAAAGCGTTGCTATAGATATTATTAAAAAGGCTGTTATAGCTATAGCCTAAACTGCCTAATAGCTAGATTTAGTAGCTGCCGCCTAATACCTAACCTAGTACCTTAAACACCAAATATATTGCTATATACCACTACCGTACAAGACAAAGACGCAGTAATAGTAGTAGAGTTAGATACGGAAATAAAAAACGCTAAGTTCTAGCCCTAAGTCGTAGGTTAGGACGCCCTAACAATAAGGGGATCTATATATCGGCCTACTTAATAAATAACTTAGTAAAAATAAATAGACGGAAATAGATAGTTTTACCNATAATANGAACTACTGCTAAAAAATAATATAAAAGCTGTTCTATAATTAATTGCGAAGCTACTAATAAATTTATAGATACCTAATTTATATATACTTATAACCTACCTACCTTACCCCTTACCAAAGCCCGCGCCCTATAACTCGCTGATAGTAGTTATACCATATAAAAGATTACCCATATAGTATAACTCTACCTAGATATAAATAGGCACTAGGAAGAACTCTAGGCCTATATTATACTACTTACTAACTNCCCTATTATCCTTANAATAAACTAGCTTAAATAATACANCCCCGCCATTAACTGGAAAAAGAGAGAAGTAACCTTTAACTCTAAATACTGTAGAGAGACCTACCTAGGATATAGCCTAGCCGCCTTTATTTACTCCCCAGGATACTAACCTAAGGAACCCCTTATTACCCTACCTATAACTAACTACCACTATATAAGTGCCGCGGCCTTCTACCATATAGTATGTAGGAAAGGCTAGACCGTTACCGCAGCCTCCTAATTATAATTATATAAGCTTAATAAAGAATAGGACTACGTCCTCTATAGTAACAGAATAGATATAGTTAACCTCCTAGAAAACGATGCCCCCGCAAAACTCTATGGACTTTTACCTTTAGACTTTAAGAAGTTTATAAAGCTTAAAAAAGGACTTACCAACAAGGAACTCTATAAGCTCCTTCTTAAGAGGTACTATAACTTTATTAACGTGTGCTTATAAAAGAGTATAGATATACTCCCCCTACATTAACCTAATAACTATACCATTAATATTAAATAAGGAAAAACGCCACCCTATAAAAGACCCTACCTAATATTAAAAGACAAACTTCTAGTTATTAAAAAGTATATCAACGAACACCTTAATAAAGGGTTTATTCACCCTAGTATATCCCTAGCAACCGCCCCTATTCTTCTTACTAAGAAGCTAAAAGGAGGTATTTAATTCTGTGTTAACTATAGAGGACTTAACGCTATTATAATTAAGAACTAATACCCTATACCGCTTATACGTAAGACTCTTAAACGGCTTAGCTAAGCTAAAATCTATACTAAGCTTAATATCATCGCCGCCTTTAACCGCCTCTAAATATAAGAAGGTGACGAATAGAAAACCGCATTTATATCGCGCTTTAGCCAATTTAAATATACCATTATACCCTTTAGTATATACAACAGCCCAGGCAGCTTCTAAAGCTATATTAATAACGCCTTATAGGACTACCTTAATGACTTCTACTCTGCGTACCTAGACGATATACTTATTTATAGTAATAACCCTTCTAAGTATACCAAGCACGTTTAAAAGGTCCTACAGCGCCTTAGGGACGCAGGACTTTATATTAATTTAAAGAAGTACGAATTCTTAGTTACAGAAGTAAAATACCTTAAACTAATTATTACTACTAAGGGTGTCCGTATGGACCCTAAAAAGGTATGTATAATTACTAAATAGCAAACCCCTAACTGCATTAAAGACATATAAGCTTTTCTTAGTTTCGCTAACTTCTATTAAAAATTTATATATAACTTCTTAGGTGTTATAGCACTACTTATAGTAATAATGCGAATAAAGGGCCTTTTTGCAAAAGGAAGAAAAACATATCTATATTTTATCTGGACGCCTAAATACAAGAAGGCGTTCTAAGACCTTAAAGATGCTTTTACTAAAGCACCTATCCTAGCTTACTTTATATTAGGACAACAACTCTATCTTAAGACTAACTCCTTAAACTATGTTAACGCAGGCATTTTCTCCTAAATAGGTAATAACAGTCTCCTCTACCTAGTTGCATTCTATTCATCTAAGCTTATATTATAAGAATATAACTATAAGATCTATAATAAGGAACTTTTTACAATTATATAAGCGTTTAAGGAATTCTAACCGGAACTCTCCTTAGCAAAACCTAACTAGCCAACTAAAGTTNTTACGGATTATCGCAACCTTAAGTACTTTATAACTATAAAACAGCTAAACTAATACTAAGCATGCTAAAACGAGTTCCTCTTTAGTTTTAACTTTAAAATTATATATAGGCTAGGAGTATAAGGTACTAAGCCTAATAGCCTAATATACCGCTTATAAGACCTTTCTTAGTTTAAAGATAACCCCTATAACCAGTTCTAATAATAGACAATCCTAAAAGTACGGAATTTAGCCCTAGGTATGCTACCTATAATAGAGCTAACTATACCTTAGCTCTATACTATAGAACTAAAATTACCTTTTAAAATTAATAAGCTTATTACTACGGTATATAATACCTCTATTAACCTATTACTATATTAACTTATTACCGCAAAAACCGCTAGCGCCCGTATGCTACTAACTAAACTCTAAAGCTTAGGCTAGATTAATATAACAGCCTTAAAAGTAAAAGAGAACAGGCTCTATTATAGAGGCCGTCTATTTATCCCTAACTTAAAAAATCTACAACGGCAACTAATCTAAATGGCCTACGACCTCTAACTAAGCGGCTACCTAGGCAAAGGAGGAACCTATAAGCTTCTTAGCTGATACTACTTCTAGCCTAAAATAATAGACTTAGTTAAACGCTTTATAGGCACCTGCTATAGTTATAAGCGCGCTAAGGCCTTTAATATAAAGTACCAAGGATTATTATACCCTCTACTAGTACCTATACGACAATGGGCAGATATCGCTATAGATTTCGTTATTAACCTACCACCCTATAAGCGACATGGCCGTACCTATAAGAATATTTTTATAATAATATACCAACTTATAAAAGAGCGCCACTACGTCCTAACCAAAGGCGTAGCTATTAGCGACGTTACTAACGCCTTCCTTCGCGAAATCTACTGATTATATAGGTTACCTAACTTAATTACGTCTAACCGAGGCATATAATTCGGCTCTAATATATAAAGACGAATCTGCTAACGCCTTAGCATCTCCGTTAAGATATCTACATTCTTCTACTATAAAACTGCTAGGTAACTGGAAAACGCTAATGCTAGCATAAAAGCGTATCTATGATAGGTAGTTGCCTATAGTTAAAATGACTAGGTAGATTACCTCCTACTAAGTAAATTCGTAGTGAATAACTACGTCTTAACTACTATAGGACTTACCCTATTCTTCGCAAATAAGGAATATTACCCTTAATCCGGCATAGAACTACTAAAACCTATTAATAAGAAACTGCTATATAGAAAACGCCTTAAGATGCTACTTACTAACTAGCATACAGACTATATAAAAAATCTACTCAACTACTATAAGGGAGAAATGGCCTAGGCTTAAGCAAAGCAGGCCTACTTTACCGACCGTTATAAAACGCCACTACTAGAGATACGTGTTAGCGACTAGGTATGGCTAAATGCACGTAATATCTTTACGTAGAGGCCTATAAAGTCACTTAATTATAAAAACCTCGGCCCCTACCTAATTAAATAAGTTATTAATAGGGGAGCCGTATACAAGCTAGAGCTCCCGCCTGCCCTAGCCACCTACGGGATATAGCCTATATTTTACCTATAGCTACTATACCTTTATTAGCCTAACCCTTTACTAAAGCAGATACAGCCCGAACCCCTATTAGTACTAATTTAAAATAAGAACGAAGATAAGAACTACAAGGAGTGGACCGTTAAACGAATTATTAACTTTAAATACTTTAGTAAAGGCAGAGGATAACGGCTCTACTATAGAGCTATATATATAGGATTTAATATAGATTAGCCAGAATAGTAACTATAGGAAGACTTTAAAAATGCAAAGGATCTAATTAGCGACTTTTACTACGCGAACCTATAGAAACTGGGCTTAAGTAGAGATTTTATACCTAATCCTTTATAAAAGCCCTTATAGAGTTAAACCGTTATATATTACTACATAGGGGCAAATTACCGTTAGATTGCTATTAGATTGCGGTAAAGTATAATTACGTAACCGGAATATTGTTAAGATGTCTAGGAACTTTAACCGGCGGTTAAAGTTATCTAATTAGTTAGATTTTTAGATGCCAAGCCTTATTATATAATATTGTTTCAAGCCTTTAGTAATACCCCCCTTTCTTCTTTTTTATACCCTAAGTGTCCCTTTTATATATATATAGTAACCACAGCGTTGCCGGAGCTCCGCCTCTATAGGAGGGGGGGTAGTATTATAGAACCCCACCGTAGGGGCCTCTATAGGAGAGCCCCGTGCTCTTGCGTACACCTCGCGTATAGCTTATGTCAGCTACGCGTAGGTATATCACCTCCTTACGCCCTTAACCCTTACGATTGATCGCGTAACGTCTTGTAGACTCCTCGAATACATACGTCTTATAGCCACTGCCCCGTCCCGTGACACTTATTAAGGGATACGAAATGGCAATATTAAGTACTATGCTACTTATAAGCGAAAATAAGAAGCTATGTATAGAAAATAGCGCTAGAAAAGGAAGAGGGCAAAGAAGTGCACGTATATAGCTAGGGGGGGTATTTTATTAGGAGTAGAAGGGGCCTCTCGTGTATAAGCTGTCCAGGGAGGTGCAGCGGGGGGGCAGCAGAGGCAGCGGCTGAGCGACCGCAACGAGCACCACGCAAGTGCAGCATGTGCAAATCATTAGAACACACGGCACGTACATGTCCTAGACGTCAGATAACTAGCCAGTAGATAGCTATACCGAATACAATTGTTCGTGGTTGACTAATTCGCTATATTGCCCTCGGTAGCTTGGTGGGGTGGCCCACATGCCCGCATGGCCCACTTGCCCGCAGACTACGTTAACCCACCGACGTCCACCGAGCATATGGTCCGTGCGGAACATCAGAATCAGAAGTACGCGTACGGCCTAAGTAGATTCAATCAATACAATACTATCAAATATGCTTTCCAATTGTACTTCCAACGATATAGACCTTGTTCAGCCGACTTAATATAACGTTTAACTAAATCGGGTCGCCAAAAGCCCACCACCAGAGCCGTGGTCGCTGCCCGATTTTAGAACGGCTTCATATTTCTAATCACGACGATTTAATTGCATTGATCTTATTGGTTGGTTCTTATCGATACCGAGTGGACGAATTTCGGCGGGTTAAGGGATAGTACTAGGCTAAGGTAAGCGAGGCTTAGCGAGCTTTTAGTGTGGGTGAGGCCTTTCTGCCCACCCGAATAGTGACGAATAAGCGTTCAATATGCACGCAAGGATCATGATTTTCCGTTTCAGATTAGCGTACATCAAGTGTGGTCTGAAATTCACCACAAGAACTCGAAAGCTGTAGAGATTGCCCGTACTGAATCCAGGCGCTATTACCAACCCCATCCTGCTTACGGATTGCTAGTAGCTGACCGAGTATTTCTCCTTGAGTCTATACCAGATCCTTCGACGAGCTGTAAATATGCAGACAAGGGTCGTGATTATCCATTTTAAGTTAGCGTGCTTTTCTGATTCTCCTCAACCCAGTTTTTGTGTATCCTTTTTGGAGGAACTGCTTTGAAATCCCAAGGCAAGCGTTACCACCTTCAACAAAATGGCAATTCGCCATCAGATTAATATGGGCTCTGTCACAGGCGAGATTCGAGTTAAGTAGAACGATCCACACGCTAGACTGCGAATCTAAATACAAAGAAAAGAAATCTATTGTACACATCAAGAACGACTCTTAAAGATGCACGCCTGTGCGCCCCGAGTCAACAGCGGTCATGTGATGCGCCTTTTAGTGGCGCATTTCTCCGCTAATAAACTTCCAGTATTCACCAATGAGATTAGCAATAATCTCACTCATCTCACTCATGAACATCAGCTACGTGTCTCATGGGCAGACTCATAGTGCATATCCTAGTCTACAAGCCCGCCGACGAAGGGATCTCCGCAGCGGGACCGTAACAGGCTCAGCGAGGGTTTCTCATCAACCTCAACCAAAGGTATAAATATGCCTCGACCGGCATCCTTTCTTCCTCACTACCTGAAATCAATTCGATCCTCAACTTTGCAGCGAAGTCTTACTCCATCAGCAATCTCCATTGAAGAGTTCAAGAATGACACCTGACGCACTTTCTCTTGCTGGTAAAGTCGCTATCGTGACCGGATCCGGCCGTGAGAATGGTATTGGCGCCGCAATTGCCATTGCTCTTTCTCGCAATGGCGCCGCCGTTGTCATCAATTACGTCTCCGAGTCATCCGAGGCACGTGCTGCCGGCGTTGCAAAGACGATCCAAGCCGCTGGTGGCCAGGCCATAGTAGTCAAGGCCAGTGTCAGCACGCCTGAAGGCGCAAATCACCTGGTGCAGGAGACCTTGAAAAGATTCAAGACGGATCATATCGATATTCTGGGTAAGCCAATGGGAGTGTCCTGTCCTACGCTAACAGCCTTTTAATGAATTGCGTTAGTGAACAATGCTGGCGCCGGACTTGTAGGTTCGACACTTGAGACTACCAAAGAAGGGATTGACCTTACCTTCGGCGTTAACGTGTACGGTACTATCTTCCTCGTTCAAGCTGTCGTTCCACACATGCCTCGCGGAGGACGTATTATCAACATTTCATCGGTTGCATCGAAGCTTGGATTGGACTTTCTACCCATATACGGAGCATCCAAAGCAGCGCTCGACAGTCTAAGCTACACTTGGGCAAAGGAGGTAAGCGATGATACAGGTCGCCGATGAGGCAAGCTAACAAGATGCACAGTTCGGTCGATCTCGCGGAATCACTGTCAACAGCGTTGCTCCTGGCCCCGTCGACACGGACATTGCCAGGGCTGCAGATCCCGCCGGTGCTGGTGGTAATCTCCTCGTGGGCATGACCAGAGCCGAGGAGAGGGTTGGCAAGACCGAAGATATTGCGGATGTAGTCCTTTTATTGGCCTCGGAGAAGAGTCGATGGATCACTGGCCAGTTCGTCTCCGCTAGTGGTGGGATCACTGGACAGTAATGAGGAATGATCTGAGGGTTAAATAATAGACGATCTGAGTTGCGCTACCTTTAGGCTTCTTTCGTCTCTGGGTGCACCCTAGAAATTGGCAAATATGATCAGGTAGAATCAGTGTCTTATCGATAGTGCTCACATATTTTCGACCCCATGTATTCTTTCAATAGCCATTTTTCAAGTGGAAGCTGATCTCACTTCCAATATCGTAAATTACATGAGTAGCAACCTCATCAACCCACGCAATATCTTTAATCATTAGAAGAGCATCATGCCAATCAGCAGCCCCAGTATTAGATATAACATCAACGATCCGTGCCACTAAAACCCCTCTATCCTCTTCGACGATTGTAGATATTATTAAAGCCCAGAGATGAAGATTAGTAAACGAGTACCAGTCGAAGCTATACGCTGTCAGCAACTGCGCGAGCCGTCGGCCATGCTTTGAAATTCCATCAAACTGAATACGAAATTGTCTTTTCAAAAGGCCGAGAAATACCATTGATGTCAAACGAATAATCTCCCTAATGAGGAGGCCCTCGTCGAGCCCTGTTTCGATCTGCTCGGGTAGATTAAAGCGCGGTAGCATCAGAAGCTGATGGGCAACCGGATTTAGTCTCACCCCAATAAACAACTCATCTCTCCAAAACTGCGGATTCGTAGCAGCGCGGTTTACTTCGGATGACAGACTTGCAATGGAGACAAGGACACTAGATATATCTTTGAAAGAAGGATATCTGTCGTTCCACGCCTGTATACTTGCAGTGAGCCCCGGTGATTGTTGCGTAGCATTGGGTACGTGAACAAATTCTTTGGGAACTGAAAATCGAGGATGTGTGTCGAGAAGCATCGATCCTGTCACATCGAGCCTAGATAGTTCTTATGAGCTAGTTTCTTAAACAGCTTAGGTCAACATACCAATTCGTCAATATGCGCAAGGGGGGGCTTTGCAATGTCTCTATGCCCCCCCTCCTCTGAACCACGCGTTCCAAGCCGTCCAAATGCATCTGCAGCCCGGAGAAATTCTTTCCAACAGCCTGACGACTTATTTAGCTGCCGCATTGTCAAAAAATTGTGTTGAAAACATACGCACTAAAATTCGTTAGCGTTGATAAGATATTACAACACCAGGGGAATCTGACCTCGTAGCAACAAAAACCCAAGATAGCTCCAATTATTCCCTCACTAGTATTGTCAATGGGATCACACAGTCGATTATTAACAGAGTTTAGTGCATTAGTGTAATATTTAAGAGCTTCGTCGTTCTCTTGGATCTCAGAGTCATCCTGCCTAGCCATTAGGAGCGCAGAGTGCGCTAGGCTGAGTTGGAAAGCACTCCTGTCAGACATTACAACAGAAATCCAGATGATATGCATTTGCCCTGAGTCTTTTTGTGCTGTAAGACGTTAATTCATGATTGATTTGTGATCGTTGCTAATCTCACCGAAGTCTATGAGCTGCACTATTCGTGAATTAGAAGGAATTGGAAAAGGGGCTAGCGGATCCAAGCCACGACCAGCCCCAAGAGGTCTGAGGCAGTCGGTCGAGAGATATTGGTTGGGAGGAATCCTTTCAGCTTCTTCTAAATATTTCTTCGGACCTTCGTCCTTTTGACGACCATGGTCATTGTTAACTTGTTGAACAGGGACGATACTGGCATAATCGGTAGCTGATGGGTGGAAGTCCGACAGGTTAAATGTATCATTTCTGCGTCTTCGTCGCTTATGCGGACGTCCAGCATCCCATGCATGTCTGCGAATTGTTCGCTGGTTATCAGCATGGGTCAGATCTTTTGGATCGGTGATATTGATGAACGCGAATTGGAATCTTTTACTCGTGGCGGTCGTGATTGCAGCCATTATTATCAGACTTGGTGTTGAGTTTGCATGGCTTGAGCAAAAAGAAAAAAAAATTGTTCATAGCCAACCGAGGACCTTCGGCACAGTTATGATGTGGCGGATAAGTTGGTATTAAAAGGCCATGCCGATCATTTTGCTTACATAGAGTGCCAACCAGCGCTAACTGGAAGGGGTTGGGGGAAGTCCTTTATGTATTACCCAGATGAAATTGTATTTCAATATTTTAAAGCATAAGCGCTCGGACCAAGGATCACCGCCTTCCTAACCCAGAAAAGCCCCTTACGAATCGGCCTCTCACAGATTTCTTCTCCCTACTACAGAGTTATACAACACTCTAAGTTATAAGCCAATGAATACTCATAATCCTGCAGCTTTTCACCTATTTATACTTTAGGCTATCGCGTGTCTGCCTTACTAGTCCGTAATCCTTGCGAGGATGATGACTCTCCGCCCTGGGGCTACCTATCGATAATACACCTCTCGCATCAAAGGTTCTTTCTACTTAGAATTCGTTTACTACTGATAGTATAATAATCCGATATAATGACTTCAGGACCCTATCATGATGAACCGGACAGCGCGTCCTTCTCTGATGAACTCAGCCCAACCGACGGATACTTCTACATCGTGAACATCCCCAAGACAGGTACATGGATACGGCCAGCTCGTCTAATGCCTCAGCGTCAAAAGCACGCGAAACAGAAGCGGGAGAATACAATGAGCAGGCCTTCAAGGTCGTCGAACTCGTCGAACTCCACCATCCTCCGTTAACCCAGATGAAACAACACCATTGATTGATGCGAGTCAACCTCCGACATACTTTGATGCCACTGCCAACCCATATCAAGGCTATACCATGGAACAAAATGAGGGATCAAGGGGTGGAGTGGTAGGAAATGAATCGGGACTTATATTTACTCGTAGAATATCGGCCCAAAATATGGGTTATACCCCAGGTGTCCATCCAGGATACTATGGAAATATGTATTACGACCGCTCTCGAAGGAGGATTCGTGACTGCTATTCTTGCAGCCGATTCATCAAGATCGCTCTGGCCATCTGCGCCGTTGCAGTTGCAGTTTAGCTTGTAGCAGCAGTTACTCACCGGGACAGTCTTGAAGAAATACTAATTCCTTGCTTTGATAGGCGTCCGTTCTCTAGCTAACATGCCTAAGGGTATTTCAAAAGATTTTCCTGATTGGCCCGGACACTGCGACCGTGAACACTATATCAAGACCACTTCCTTCGACTTTGGTAACCCCAGAGACTTCGGCCTTGATGAGCTGGTAGAGGAGCGTGATCGCGTCTATCAGACAGTATTTGGCAGGATCCATATTGTCAAAGCTCCAGACGACCAGAAACCTAACATCCGGGCCAAGCTTTAATTACCCACGCCTAGATCAATTGAAACAGAGAAGCCGAAGTACACAAGACTGAGACTGAGCTTATCACTAAATGTCCGGTGATAAATAATAGTAAAAAAGTAAGCCGGCCAACCTCGGTTTACCGTGGAATTAAACTCGTCCTCTATGTCGTTCCAGGAGTAACGTTAGAGAATTTGGAGATCGGATCAACGCATCTAAGAGTAGAGATTCACGATGGAGTTGACTTCAGCGTTAGAAACTAAGCGAATATTAACCTTGTGTTTGGTGGCCTTCACGCTCATACATTCATATCCCGCAAAACAAGAATCGACCTCGGATCCGGATCAACCAGCGGCACCTACGCTCTCAGAGACCTCCTCTCCATCAAGACAACAACGATTAATGCAGGCACGGGCTCAGTGAGTGGTACCTTCATCCATGGCTCTTCCACGGATTTGAAGCCTACCTCTGGATCGATCACAGCCGACATCACCCCTTACGAAGCCGACACTAGTTCATCCACTCTTCGTACCTTTACGAAATCTGGAATGATGGCTATGAATCTGCGCTCTCCATACAGGAATCGTGGAACGGTTATTTCCAGCTTGACGAACTCACACAAAAGCAACTCGGGAAGTATAAAGTTGACGTATCCGCAGGCGCGGGAGGGACGTATTGAAGGCGGGACCAATAGCAGAAGTTTGAGGAGCGAGGCCCACCTCGTTTAGTCGTGGCCTCGTAAAACCATGTCACATTCAGAATACAACTCTTAACTGTATCTAAAGCCTTTCAACAAAATAAAGTTAAAAAAAATAGCTGTAATATATTTTATTACTAATATTATTTATATAGAAGTTTTTAAGCATTTAAGATAAGTTATTATAAACCTATCTTAAGTTGGTGGGTCTTAGATGTGCGAGGCCACGAGGTGGGCTTCAGAGAACGGTTAGTATGCCCATGACGTCCTATGCATCGCGAACGAACAGAGCAGGCCGCGGCCCTGTCGATCAAACCGAGCGTTATAGAGTGCTAACTGATGTGGGCATGCACCAGCATGCACTGCGATACCCTACCCAGTAAGGGTTCTCCAGAGTGGTGTGGGCCATAAAGCAGCAGCTGTTTTGTTGAGAGTTGAGACTCTTTAGTATGTACTGTACCATCCGTCGCCAAAGGGACGTGATATTAGCCTCGACGCGCCAACGCGAAGCGAGCATCAATAGAACACCGTGCGACCTGCCCCTCCTCCGCCATGGCGGCAGTGCACCTGCAGCGCTGCTATTTCGCCCTAGGAGTATTTTAATGGCGTTGGCTGGGGGCCAGTTGGTTGGCGAGGGCGACTTCGGTTTCGTTTGGATGGTTGCGGTTGAAGCTCGCTTGAGAGCCCTGGTCAGTTTCAAGCTCCGACACATACGACACCGTCAACGTCGCGCCCTGGACAACGCTTGTGAGTCTCCCAACCCTTAGGCATTCTTCTCAATTCAGAAGATCGCAGCTAGGGATAGCTGAAACCGTACCAATTTGAGAGTTTCGGCTTGCGAAATAGGGCTGCTTCTAAGCCCTCGACATCGTTCCTTGTCCGAAATATCAACCGATGCTTGAATATGGCGAGATGTGGGGATTTCTGCGTCTGTTGCAAGGGCAGCGCAAGATACTCTAGGAATGCAACTATGAGATGCGCATCCGAGCCGTAAGGCATAGAGCTTCTGCCACATAGCGGCGCAGTTGCTCCCAGAGAAAGGTAGGACCCATAAGGCCTGCTCCACCCCCGTCCTCTCTTCTTTGGGTGAACGCCTGTGGTGTCTGTATCGGGCTGCCCCAAGCTCTCGCCGTTCCAGATCTCTGCAACCAAGGCGCGCCCCGAAGCTGAACTCAAACCAAGCGGGCAGTGGGTTCCTTTGTGTCAACTCCAACATGTCATCTCATCACATCTTTGCACGGAAATCCTCAGAACCGTCCGGCCCCATATAGTATTGGGGTCCTTCAATCTGCCGTTCCTCTTACTTTGGCCTCGTCACTCTTTAGAACCCAAGCCCTATCCCTACATTCATTTTCTTTTGGAGCGGGCTCCCTTTCCGCGCTGGCAGCGAGAAGGTATCCTCCTCCATACACTCCTTTAGTTCAGTCTTCACCGATTTCTTTTGTTCGGACTATCACAAGAACCAAGCCGTGTGCTACAGCAGTACCGACTATTGACATTCCTTCAACTGGTATTTTATCTTCGTCAATCTTGACTGAATTTCGTACGTTCTCCGAACCTAGGCATCCCTTGCTTCGCCCGCCCTACATCGACATTGCTGGCCAGACGCACGCCGCCACTCTCAGCTTGCTCCACTTCATGCACTGCCTCTTTCGGTTTGACCTTTGCGTAAATACAGCTTTTCACGGGATACACCCACGGGCGATACTGGGCAAACGAGGCCAAAAATGGAATTTAATGTGGCTCAGCAGTAAGCCTGCCTAGATTTACCATCCATTTGCGATTCCTGAATGCTGACCACCATGTGTAAAGATTTCGACCGGCGTCTAATAGATCTTTCACAACCAGCCAGAGTCCGTCCCGCCATGCAACACAGATAATGTACCCCTACCGCAACATGCCCTTGCAACCTCAGCAGACCCAAAGTCTTCAGCACGCAAGGCCCCCGCAGCCTTTTCCCACGTGGTCTGTCCAACAGAACCACAACCCGTACACCCAAATACAGAAAGGGCCTATTGCCAATAATAAAGATGGCTGCGCTCAAATGCAGTCGGTAGACAATCCAGACGTGTCTGCTACGCACGCGTCAGGAATGACTGCTCAAGCTTTTCGCAACTTGAATGTGCAAGACCCTACGATGCAATCGGAATACTTTCATGGCTCCGTTATTGACACAAGTAAGCCTCCCGCTGACAATGATTGCGCTTGGCCTGACATGTATCCCAGGCTCATGGGGCCATAAAGTTTGTGACGACATGGAGTTTCCTAACTTAGACCCAGACATGCCCGAATTCAATCACGGCTTAATGGGCAGCGATGAGGATACAACGATTATTGACTTAAGGCAGTACACAGGCCTCGAGAGCGACATGGCCGCCTACAACTCGACTACATCCCGAAGGATGTCCGAGTCCTCCTTCTCTATGTCTAGCACTAGTGGGATGGCGGAGGTCTCAACTTACGAAGAGATGCCAGCTTCAGAGGCCGTTCCATACGCGTCAGACTGCGAGGCTTGGAACAGCCTCGAGCCTGCGCCAAGCCTCTTATCTCCCCTCGCCTCACCAAGACGTACGCAACACGAGTCGTTAGTGAGGAGTGGGAGTCGATCCCGGGCATCCCCCGCGCCGCATAACAATATGCGGTCCTCACCATATACGATGGACAGCAGTCGCCTCAAAAGATGGTCTACCGGACACGCCCCCACCTCGACTCCAACTGGTTCGCGCACGATTACGCAAGTCCAGGATAGGTTCGCCTCCTATGGGACTCGATTGAATCCTCACCACTCAATGCCTGCATACCCGCCAAGCGCATTAAGCAACTTCCAACTGCAGACGCAAAATGTGCTGTATTCACAGCCACATCCTCTGCAGTCCAGCAATCCTGCGTTCTTCGCTTCCCCGGACCAGCCATTTCCTCTCGAACTGCCACGCCCCCTTCCTTCTCAAGGCCTCTTCCGCCTGCTTCAAAGTAACGCCGACAGGAATAGTGGCTGCTCTTCGCATTTTGCGGATCTTTCCGATCCTCCAGATCTTTATTCATCCCTTCATGAAGAGCCTTCAAATCCGCCAGAGTCCGATACGCATCCATCTAATCCAGATTTAACCCCGCATGAGCAGGATCTCCGCTTTAGTGGAGATTTGTACACCCCGCGATGGGTTCGCGGCCATGGCAACAAGCGTGAGGGCTGGTGCGGGCTGTGCAAACCTGGAAGATGGCTCGTGCTGAAGAATAGCGCCTTTTGGTACGATAAATCGTTTACGCACGGAGTTAGCGCTGCAACTGGTGCCGCATTTCAAGGACCACAAGAAACAAGGCGAACAGAAGGCAACTTAGATGTTTGGGAGGGTTTGTGTGGAAGTTGTGGCGAGTGGATCGCACTGGTTAGTAGTAAGAAGAAAGGAACGACATGGTTTAGACACGCTTATAAGGTACTTGTGCGGCCTCCCCTAGATCTATCCGTACTAACATACTCCTAGTGCCACACGCACCCAAAAGTGAAAGATGGCCCTAAACGTCGCCGTGAAACGTCGCATGCCGCCCGCGCACGTGCTGTGTCATCCGCTTCTGCTACGTCATCGTCATACCCAATCAGCAAAGAGCCGTCGCAAGATTTGCATATCCAGTCCCAATCTGGTTCATCCACGAACCCTACCACCACTCCATCCAAGGCACCCTCCGTGCATGCCAATATCGAACCCAAGCAGGAGCCTGTGGGAGAACTCTTCAGTCCACCGTTGCGTTCGATATCGACCTTTTCCGGGCAAGGACAGTCTCAGGCCCACTTACAAGGCCAGCATCAGCATCAAAACACCGAGCCGGAGTTAGCCGGTGTGAAGGCCATCTCGCCACTGAACAGTCTTGCGAGCATGATTTAGCAACGTCCTTTTGTACATGTTTTCTGCTTCATTTTATTTCTTATGGTCGGCATTCAGCGGCTCCCCACCCCTTATGGCCATTCCCCGGGCCCCTTCTGGCGTTTTAGAAACGGCGGACAGCGATTTTACGCATTTTTGCTTCTGATGCTGTGGGTTCACGAGGTCATAGGACTCGACTTGTACGAGGCACGAGCTGCGCATTTCGGCGACTAGGGACATGNATCAAGGGCAAGCGGGTTTTTTGGTTTCGTAGGAGCGAGCAAGTGAGCGCGTCTTTGGGTTCCGAGCTTTACGCGCTGCGCTTTCTGGCTGATAGGCCATCTTTGATGAGATACGAATTCTTTAGGTAACTTTAGATAGGTGTATAAACAGGCGCACTTTGTATAGAAGACATAAAACGTAGCAGATGTGTATCGGATTGCGGCTTCTCTAGCGATTACTAACTATTAACAACCTATGCGGCTTTTTTGGATAAGTTGTAAGTTATAACCGGGAGACAGGGAAAGCTAGGGCTGACGGGGCGCTTGTTACGACAGGGTCCATGGTGCCAAAGTTTCCCGGCTTATCTGGCTGTCTCATCGACCATCAATACATACATCCCGGCACGTATATATTGTAACTTCCCCGGTTCTAATAGATTTCAGAAATATCGAATAAACCTCAACCACATTTTGAAAAGCAGCACACCTTATCCCATGCTCTGTCAACATAGGTCCAGATCGTGACTAGTTAGATCAAAAAGAGGAGATATTAGAGAATTATATTTTAAGTCTTGTTAGTATTATTATCATTAAACTATAATTTAAAGGATAATAAGCACAAGAGCGCGTTAGTTAGTAGAGTAGTAGTTTTCAGAGTTAATAAAGATCGCAATTAGAAAAGTCCATTAGATTATATGCCTATAATTTCTGCCATTATTATAATTGTAAGAATATTAGTATTATACCGGGCGAGTAAGGCACGAAAGGAGCGTATAGCGGAAATTATATAGAAAGAAAGGTTTAGAAAGGAGGAGGTTGGCATTCTCGTATAGAATACCAACAGCATAACGCTTGGCGGCACCCCTACTTCTGCGTGTATAACAGGGTGTCTCGATTCGAGGCTTAGGACACGGGCAAAGACGTAGGATTTACAGTTGATGCAGTTGTTTTTTTCCAGACTGATGATGAAGGCGCACTATTTGCTGTGCATCCAGCGCTTGAGGCGGTGCCTGAGACAGCGCTCGATGCTAAACTCACAATCGTACTGGCGGGCTGTGTTTGTAACTTTTCCATTCTGCAACCGCTGCACGGCGAAGATTCCCGGGTCTATTGATAGAGTCGGCGAGGAGCAGTTCCCATCATACGCGTAGCACTTCGTGCTGATACGGTCATTGCGCCAGCGTGGCTAATAAGCCGTCAATTGGCTTAATAAGGCTTCGATTGATTGATTAGATTATTAATTAAGGTATTTGGATTGGATAAGTTGTTAAGATTCGATTGAAATCGATTGCAAATGACGGATAGACTGCTAAGTTAAAATCTACTACTGTTTTGCGAGTAGGCAGACCCCTTTTAGGTATAGAAGAGTGAATACACAGACCACGCACGAACCAAAAATAACACGAACGTGTCCTCTACACCTCCCTTTACGCATGATTCTACGCGTATTCAGGTAAGTTTAGGAGTCTCAATCCGATCCAAACCTGTCGAGCTGGAGCTGATCACTACTATATTGGGTTAGACCAGGAGTCCTGTGACTCATCCACTGTGTATATATAGCCTCATTTTTTCATAGATCAATCTTCACACGAGTTCCACGGTTCGACAAAACCGGATTGAGATAGATAACCACGTAGATTGATTGAATTGGATCCGTCGGTTGATTGATTACGGATCGGTCGCTTAATTAGTCACGCTGCGTTGCGCTGGAGGGTGTTGGAATAGCTGTTCATTTTATCGGTTTCACAGTTTCAACTCCCACGGCGTAGCTTACAGCATGTTCTGAAACAGCACTAGACATACTGTTGTTGTGAACTTTTGAATTCACTGACAGGACTACGGGTTCTACAATTAGTCTGTAAAGCTTCAATGGGAGTAGTATGTGACACTGTCGGAGATACAGAAACCTATGGATATGCAGAAATCACTGCCGAGGCGATAAGCACTGCCGCTTTTTGTTTCGGAGCAAGGGACATGGCCAATTGCTGCTTCGCCATTTGGTTAGTAACAAGTTGATGCAGAGGCAGAGGAGAATTTATGGCCATACAGAGTAGAAGGCTAGCACACACTGGAAACATATGGGGGTCAGACCTTAAACTACGACTTCCAATAGTAGACGGACACGCACCCAGCTGTTTCGGTGTTTTAGCTCTGACGCGAAGGAATGAGAGTGTCTAAGAGAAAGCTCGGAGCGCTAAGTGTATTGGCCGTAAAATTTCGTCCTTGTGGATGGTATGTTTCCGCCGCAGATCCGCCATGAATTGGGGTATTTTGTTGCATTGCGGCACAGCCGGCGCTAACAACACCACCACACGTAGGAACGAAGGACAGAGGACTTATAGGCAGGGAAACGAAAGATAATTTTTTTACTCGAAATTCGTGCTCGGGTGGTCAATGTGATTTTGAATGAGAGTTGAATACATTAGGCCATGCTGGCACCTAATTGATGATAACACTCAGCCACGTCCCACCAGACGACTTTGCTTCCTATATCATTTTGCTTTTCATTCAGCATGATATTTCTAGCTCATGTTTGATTAATAATAGAGGATAGTCGGATAAAACTTCGCCTCAAGTATTCCAGGCACGTGATGCAGCGGACAGCTACTGCTGTGCATCCAAGATAGAAAAGACCATGCATTTAACAACTCCACAGCATGAGACGTAAACTAACATAACACATAAAATCGCTTCAAAACGCAGTATCTCTCAGAAGTCATGCTAGATGCCCGCCAGCAGTGGTCCTGTTAGGGTCGGGAAGGAGCCCGCTGGTATCATAACTCATCTAGGGATTGGACCTCTTGGCCATCTCCTTTCGAATAATTGCGCTTCTGACCCTTGCCAGGCTTGTTCGTAGAAGTGGTTATGTAAAATCCAGCGAAGCCAGGTCGGCGCTTTAAATACAAAATCAAGTTCTTAATGACTTCTCATATGGCGGTGGCAGAGTTGTGCGAGGCTTGATGGTTAGATTTGAAGGTGTGATCGGTATATGTAGGTGATTGTTGTGGACACTTCGTTCCCTTTCTGCGATGCTGTTTGGCGATAGACTCTCAATTCCATGGCTTCTGTTAGGTCGCTTTGCAAAAAGTCTTCTGAGACGACTAGGGCGCTTTAACTCGCCAGGAAAGAATCCATGGAGGGTATCGAGGGACTCTCTGCACGATTCTCTGATAACTTCACAACTTCCGGCCCCATCCCGGAGTGACCCAGCGTCTTCGACAGCTTTGAGAAGGGCTCTAAGCTGGTTTGCGCATTCATTAAGATCATTTCGGCTGATATGGAAGGAGCCCTGCTCTGTTGGCGGCGTTGAGTAGCCGCATATGCAACTAGTGCTGATAGAAGATGTGCATGACATAGCAACTGAATCATCTATGGCGGGTACAGTGGATGCTGGGACTGGAGCTGGGGCTGTGGTTGGAGCTGGGAGAGGTTCCCTTGAGTTTTTCTCATCCCCCGAGGAGACCTGCTCCGAGGACTTTTCATCGGACACCAGTTTCGATGGTTCTGTTGATGCATGCATCAATCCAATTCTTCGAATTACCGTTTCTAAGGTGTGAGATCTCGCGTTGGCTTGCTCATTGAGTAATATTAATCGGTCAATTTGACGCCGTTGATCGTCAGGGTTGGAAGGACAGTGACTTGACCTAAGAAAAAGTGAGCATTTACTAGAAGTGTAATGATGCGGTAATATTCTCTATGTGCCCCTGTTTGCTCTATATATGAAATGGATACTCACCCGTCGTTTCCGGTAACTTTTCTCGCATAAGTAACAACGTTCAGCATGAGGACCAAGGTGTTTTTCAACCTCTCCAATCGCACTTGAAGAACGTTTAATTTCGGCTCAACAAGTGGCCACTTCAGCCTCTTTAATTTTGACATCGGAGACTTCCCATTGCCCTCAAGGTCGAGGCTCTTATTCAACTCTTTCTGGATTTCTTTAAAAACCTCCTCGCAGCCATGCACTGCTTCTCGAGCGGCCGTCAGCGCGCTTTCACACTGCAGTTGGGCTGCATCGTCCTGCCCAAGCAAAGTACCAAGCTCTGTGATTACAGACGAAGTAATTGACAAATCTCGCGCAATTTCGCGGACGTTCTTGTCGGCATTAATGACAGTCTCGGTATAGTTATAAAGAGTAGTAGAAAGCTGGATCCCGGTGCTCGCAATGGCAACAATGGAGGCCGTGATGCTCAGAGGGTCAGCCATCACGCCCCATTACAATTGGGATGAATACGCGAGTACTCAGTACGCTTTCATCGAGGGCATTAAAAAGAATGAGAGATAAGTAAGAGATTGGTGGGGCACTAGAGTTTCACGAGCAGCGGCGACGAGCGAGGCTGTGCTGACCGCCCCCATAATCCAGATGGAGCTGAGCTTTTGAATCTCTGTTCATGTCGAGCTAAGAGGCAAGGGTAACGCAGCCAATAAGAAGAGAATGAATCCGAGATCACTCGGAGAATTGTCGGTTAAAACTATAGTATAGGTAGATGAACCTGTTTTCAGAGCTAACAATCCACATTACCTTTGAGCTTATCGAAATCTTGTGCTTTTGTACTCATTTGCATTTGCAGGTTTAAACCCCATTTTCGAGGAGAGGATCTGCAAGAGTTAGGATTGTGGCAAACAAGGTGGCTCGGCCATTGCGAAGCCGAATTCGTACTCACTCAACTCATCATTCTTTCGCACAGGCTGTCATTCCCCACCTTCTCATCTCTGTGGAATAAATCAGTCAATTTTTACAAAATTCCCATCAAAACACAAGTTTTTCACTTTGAAAGGCTTTACCAGGCAAAGATGAAGCTCCTTGAACTTCCACTGGAAATAGTTCGAGCCATTGTCGAAGCTTTAGTCAACGATGTCGGCGTTTGTAATGTTCTCAGATACAGACTCGTTTGCCGTGTGTTTTGTATATTCCTTTGCTGCATGTTCGTCGCGAGGCTAACATATCCGTAGAGCTATTGAGTTGCGAGATTAAGCATGAAGTGTTTGCTATGCAGCCTATCAGCGCATTCGGGAACGAACGTGCTCGAGGCATGCTGGTCAGCTACATGAACTCATTCCTGTTTAACAAGACCAAAACGCTTCGTGGAGCTCACGACTACCTGCCTTCAATCATCCGGAAGACTGTCGACACGCTCATGATCCATAGCGAAGTTCGAGCAGAGGATCAGCGTACAGCGTACACAAAGATCCTCTGCGCAACAGTTGCCCATGCCTGCTCTAGTCCGCTTGCTCTTTTGCAGAAGGGTCCTTTCCAAACCGATGGACGGCCCACCCGTGAGCTGGATGATGCTCTTACTGCGGCGGCGGCGGTTGGAAATCTTCCTTTGGTTGAGTATTTCATAGGCGAGGGAGCAGACGTGACGTGCAAGACGCCGTTCTTTGGAGATCCCATTGAGGCCGCGGCATATCATGGTCAGACAGAAGTCCTCTGGGAGTTGCTGAGACGATTGCCAGCTGGTCCCATCGTTACCACCCGAATTGGAGCCAGACGACCAGGCCGCAGAAGATTATTTGTTTCGTCTCCTGCACGAAAAGCACTGCTTGCCGCTATACCGGGGAACCATGAGGAAACCATCAAGTTACTAATAGGAACAGCATCGGCCAGCCTATCTCTTGATGATATGGTGGTGATGGCCGCAGCTGAAGCAGGCCACAGCAATCTAGTGCGACTATTCCTTAACCAAGCGCACCTGGTTGACGGATGGGAGCGTCGTAACGAGATTTTTTTTGAGGCCTCCCGGCGGGGTTTCGTCAGCATAGTCCGGATGATGCTGGAAGAGGAAAACGTTGATGTAAATCAAGTCCGCTGGCTCACTCAGGATACCGCACTTCAACACGCAGCAGCGAATGGGCAGCTCAAAGTCGTTAAGATACTCCTAGATGCTGGAGCTCAGCCTTGTGATACCGACGGCAATGCGCTCTACCGAGCTGCGAAGTACGGCCATGAAGAAGTTGTAAAAGTTCTTCTCGAGCATGGTTACGATATCAATGGATTTGGAGCAGAGGACACAGCACTGGTAACCGCTGCGGAAAAAGGGCACTTCCGCATGGTGAAACTTCTCATAAATCTCGGAGCAGACCTGACTGCTGGACACTGCGGCGAGATTGCCCTCTATCGCGCTGCCGCTAATAACCACGCGGATGTTGCTCGCCTTCTCATAGAGAAAGGAGTAAATATTGATGGAGTGGATCCGATGCTAGGTGTGTTAGTAATGGAACATGATGGAATGGTGCAAATGTTGAAGGATATGGGAGCTAAGAACGTGCAGGCAATGGCAAGTCTTTATGCGAAGAGGGTTGTGGATGGAGAGCATCCCAACGAAACATATCGCAGCAGTCCCGACTGGCCGAGATCAATGGGAACGTCATCTCGAAAATCAAGTCTAGCAACATGAGCCGCTGGTATGACTTGAAACAAGTGGTCATCAAGCGTTCGAGACAGTCACACAATCTAAGGAGCGGTTTTGGCTCTGGAACACTTTTTCTAATTCTTCTTTTGGGGCTTCAAGGAGACATTTTGGTAGCGTTGATGCTATGTGGCAGTCGTTTTGGTCGAATGTACAGGGCTACAATGTCTCAATGTCGTTGTGTATTCCAGTATTGTCCAATATCGGAATTTGGTGGCCCTGAAAATATATTGATACTCTTTTTTATTGAGAATTTTCAGATTCCAATCACTTGGTAAACGACGCGCTTTGTTTTTTTCCTGCGGACGCTTGGATTTCTTTCAGCAACTGCGCTGTGATTATCAAAGATATAGTAACCTTGAATATGGCGTTGGCGAATTCAGAAATTGAGTCCTATAGCTACATAAATGTGTCTATCGAACGAAGGTGACGAGGCTAAAATGAGCAGAATGATTCAATATCAGAGATATACGATTTGAAATGGATAGAAGCATAGCACGATAGCGGTTCGTACAATGACGGATCAAGCTGAACAGGAGACGAGGTCGAGGCCGCCAGGAGCCGCCAAGCGGAAAGAAGAACGCCGAACGCCAATACAGCAAATGACGAATAATATGTTGCAAAACGTTTTCAAATTGTTGACTATTACGAGTTACGCCGCCCTATGCTGACCACTAGTTAGATCGCACGGGTAGTACAAAAATGCCATTTGTGCCTGCGATGATGAGGCGATGCCCGCTGAAAACAGGATTCAAGAAAGGGAAGGGGAGGAATGAGCCAATCTATCGAGCACAACTCGTGCCTTCATGAGTCTCCTTGTATCCAACTAACTCCGAAAGATCAGGCTTAGTAAAGACAAGAATGAAAAATAGCTAGTGGATCAAGGTGTTGGTGTTGGTGTAGGTAGTTAAAATGGGAAACCACCTGGGTATTGCTGGCTGCGTCGGCCGCCACCGCCCATGCCGCCCATACCTGGCATTCCACCGCGTTGGCCGAATGGGTCTCCACCAGGGGAGCCTGCGGAGAAGGTAAATGATGATCCGCCTCCGCCGCCGCCACCGAACATGTTGAATACTGGATTGTTGTTAGTCTCTGAAAGCAAAAGACTGGTAAGACAGAGACCTACGCATTTCGGGGTTGATTTGGACACCACCCATCCCAGGTCCGAAGCCGGCGCCACCACCACCACCAAACATTTCTGAAGGGTCAACAAGATCTTCTCCGCTGTCGTAACGCGCTCGTTTTCTAGACAATCGAGTTAATTGCATTCATGAAGCAAGGGGACCGAGCTTGCGTGACTTACTGTGGATCGCTCAAGGTCTCGTGGGCTTCTTGAATTTCTTTGAACCGGTCCGCTGCAGTTTCGTCGTCTGGGTTCTTGTCCGGATGATGTACAATGGCCAACTTTCGGTAAGCCTTCTTAATTTCATTCTCGCTAGCGTCTTTCTCCACACCAAGGATTTTGTAGTAATCCTTCCGCTTGCTCTTTTTGAGCTCAAGCTCTGCAGTCCGAATCTCCTTTGCAATACCTGGTTCTGAAGGATTTGATTCCTGAATTGCCTTGTATTCCCGGACGGCTTCTTCCCAACTGCCTGATTCACCCAAAGCCTTCGCCTTCGTCTTTCGTGCTCGCGTATATGATGGATCAAGTTCAAGTGCTCGTGTGCAGTCTGCTATAGCTGGGGTGTATTTTTTGAGCTATATCCAACAGTCAGCCATGATAAAAGTGATGTCCATCTTCATAACTATGCTTACCCTTGTATAGCACAAAGCTCTGTTTTGCAAAATCTTAGAATTGGTCCCTTTATTAGACGGATCCACTGCCAATGCTCGCGTATAAACGTCAACAGCTTCTTGGTACTTTCCAGCTTTAAAAAAAGCATTACCCTCCTCTTTCATTCGCTCCAGCTTCTGTACCATGCGTAAGTATTTAACAGCATCCTTAAAGTCAGGGTCGCAGTTAAGTGCCTGGCGGAAGTGTTGTATGGCCTTCTCATTGTCCCCCTGAGCGTATAATATTCGACCTCTCAGAACCAACGCGTCAGGATCTTGGCCGTTGTTCCGTAGCAAAGACATTGCTACGTTCTGGGCGTCACCAAGCGAATTGACATTTCCCATCTTCAGATAAGCTTCGCCACGCATCAATTTCCATTTCCTTGGTCTGTCCACACCGGCTCCCAGCCCACGTTCAGCTTGGTCAAGTGCATGCACCACCATTGATCCTGATGTTCCGCTTCTTAGCTGTTCTTCGGCTTGTCGTAGGTGTTGCTGCATGCTAATCGCAGGCTGCTTGTCCTTCGCTGACGCCGGTGGGTTTATTTGTGAAAAAACTGCAAGGGCTTCGTCCGGGCGTCCGAGATTGGTGTAGAGTCGACCGAGTCGGAGAAGGATTTTCATGTTATTTGGGTCGAGTTCGTCGGCTTCCTTACAGTCCTCCAGAGCCTCAATGAAGCGGTTGGCTGACATAAGGGCAGCTGCACGATTGGAGTAGTAGGTGGCATTCTTAGGATCGAATTCAATGGCTATCCGAAATTGTAAAATTAGCACTTTTCCTCTCCAATGGATCTAATTGGAAAAGATGCAAGGCAGCAGCCATCCACCCAAACCAGATTCATTGTTTTCAAAAGTGTCGCACGAACCTTTCGAGTATTCCATGATAGCCTTGGCATATTCTTTTGCCTTGAAGAATTTGTTGCCGGAAAATTTGCAGGCTTCCGCATCGGCCGTTGGTTGAGGCTGCGGTTGTGGTGGAGGCTGAGGCTGGTGCTGGGGTTGTGGTGGTGGACTGGTGGGAATTCGGTGTGGAGGAGGAGCTGGGCCGGCTTCTTCGCCATTCGAAGCGTTGGCCTTTGGGAAGGCGCCGGGAGCCTGAGGAATATTCGCTGGACTTGATGGAACAGGCGAGGATGTAAACTCACGGTCGATATCCATGGGCGTCGGGGTAGGCTGGTCGCTCATGGCGGATGAGAGTCGCCTCAACTCGTCCGGAGGAAGGTTGAGAGGGTGAGAGTCACGGTCGTATTTGGCGGAGCGCGAAAAGCTTTTGTTGGAGTGGGTAGAGTTAGATTTCCGGTCTCGGTCGCGGTCACGGTCTTTTGAAATTCTCTGGAAGGCTTTTTTCTCGGGTGAAGATGGAGGGGTCCCTTGCGATGAGGTGCCCGTGTTGTTATTGTTAGGCGTTGCGTCTTGTTTCTTCTTTGAGGATTTCGAGAAGATGGAAGGCAGCACCATCGGGCCTGAGCAGCGTTACACTGGCACTTTGCTAGGAATAGTTTTTGTAATGTGACGGGGAAACCTAAATCGGCGCTGAGTTGGTGTCGCTTCAGGGTCTTTGGGAGGCCTTCATCGGTACGTAGAACATTCTAGGCGTTAAAGCCTGCCTGCCTGCGCACGGTGAGGCTGGTTGTCAGCCCGCGTGAGCCAGGTGCTTGCTTTTGTACCTGACAATTCACCGAATCCAGTAATGCTCCTACAATGCCCACTTTGCCTACTTCAGTACGTTTACCTGCGCTACTGCTTTCTGCAGCTGACCTTAGAGACTTGCGTGCTCCCATGGCCCTTGTATATAGATGCTATTGAATTATTAAATCTTGGCTCGGGCCGAGCATCCGCCCATGTCACCGCCTACTACCTGTTCACCTGGCCTTGCTTCGCACTAGGTTGATTGCTTTGAAACATCCTGGTAAAGGCCTGCTTGCTACGCATTGCTGCTGCCAGCCTGTCTCGCAAGCGCAGCCTCTCTCGTTTGACTCTAGCAACCGCGTCTTTACCCGTTATCCACACGTGATCACGGGCCCTAAGCCCGAAGCTCAACCTTGGACAGTTCCCAACCCGCCGCTGCTCTCGTCTTCAGACTTAGCCATAGCAACCCCTCTATTCAAGTGTCAGCCAGTTCTCACAGGACTCTCTCTTGTTAGCCCCCAGACCAACCGAGCTTTCTACCCAGGTTTCTGCCCAGCAGTCCTATCTGCATCTCATCTGCATCTCCCTGCCTTTGTCGTGGTCACACAACTGTTCTCGCTGCTCTGGCAGGTGCCCTAGGGGACTGACTTACTTTTGAGGCTGCAGCCACAAGCGAAAAGCTTCTACAAATATCGGCAGGAGCCCTTTCAGATTGGGGCTACATCACCGATCACCTTTAAAACCTCTTACTGGCTTCCCCATCAGGCATATTCCCAATATGGGATTAGCATACAACATTTACCTCAACTCTCACCGCATTTACGGTTGTAAGAACTGCAAGACGCATCTTTCGAATCACGATGATATCATCAGCCGGGTCAGTTGTCTCTACTTCAGTCTGGAAGGCGACCCGGGTCCTGAGCGTCGGACCAGCCCATGCTAGGCGGCATTAGCTGACTTGCACACTGGAACAGAACTTTCGAGGCCAGCATGGCAAGGCCTACCTCTTCGATTCTGTCGTTAATGTCACCGAGAGCGAACCTAGCGAACGAAACATGACAACTGGCCGCCACGTAGTCCGTGACATCCAATGTCGGCAATGCAAAGATACGGTGGGTTGGAAGTATGATAAAGCGTACGAGGCGTCAGAGAAATACAAAGAAGGCAAATACATCCTTGAGGCAGAATTACTTTGTACTGTCACTTAAGGGTGGCTTTTTGAACTCTTGGAAACACGTTGATGAGGGATAAGCGTAGCCATGGCGTTTGGATTGCATCAGGAATGGCGTTTTAATACGGGATTAAGTGGGATTCTAAGCAGTATTCGGATATGTGGTGTTATAACTTGGATGTTCAGATACAGGCAAAACTCCTTAGTACGATATGGGTTTTGGCACCAAATGTATCGTAATCCAATGGTATTGTGTATCAAGAGTCAGATTTTCCTCCTTACGGGCTAGATGTAACCCCTTCCCATACAACTAGTTACACCGATATTGGTGGTAGAGCTGAATAATATCGTCGAAAGTCAGATAATCGTTAGTTACACCAAAAAAGTCTTGATCAAGGCGTGTAGATCATAATACAAAATATACCATTAATCCATTAACCCGCCGAGCTACGTCCATATGTTATCGATAAGAATTTAGCCAATCAGATCAATAGGACCAATCGCCGTGCTCGGGAATATGAGACTGGTGATCCACTAGATATCATATAAAATAATCTGTATAGTTTATTTCTTAGAGTTAAGTCGCTCAATATGAGGTAGCCAACTCGTCCTTTCTGTAGAACGGAATCTGATATATTTTACACACAAAATGTCCTTGGCGCTCGCAGAGGCCTCTTCTAGTATTTACTATCTCGTGGTTTCCGAACAATATTTAGTGAAAGCTTTGATAGAGGCTTCCTCAATCGTTCGTAGTGTCCCTGGAGATGATCTTGGAGCCTGTAGAGATCGGGGGATAGATTTGGTGTACTATAGTCGTCAAAATCGTCTAACTTGAAAAGGTATAAAATCGAGCTGCGGCTGCGGCTCCGGTGGTGGGTTTATAGCGACCCGATTTGGTTGAACGTTATATTGAGTCGGCTGAACAAGGTCTATATCATTAAAAGTACGGAAAGCATGGTTGATAGTATTGTATTAATTAAATCTATATAGGCTATACTACGTAGTAGGCTATAGGCGTATGGTGGTCCGTGCGGAACACATACTCGACGGACGGCGGGTTAAGGGATATACCTGTTATCGTAATAAAGAGTTTTGCCTGTATTGGCATATTTCTTCTACGCCCAACAGCAGACTGTTGAAGATGGTTTGCGGGCTTTTCAAGGCTTTCGGTACGTAGCCTGATTCGTCAATCCACTTCTACTGGAATTCTTCCACTGCAGTTTACCCCTCCCTAACTACAATGCATCTATTAGGACACGACTTCTCCCATGTAAACCCTGGCCTCAAGCCTCCAATTATCGAGGTCGGCAGCTTGCGCCGCAGCATCCAAACTACCCCGCATGTCGCATAGCCTGTCGCCGCCGGTTCTTGAAATCGGCGGTAGCGGCATATTTTCCAAACCATTTCGTGTGAGCAGGTGGCGTCACAAACTAGATTTGCATAAACTGACTCCACTCGCGGGCGCTTTAAACCGTGTGTTGAAGTTACCCTTATTTTTTCCCTTGCCATTAGATTAGGCTTGGATTACCAATATCTTCATAGTCTCTGGCTTCCTTCATTACATCAAGCCGAGTCCAAATCTAGCCATGGCCAAAGATACAATGCGTTCAGTCGTTTTCAAAGGCCCTGGGAAAGTGGTGATTGAGGATCGACCAATTCCCAAACTTCAGGACACCCAGGACATTATTGTTAAGGTGGAAAAGACTGCTCTATGCGGAAGGTATAAGTTGATTAGAAACCGCTTTAACACCTAGAATAGATACTAAGATTGCATTGGTTGTAGTGAGCTTCATGTATTCCGAGGCCACCAGCCAAGTCCGACGGATTTTATCATGGGCCACGAGTTCACTGGTATTGTCGATGAAGTTGGTTCAGACGTGAAAACAGTTAAGAAAGGAGACAAGATCGTGTCACCGTTTACAGTATCTTGGTAAGTTAAAATATTATATGTATTGGTACCAGAATTCTAACGGTATTTAGTGGAGACTGCTTCTACTGCAAAAACGGGTATTCTTCACGATGCGAGAAAGGCTTGCTTTTAGGAAGTGCAGCCCTTGATGGCGCCCAGGCCGAATACGTACGACCTCGCCCTCGTTGCTCCGAATTGGTTGGCTAACCGTGCGACAGGTAAGAGTACCCTTAGCGGATTCTACGGTAATGAAGGCACCAGAAGGAATATCAGACAACGCTTTAGTTCTCATGGCGGACATATTCCCAACTGGCTACTTTGCTGCTCATAACGCTTTCAAGGAGTTAACAAAGGAGCAAATTGCTGAATCCACAGTTGTCCTCATTGGCTGCGGGCCCGTCGGTCTCTGTGCTCTTATCAATGCGGTAGACTACAAGCCGAAGCACCTCTTAGCTATTGATTCGATAGATTCTAGGCTGGAGCTTGCAAAGTCTCTAGGCGCTGAGCCACTGAACTTTCAAAAGGACCGCCAGGGTCTAGAGAAGAGGATTAAGGAGGTAACCAATGGCCGTGGCGCCGATGTTGTGATTGAAGTCGTAGGTCTAAGCCCTGCGCTGAAGATGGGATTCGAGATTTTAAGGCCATGGGGCATTATTAGCAGCGTTGGCGTGCACAACGGCGAAGTAAAAATTGTCGCCATCCTTGATCGGCCAGTGGCTAACCTTTGGTCCAGATTCCTTGGAGCGGGAATCAAGCATACGGCAAGAATCTAAGAATCCAGATGGGAAGATGCCCTGTGCGGTCCATTTTCCCTCAATCATTAGAGAGACTGAAGCAGAAACAGCATCTTCTCGGGTGAGTCGGGACCTCATCAAATTTCCCACTCGCCAAGTAACATGTCTCTAATATTTGCTAGCTTCATGGCCGATAAGATCATGCCGCTCTCAGACGCAGTGGAGGGCTACGATTTGTTCGATAAAATGAAGGCGCAGAAAGTGGTGTTTGAAGCGCAGAATTAATGGCTCGCGACTCAGAGTACTGTATGTGCTCCTCCGGTGGGTTTTTGCATAATGGACGAGGGGCTCTCGTTGGCCGCCAAGGAATAATTAATTCCTGCAGAAGGCGAATTTAGGACAAATTGTAGGAACGGATGTAGCCGTTTTTGAGCCCCCTGGTCCTAGCATCTCACGTCGTCGTAGCGGGGTTACTCCGCGCTCTCTTTTTTCCCGTAGAGTCTACAAGAATTAAATAAAAACATGCAGAGCTGGAATGTGAGGCTTTCGGAGGCTCGTTCCTAAAATCATTCTAGCGACTCTCTGCTCTCAATAAATGCCCGAGTTAAATCAAGTCCAAATATTCGGAATTAGTCTTAAGATCCCCTCTTGCTTCGTTGAAGGTCAAGGCTTTCGCTAAAACCGGGGCGCCCGCAACGAAACTGCCAGTCGAAACCCAAATATTTCTCGCTTTGTTCTTTCGTCGTCACCTCAACATCTCTTTCACAGGATCGCTCCACCTCCACAATCTCCCTTCAGCACCCTCCACACTCCCCCTACCTATTCGCCCTCCTCCTTTCTCTTCCATCTTCGCCCTACCTCCTCTCAGAACCTCCCACCGACATTGACCTCATCTCCTCCCCCGCCACTTCCGCAAAAAGAAAGCTAGTGGGTTTCCCTGCTTTAAACGCCCATGAGCTACCTCCCATTCGCCATTCACATCGCTAACACTGCTCATAAGTCGCAGACCGAAGCTTTCCCTCACTTCACTTCGCTTCGCTCCTACAAGCCCCACTTCAAGTAGGTCATTTCTCGCGTTAGTAACACTAGTGTCTCGGATTTGGAAATTATTAACACTCCACTAGACAACCCTAATTCATTCATACATCATGTCAGGCGAAGAAGCTTCTTCACAAGCTGCCCAGGATGTCGGTGATCTCTCTCACTCGCTCAACCGGCTGAGCATGGGTGACGGCCAAGATGGCGGACCTACACCCAGAACCGAAGAGGAGTATGCCGAAGCCTCACTCACCCTGCGAGCAATTGTCTCGTCTAAGGAAGCAGGTGTCATCATAGGAAAGGCGGGGAAGAACGTCGCTGATCTTCGCAACGAAACGGGCGTTCGTGCCGGTGTCACCAAGGTCGTACCAGGCGTACATGACCGCGTGCTTACCGTCACCGGTGCTCTTCGCGGGATCGCCAAGGCATATGGACTTGTCGCCGGAGGACTGCTCGAAGGTGCGCCTCAGATGGGCATGGCTGGGCTTATCAGGAATGACGGAACTCAGCGTAAGTCAAATATTCATGTTTCATTAGCAACTCTCCTTTGAACCCCATTCTATTCATGAAACCATGTATTCCATTCACATTAGGCATCGGGTAGTACATCATTTAACAATTTGGTTCCACAGCTGTTCGCCTTCTGATATCTCACAATCAGATGGGTACCATCATTGGACGTCAGGGTCTGAAGATCAAACAGATTCAAGATGCATCAGGTGTCCGGATGGTTGCGCAAAAGGACATGCTACCGCAGTCTACCGAGCGGGTTGTCGAAGTTCAAGGCTCGCCTGCTGGAATTGAAAAGGCTGTGTGGGAAATTGGCAAGTGCTTGATTGACGATAGCGAGCGCGGCTACGGAACCGTTCTGTACCAACCCGGAGTTGGGCCCATACCTAACGGTGGCAACATGGGTAGCGGTAGCCGTTCATACAATCGCACTGGACACGGCGCCGATTTCAGCGATGCGCCTCCAACGTACAACAATCGACGTTCTGGATCCGATGCCGCTAGCCGTCCCCCACCACCAACACATACCGAAGAGGGAGAAGAGATGCAGACTCAGAACATCAGCATTCCATCCGACATGGTTGGCTGCATTATTGGCCGTGGAGGGAGCAAGATCAGCGAGATAAGGAAGAGTTCCGGTGCTCGCATTTCCATTGCGAAGGCTCCTCACGACGATTCTGGCGAGAGAATGTTCACCATTACCGGAAGTGCTAGCAGCAACGAGAAGGCCTTATATCTGTTGTACGAGAACTTGGAAGCCGAGAAGATGCGACGAAGCCAGGTGCAAGAGTAGGAACAGACGAGCTAGAAGCTCGATTTTGTCTACCGGGTTTTCCTAATGAGTGGATAGTGTGTGGATTTAGATGGTGGAAAGGCTCGCGGCCGTTGCGCATATTGCGCGCTGGTGGTCGTCTCGGTGCCGTTCTTCTGCTCCATCCATCCATACCTCTTGGTAACGCCTCGATACCAACTTTCATCCAAAAGCGATGTACTTTCTTCTTTGTGCCCTAATGCCTACCCGGGCGGACTTCAGCTACTTCTTTCTTCTCGTCAGCCTCGACCTACACATCTCTGCAAATTGAGCGCTTACGATTCATGACTTATGCTTTGATATCCGCGCTCCTGCCTCCAACATCACAGTTGGAGCTAGGTGCAGCATTCGGGCTCTTCTTTTACTTTTCTTTCCGGTTCAAAGGCTTGTCTTGTTGACGAGCTCCTCACAACACTCTCTGTCTCCACACAGTCTGAACCGATATTTTCACCACACTTCTCTCCAAATCGCATTACCAGTCTGTAACCCCCTCGGTCCTCACTCTTTCACACACATGTCCTTTACTCAGCACACCTTTATCTCTCTTCCTCTACTGCAAATCACGATAGTCAATCAGCCTCACTAGCTTCTACTCTTCACACACCACACCTCTTGTCGAACTTAAGAATCTCTCACCCTTACCCGACATTTCTGCGCTAATAGCGCATTACGCTATATCTCTTCAACCTATGTATGTAGAGTAATGCAAGTGCGGCTAGACATTAGGATAATTTTCTCAATGTTCTAGCTATTGTATTGTGTTCTTACTTGCGAAGCTGTAGCCAGCTAATTAGTGAAGTTGATGCTAAGTAAAATGTGTCCATGGCCTCTTTGGTCCAATGTTAAAAGATATGCTACATTGCTCTAAGCAGATTAGAAGGCAGTGATCTGGGATGTTTCCGTATTTAACTATTCAGCTGTGCTCATTCACCTTCTGTCGGTTTCGTTAGTTCAATCACTAACTCAAGTGTGTTCAGAGCAACATGCGCCCTCTAACTCTTCCCAATGTTGTCTTTAAACTCTTCATGCTCCTACCTGCACTCATAAAAAACCCTGCCATCCAAATCCTGTACCGTGTTCTGTCCAGGCAACATTTAATCCGTTACGAACGGCCTCAAATTGCGCAAGGCAAAGTCGTCCAGCGACACATCAGGAAATCCCCACATCTGACGCACTAACTCCCACTCATCCTCAACGAACTCACACAACTTCCTCACGACCTCACAGACCCGACCTCCGCTCCTACAAGCCCATCCGCTCTCGACCCTGCCCTTCCTCCCCAAACAAAACAAGCCACAAGCCGCACCAACACTCCGATCCCTCCCTTCCCAAGCATTCACCCAGCTTCAGCTCCCCGCAACCTCACGCCCGGGTCGACGTCCCAACCCCGATCTTGAAGCGCGCGACGGCTCCGATGGCGCCACATGNGCCGCGCGCCTCCCCCAACCTCGCGCTCCTGTGCTCGAAGCTGGTGCAGGAGTGCGCGCACATCTGCCCGCCGGCTGTTTTCCACGAGGCGAAAAGCGCCAGGCTGACGTCGACGCAGAAGCTGTGGAGCTGGGATGCGGAGGGGGGGGCGCGGGGGAATACGGTGTTGTGGGGATGGGAGAGAGGAAGGGGGAGTAAATGGGAGATGGAAAGCGCCGGGTTCTTCCGTGCCGGCTAACGTGGGTGATAGGGTTATGACGGTCCACTACTACCGCCTTCCTAATTAGGTTTACTGCCTTTCTAATGTAGTATATTCCCGGCTCCAAAATCAAAATAGTACTAACTTTAACTCATTTTAAATGCTTATAATTAAAAAAAAATTTACTAATACTATGGCGTCTCCTTAAGTTATACCTAGGCATACTTAGTAGGATTTAAATCAGACGAGTAGGGTAGCTAATTAATTACGTCTACAATATTCTCTTTAAACTACTTAGCCACAAGCTTTAATTTATATATTAAAGCGTTGTCCTATATAAATTAGAATTTAGGCTTATAGATTTAAGGTATCTAATCGTCTAAAACTTAAACATAAGATTAAGTAGAGTACCCCCTTTAGGCGACTCCTTGTCCCTTTCTATAACCACTAAATTAGACCTTCTAAGAGCTCTAGAAAAGCTTACCTATACTATAGCTATATACCCCTTATCCTATTTATATAGTAGTATATAAAAGATGTGGGATTATTGTCGACTAGAACTTCTCTTAACCAAATACTCGTCGCTGTCACGGAGTAAATACAAGCGGCGATAATATATAGCAAGGTAGATATTATTAAGATATGTGCATAAACTGTGTGATAAAGTCAAAACGTTGCGTAAGGAAAGAAGGTAAGAAAACGGGAAGAAAGGGTATATATGGTTAACTTAGTTGCTTGGTCAACACATACACGGAGCAGAATAGGATTCGCGTAGTAGTCCTGGCAGAACTTAGCAGAATTCGTTGGAACTTGGCGGAATATAGCAGAATGCGGCAGATTACCGTTAGATCGCCATAGATCGCGGCAAATTGCGGTCTCGTGGTCGGTCTCTAATTGCTGAGTCGGTGGAAACAGGTGGACGTGTATGAGGTGTCATGGTGGTGTCCCGTGACAGTCGCTTTATATAATCTTAGCCTATCTTAATCGCTCCTACTTTTTATATTTAATTCCCTACCTTAATTAAGCCTTTACTAAGTCCTTTATAAGTAAAGGCCGCTTCTTAGCTAGTTATTTTTATATATAGTATTTATGTAATATTTAATATAATATACTTTAGCTTATAGGAAGACCTAGCTTAAAGTCGAGCTCCCTATATATAATTATAGGCTTTATACAAACTATTCTTAAAATCTTATATTTATCTTAAACTGTGTATTTTAGAGGACGTCTAATTTAAGAGGTAGATATACCTTATAGGCGTTAGGGTGCTTTAGATAAGGTTTCTAGTACGGTTAATTTTGGCAGGCTTGATTCGGTCGCAATTTAGGGGGCTATAACTCCTGCTCTAGCAAATCCTATAACTACTCCTCTTTTATAACGAGCTAATTCCTTCCTGCGAGGAATATTCCCGCTAATTAGAGCTAACGCATGGCGTGGCGTAGTTAAAAAGTAGGGTTAAAAAAGTAGAGGGGGGGACGGTAAAAAAATTTGGTGTGGGCTGCACGGTCACTTTTGACGAGGTACTGTGGCAGTCGCCCGTCATAACCCTTCACCCACGTTACTTAACCATCTATCGATCGATTCCATCCGTATGCCACGTTCATGCCTGCGTGCGTGCATAATAAAATTAGAATCCGGTCAATCTGTGGCCGCCTTCCGATCCCTGGCTTCCGATCCTAGTTTGGGTTGTAAGTGATGGCGTTCCACGCCGATCTCGCAACTAAAAAATTTCCCTACATTGCTTTCACTTTTGATATTTTGCAATTGTCAATATGAATTTGCAGCTGATCAGTGGACCAAAGATTTATCGAGCTGCCAGTTTCTGTATACTCAAGTTCCCGCACGTCAAACCCCTCGCTTTTCATCAGAATGCTACAATTACCAGATCCCACCATAGACCTTGACTGGTCCGGTTACGTTGGCTCGATTCAGTGGCATTTCGGCGAGGTCGCAAAGAAACATCCGGACCGAATATGTGTAGTAGAGACGGAGTCGTCAGAAGCTCCCGAGAGGAGATTTACCTACAAGCAGATCTACGAAGCATCAAATGTTCTGGCACACTACCTCCACGACGCAGGAGTTACCAATGGAGATGTTGTTATGATTTGGGCACATCGCTCAGTTGACTTGGTTGTCGGCATGATGGGCATACTGGTATGGCTTTCCTCCCTTTTTGCTATTTCTATCTCCCGACCTATTGATATACTAACCTCGCTCTTTCCTTCTTTCTACAAGGCTTCTGCGGCGACGCTGGGTATCCTCGACCCAGCCTACCCACCAACGAGACAGAAGATCTATCTTGAAGTCGCTCAGCCCCGTGCATTAATCAATATTGCAAGGGCAACGGATGAGGCAGGACCTTTGGCCCCAATTGTGCGAAGGTATATTGATGAGGAGCTCCAGCTGAAGGCTGAAGTTCCTTCACTACGCATTGGTGACAGTGGTGTCCTGTCCGGAGACGAAGTTGGTAACGAGGATTTATTTGCCCAGGTCAGAACAAAGGCTTCTTCACCGCCCGATACGCAGGTGGGCCCCGATAGCGCGCCCACACTCTCTTTCACTTCCGGCAGCGAAGGAAGGCCCAAAGGAGTGCTTGGCCGCCATTTCAGTCTCACTAAGTACTTTGGCTGGATGGCCGAGACGTTCCAGCTCAATTCAGAGAGTCGGTTCACTCTTTTGTCGGGCATTGCGCATGATCCCGTGCAAAGAGATGTCTTTACACCTCTGTTTCTTGGAGCACAATTGTTGGTTCCTTCAAAGGAGGACATTCAGCATCAGAAGCTTGCAGAATGGATGCGTAAGCACAAGCCGACGATCACACATCTGACGCCTGCTATGGGCCAGATTCTCGTCGGTGGAGCGACAGCGAAATTTCCATCTCTGAATATGGCTTTCTTTGTCGGCGATGTTCTCACGACGAGAGATTGCCGGAGTCTGCGGGGACTCGCGGTCAACGCCAACATAGCTAATATGTACGGTACCACCGAGACCCAGCAGCGGTGAGCTACTATGAAATACCGAGCCTGGCGAAGGATTCCAACTTCTTGGACAAGCTGAAAGATACCGTACCAGCTGGGAAGGGCATGAAGGATGTACAGCTTCTGGTTGTGAATCAGGAAGATCGGACCAAGCTGTGTAAGGTTGGAGAAGCGGGAGAGATTTACGTCCGTGCCGCTGGTCTTGCTGAAGGTTACAAGGGAGATCAGGCATTAAACGACCGGAAGTTCCTCATGAATTGGTTTGTGGACAACAAGACGTGGGTGGAAGCCGACAATAAGAACAGCAAGGGCGAAGCGTGGAGAAAGTACTACAAAGGACCGCGAGACAGGCTTTATCGGACTGGGGACCTGGGCAGATACCTGGAGTCTGGTGATGTGGAGTGCACGGGACGTGCGGACGACCAAGTCAAGATTCGTGGTTTCCGAATTGAGCTCAATGATATAGACAGCAACTTACGCCAGAACCCCTTGATCAGAGACTGTAAGACGCTTGTCCGGAGAGATAGAAACGAGGAACCGACACTCGTCAGCTATATTGTACCAGAGCTGAAGGAGTGGCCCCAATGGCTCAAAGCTCGAGGCCTAGAGGGCGTTGAAGATGAAGGGACTGACATTGGTCCTACAAAGGTCTATTTTAAGAAGTTTAGGCGGATGCAGACGGAGGTACGGGACCACTTGAAAGGTCGTTTACCCAGCTATGCAGTGCCGACCATTTTCATTGTCCTCAACAAACTGCCGCTTAATCCCAATGGGAAGGTTGATAAGCCAAACCTCCCCTTTCCCGATATCGCGGAACAAACAGAAGAGGCTTCGGACGAGGATTTGAAGAGATGGGAGTCGCTGACGGAAACTGAGCGAACTGTTGCAACCAAGTGGGCTGATCTTATTCGTGGTCTTAACGCGAAGACTGTTACACCTCAGAATGATTTCTTCGATCTTGGTGGACATAGTATCTTGGCCCAGCAGATGCTACTAGACATACGCAGAGAGACCGGAGCAAATGTTTCTATAAACACACTCTACGAGCACCCAAGTCTAGCTGGTTTCAGCGCGCAGGTTGACAGGCAGCTGAGGCCAACAAATGGCGTCAACGGCGACGGTGCGGGAGCAAAGGAGAAAGATCTTGCGTATGTTCAGTCCCTGGACGAGCTTCTCAAGCAGTTGCCGACCACATATCAAACAGCGGATCCAGCGACGACCCGTGCATCAGCCAAGCCGACGGTCTTCCTCACCGGTGCAACTGGATTCTTGGGCGGTTATATTATCAAGGACATACTGGAACGAACCAGCCGTACCGTCAGACTGATTGCCCACGTGCGAAGTGCCAATGATTCAAAGGCTGCACTTGATCGACTACGACGTTCTCTACAGGGTTATGGCCTATGGCGTGACGAGTGGTCGACGCGATTAAGCTGCATTGTTGGTGATCTATCAAAGCCACAACTTGGCATTGAGCAGCACACGTGGCAGACCTTATCTCAAGAAGTTGACGTAGTAATTCACAATGGCGCCACAGTCCACTGGGTCAGGAGATACCAGGACATGATGGCCTCAAACGTCATCTCCACAATTGACGCTATGAAGCTCTGCAACGAAGGAAAGCCCAAGCTTTTCGTATTCGTCAGTTCTACAAGTGTACTTGATACTGACCACTACGTCAAACTCTCAGAGCAACAAATCAGCACTGGCCAAAATGCTATCTCTGAGGATGATGACATGCGGGGCAGTCGGACTGGTCTTGGCACTGGCTATGGCCAAACGAAATGGGTGTCTGAGCAGCTCGTCCGTGCGGCTGGAAAGAGAGGTCTCCGGGGCTCTGTGGTTCGACCTGGGTACATTCTAGGCGACTCAGAGACCGGTGTCTGCAATACCGATGACTTCCTAGTCCGTATGCTGAAGGGCTGCATTCAGCTGTCGGCCCGGCCACGAATCATCAACACTGTCAACTCTGTTCCGGTCAATCATGTTGCTCGTGTGGTCGTGGCTGCTGCTCTCAATCCTCTCCCAGGCGGCGTACACGTCGTCCATGTTACTGGCCACCCGCGCTTACGCATGAACGAATACCTGTCGCTTCTCGAGTTCTATGGTTTTAAAGTTCTAGAGGTTAGTTATGACGCTTGGAGGGACGACCTCGAGAGATACGTCTCTGCAGGTGGCCAAGAGAAAGATCAAGAACAACACGCGCTGATGCCGCTCTATCACTTCTGCGTCAACGACCTGCCAGCTACGACGCGAGCTCCAGAGCTTGATGACAGAAACGCTGTCAAGATTCTGAAAGCAGACGCCGAGAACTGGACAGGAATCGACGAGAGCGCTGGCTACGGAATTAGCAGGGAAGATGTAGGCAGATTCCTAAGGTACTTGGCCGAGATCAAGTTCGTGAGCTGGCCCTCAGGCAGAGGAAGGGCATTGCCCGAGGTCAATCTGAGTGCAGCGCAGTTGCAGGCGGTTGGAGCTGTGGGTGGCCGTGGTGGTGTATCGAATTAAAGGGAATAAAAGGTGAAGTGTCAACTGTTTTGAAGTAGTTATTTGTGCTAAATGGTATCTCTTCATCCTCTAGTCCATATCCTCGAGGATGTCTTATATTAAAGCCTCCCTGAGATGTCGCCAATAGACCCCGTCCGTATGCGAGGCCTAGCCATGCCACGGCAGCCGCCCTCCTGTGAAACTAGAGCCTGTATGCGAGTCTGTCTTCATGACCCACCCACACCCTTAGGGGCATCTCGTATCTAAGCCACTTCCAAAGATCGCCAATAGGTTCGTCATGTGAGGGCCAATTTTCGGCGTTTACGGCGGCCTCCTTCCTTTTATACCTTCTATACCTTCCTCTTATAACCCACATATCTCGTATCTAAGTCGCTCCCAAAAATCACCCACAGAGGCTATTCGTCATGCGAGCCCCTTAGCTCTGCTTTTCACCCGCGACCTATTAGAGGATATATATTGACCTGGTTGCTAAAGGCAACAAGTTCGGCCTTTTTATTCTATATAGTAGCTAAAAGTTAGTGGTAGTGCACTGGGCGCTTACCCTACCCTACTACTAGTCTATTACTAAGGGTGCTAGGGGGTGTCTTATTTAGTGAACTTCTAAGTTTCATCCTTATATACGCTAAAGTACGCTTTATATTATAATTCTATATACTTTATAGGGGTATATTAGAGGATATATATTAACCTAGTTGCTGAGGGCAACAAGGTCGGCCTTTTTGTTCCATACGACCCTCCCCCTAGATCGCTAAACCTATGCCAAGCTGCTGAAAGCGCGCCGACATGATAGATAGCTGAGGCTGAAGGTCTTACTGATCTCGCGGCTATGGGGCCACCTCCCGGATCGCAAGGCAGGGGCGTCCTTTGACGCTCTGAACGGAGCGTTAATAGCAGTGCTACCCCCAAAAAATTTGTTTCGCGCTTCCCGTTTATGACCTTTAACTCTTCAGGTAGGGTAACCCGCCCCTAACACTAACTTTTAAATTAGAAGTTAGAAGAATGTGGCATTCCTAGACACCTTCTCTACCAATCATACTTGCGCAAGATGCGGCTATAATTAGATGGAAGGACGGAAACGAACATGCTTTAAAGATTCATCACTGATAAACTTTCTCATCTTCAATTCTATAACTGCTCTATAACGTCTAGGGATATTAAGGTGGAGCAACTCTTGTATAAATTAGTGCAGCAGATATGTGGCGAAGTTGCGATTAGCCATTACCGGAGCAAGGAGGATGCTATACGTGTAGAAAGGGCGACTAAACCCCTTAAAGTTAGATTGTGTGTACCACCAGGAAAGGTCAAGGCAGGTATTAGCAAATTCGAATCTTGAATCTTGCCTGGAGAGAATTCTATTTCCGTCTTTAGACATGTCTCCAATCGTAGGTACGGAATTAATGCAACCTCTACTTTGCTGCTGATTAATTAAAAGAGAGTGTAATCAAGCTAATATATAAAAATAGGAGTAAACTATAGAATAAAAGGGTCGGCCTTGTTGCCCTTAGTTACTAGGCTAATATATATCCTCTAATACACCCCTATAAGTATATAAAATTATAATATAAAGCGTACTTTAGCGTATATAAGGATTAGGTTTAGAAGTTTACTGTGGGGGGCTTTGCAGGCAGGGGGCTGTGAAGTAGGAACAAGATAGATTGTAGAGGAGACGAATCCTTGAGGAGGTAAGGCCTCTGGGATCTGGGAGACTATGTACCACGGGGGTGTCCGGGGGTTGTCCTGAGGGGACCTCCGCCGCTTTAACCTGAGCCAAGGGTAAGCAGCCTAAGTAGCGGGTGAGCTGAAGCTGAGCCGAGGGTTCTTAGCGCCTGATCGAAGCGGCGATGCTAACTGACTAAGTTAGATTGTGCTAAGGGGAGATTTGGTCTGTGGCTACCTGTGTAAGGCTGTGAAAGATATTAAGGAACGCAAAGAGCGGCAGTGGAAACTAAAGAAAATAATAGATTGAAGAGCAATTGAGCAGTGTTTCAAGTAGAAGCGCAGACGGCTCCCTATAATGTTCGTTAGAAATTAGAGATAATGGAATTGGATGCTGGATGTTCTTCAGCCCTGTGATAGCTAAAAAAAAATGAACAATGATTTGTGATAACGTGAGCGATGGGGTTATGACGGTTCCTACCAAATTTCGTCTGTGCGTAGTTTTGATGTTCCAAACCGTCATAACCCTATCGCTCACGTTAATGTGTGGGATGACGGAATTATTATTTTAAGACACGGGCACCGAGGCTGAGGCTCCTGCGCGTGGCTTCAAGCACAGACCCTGGCTAGCCTACGGCAAAGATGACAAAGGGGTAGGGCTGCAACTCCGCTCATCGAAAAGGTTGTTGCCAGATCATCCAAATGGCGAATACCACAATATAGACACTCGCTCCACCTTACTCTTCAATTTTCTCTCCGCGTATCTTTCCTTGTATTTTGGCTTCTCATTCCTCATGTCCTGAACTTCACAGCTCCTTCTCATTCGCTTCGTCTCTAGACGCATTGTAGACCTCTCGCTTTCTTACCCTTACCTCGTGCTTCAATTATCGATATATTCGCGACTCCATGGCTCGCACGAAGCAGCTCTACCCTATGCAGCGCGAACCTTCCGAAGTGTTCAAGCGCTCGAACGGCGCAATCGACACGCACATGCGCCTGGATGGCCGCTCGAATGGATTCGTGAAAGAGCCTGGGCATAAAGATGTAGAACACAAGCAACCTGGCCTTCCCCAGCTGCTAGTTTGCGTGGGTGGAATATACATGTCATTGTACGTCCACAGTCAGCTCCTCCACCAGTTCAAGGCCCCTCAGAGTGTGGATTTGAGTATGGCTAAGGGGTTGCTGACAACTAAGTGATCTGGGGATATAGTCTATCATGGGCCCTCCTCCAGGAACGTATTACTACAATTCGCTACGGCCCCTCTTCCGCGCCTCAGCGCTTCACCTACTCCGTCTTCCTCAACACGATCCAGTCCGCCTTCGCTGCTGTGACAGGTTATCTCTACCTCCTCTCCTCCACACCCAAAGGCTCTCGGGCCCCGCCCATCTTTCCCTCGCGCACTATTCTCGGGCCCCTGATCCTCGTCTCCATAACCAGCTCACTAGCATCGCCCTTCGGATACGCGTCGCTGAAGCACCTCGATTACGTGACGTTCATCCTGGCCAAGAGCTGCAAACTGCTTCCGGTGATGCTGCTGCACATCAGCGTATTCCGCAAGCGATACCCAGTGTACAAATACGCCGTCGTCGCGCTGGTCACGCTCGGCGTCGCGGTCTTCACGCTGCACCACCCGAGCTCGACGAAGAGGGCGGGCAAGGGCAACGCGAACGGGTCCAGCGCCTTCGGGCTGCTGCTGCTGGGCATCAACCTGCTGTTCGACGGGCTCACCAACTCGACCCAGGACTACATCTTCGCGACCTTCCGCCCCTACTCAGGCCCGCAGATGATGTGCGCCCAGAACATCATGAGCACGCTGCTGACCGTGGGCTATCTGCTCGTCTCGCCGTTCGTCGCGCACACGCCCGTCGGCGCGTTCTTCGGCATGCAGGGCAGCGGCGGCGAGCTTAAGGACGCGCTAGAGTTCGTGACGCGCTATCCCGAGGTCGGGTGGGATGTGCTCGGCTTTGCGGCCTGTGGGGCTGTGGGGCAGGTGTTTATTTGTGAGTCCACTTCCCGACGACTGTTGGCTTCTGGTCGACTAATTACGGAAATAGTCTATACGCTCTCGCATTTCTCGTCGCTGCTGCTCGTCACGGTGACGGTGACCCGGAAGATGCTGACGATGCTGCTGTCGGTTGTGTGGTTCGGGCACCGGATTCAGGGCATGCAGTGGCTTGGCGTGGGGCTCGTTTTTGGTGGGATTGGTGCTGAGGGACTGATTACGAGGAGGGAGAAGGCGGCGAAGGAGAAGGCGAAGCTGGCGGCCAAGGCGAGTGGGGAGGGGAAGAAGGAGTTGTGAGGCTAGACATCGAATATGTTGCATTTCATGGGACTGCCCTGGGCGTTGATGGGAAAGAACATAGAGTAAATGGGCATTGCTTTGTATATAAGTTATGGTAAAGGAGCTCTGTTAGAAGCCCTGTTCTCATATTTAAGAAATAGATCTAACGCCGTCTTCAGCTCAGCTATACTATACGCTGTTGATGAAGTAGTACAATCAACCAAGCAGAGCACCACCCAATGACCTTATCAAGTATACGCCTTGACTTGGTGGCGTATGGACAGTGGTGAATGCATAGATCTCATCTGCATTGCTGCTATGGTAGGTGTCCTTTCAACCGGTCGGGTGCATGTATTTACATTTTCTAAGCTACAGAACTCTTTACGCAGTTTGATCAGCGGTAACTCATCGTCGAATTAGCTTGATACGTGCCTTCCGCGCAACAGTCGTCAGCCAGAGGGATCCAGAGACATCGGTTGACAAACCAGGAAGCTCTACGCCGGAGACACTGCCGGGAGTATTTCTGAATGTTTGCATCTTGCGTGGGGCTCTGTTCCTCCCCTTCCAGACATTAAGCAGATACAGTAACGTAAAACCCCCCCAAGCGAGACATCCCCCCAGCGAGACACCTTAATTACCTGATTCTGAGCCACGCTTATTAAAATAATATTATATTAAATCTATTTCTGAAATAGAGTATATCTTAAAAAACGAACTATATATTTAAATTTTTACTTTATTAAGTAGGAAGGAAGATAAAAATATACTCTAATTAAAAAAAGGGTGGGAAAGCCTGGTTTATTAGTGATAAGGATCCACTAGCGTGCTGCGATCTTCACGCTAAACTGAAGAAACTAAAAATCTTTAATAAAATTTTATTCCTTAAAAAAAATTTATATACTTTTTAGGAGGGTTTTTTAGAGTATACTTGCTTTATTTTAAATTTTTAAATTTCAGAAAAAGCTATCTTATTGCTACTAAAATTGAGAAAACGTGTTAAAAATTGTCTCGCTTGGGGGGGTGTCTCGCTGGGGAGGGAGGCACGTTAGCTATTGAAACCGGCTTCCGCCTCGCGCGCAGCCGTTGGAAGCTTTCCCTCGCTTCTCGACCAAGCTTCTTCTTTCGGGTGCCTAATTATAGCACCTAGGCCAGCCTCCAGACTCTGCCTTGAAAGCCAAGAGGACTCCGCATTTCTCCGAACAAGTTGCCGCCACAGTTGGTTTTACTATCGGCTACGTTGGAGATGAAGACAGTCGACCGCAACCAAGAGATCCGTAAGGATATTCATGAAGCTGGAATTTCAATGGCAGACTCTACGAAGTTTGGAGCCGACCACGGAGCACGGGCAGGTAACGGCAGGCGTGATTTTGATGCCTAAGGACTCTTAGATAGGTTGAATTCGAAAAATGTAACCCGACCAGATGCATGCCCTAGGACAAGAATATTACCTTGGACAGCCGATGATGTTGCTCGATACTCAAAAGGCAGCCAAAGTATATTTTTCGTTTTGTAGGCCACCCAAGTCTCTTTTAGAAATAGACCTCTTATAGAGTTTAATTGGACAGGAAGTTTACTAGAGAAAGGGCTGATATCTAACTGTCCTCGGTCTGTTTCTAGGTATAACCCATTACTAGAGAATAACAGGCTAGTGATTACAACGCCAACCTTGAACGTCTGGCGCGCCGCTCCCGAGTCCGCGTCCCAGAGCCTAACGGTCTTGTCGTCTGACCCCGACGCGACTAGCCGGCCGTCCGGTGAGAAGGCGACGGCGTAGATCAAGCCCGAATGGCCCTCGAACGTCTGGCGCGCCGCTCCCGAGTCAAGCCCGAATGCCCCGAACGTCTGGCGCGCCGCTCCCGAGTCGCGTCCCAGAGCCTAACGGTCTTGTCGTCCGACCCCGACGCGACTAGCCGCCGTCCGGTGAGAAGGCGACGGCGCCGGCCAGTCCGAATGCCCTTGAACGTCTGGCGCGCCGCTCCCGAGTCCGCGTCCAGATCCTGACGGTCATGTCGCTCGACGCCGACGCGACTAGCGGCCGTCCGGTGAGAAGCGACGGCGTAGATCAAGCCCGAATGGCCCTCGAACGTCTGGCGCGCCGCTCCCGAGTCCGCGTCCCAGGCCTGACGGTCATGTCGCTCGACGCCGACGCGACTAGCCGGCCGTCCGGTGAGAAGGCGACGGCGTGGACCCAGCCCGAATTGGCCCTCGAACGGCGCGCCGCTCCCGAGTCCGCGTCCCAGAGCCTGACGGTCTTGTCGCTCGACGCCGACGCGACTAGCCGGCCGTCCGGTGAGAAGGCGACGGCGCGGATCGAGCCCGAATGGCCCTCGAACGTCTGGCGTGCCGCTCCCGAGTCCGCGTCCCAGAGCCTGACGGTCTTATCGCTCGACGCCGACGCGACTAGCCGGCCGTCCGGTGAGAAGGCGACGGCGTTGATCCAGTCCGAATGACCCTCGAGCGTCTGGAGCGCCGCGCTCCAATGCGTCTCTACCTTCGGCAGCCCCTGGATCCAACGAGGGATTTCATGCTTAAATAGCATCCGAACTAAACTCATCTCTGGTGAAAACACCAGGGCTGAACAGTATATTTGAAACGGAGCCTTTTCAATTATCCATCGATTATAGATGGTAAAGCGTTTAGAATCGTGAATAAATGCAAATAACTTTGGACTTTCGTTTAACTTGAACGTTTTTAGCAAAAATCTGGCACTCCGTTGAGGGATACCTACGTCAATTTCTGATTCCAGATCCTTAATCATGAGTACTCCCTCAACTAGTTGACCAAGAAGAGCTAGAGCTTCAATCCAATGAAGAAAATGCTTTTGGAAGAATTTATGTATCTCTCCATCGTCGTAGAGAATTTGGTTCTCTCGAGCAGTGCCGGAGTCCATATAAGAGATCAAATGCTTGATCCAGTAATGACATATATACTTGATCGGAACAAGAGGACCATCATTTCTATCGATTAGAGGAATTTCTGCGATATCTCCTCGCTTCTCCAAGTCGTACATGTCCTTGCGCAGGTAGTGCGGCATGATGGCTAAGGACCGATGGATTATCTTACTGTGCTCGTTTACTTCATTGAATGGGAGAATAGTACGGCCATCACCGCTTACGAAATAGTCTTTGGCGGACTGGTGAATAAAGTATATCGTCTCCTGGCGGATCGTGAGGAATGAACCACATCGTTCGATTATATCGATCAGCGCTTGATCGTCACAGTTATGCCCCTCTGGTAATGACAGGAAGGAGACTATTTCCTGAAAACGTAAAGGTCGATATGCAACAGCAGCCGAGGATAGAATATTTTTACACATTTCCGCCTCGAACTTATCTTGATCCATCACTTGGCTTATCATCCGCTTATAAAGCGTATTAAGCCCGCGTGGCATGCATTCGAGCTCCCGTTTCGTTCCCAAAAGTGATACTTTTTCGAGTCTTTTACATGCAAGGTGCACCCACAAGAATGTGCCTTCTGCTTTCTCACGAAGTTGGCTATTGACTTCAGTCTTGAGGGGGTAACTATAACGCTTGCTTCGAGCGAGCTGGTCGACCTTGGAGTCGATATACACATCCACGCCACGCGAAATATGATCAGAGTTCAACTCAAGGCTTATCTTTTTCCAAACTCCATCACGTCCTAAATACTCCTCAATTTCGGGTCGATTGCGGCTCGAGACAATCCATTTGATCCTTGTTGCTGCTTGAGGTATCTCATAGGCAATAGTCTTCAATAGTTCGCGTAATTGGATGTCGCACTCGTCGAGAGCATCCACCAAAAAGTAGGTTCGTTGTAGGTTCGAATCGTTTAACATGTCTAGGAAGATTGACTGCAACGTATAGATTGCGCTCTCGCCTTCAAATATGTCCTTCCCTGCGTCGTCGCACCTCTTTAGCATATGCCTGACTAGGCTCCTTTGCTGTGAAGCAAGCATGTAGATAAGACCTCTTAAGACAGACGTCGCGCTTCTAAGACGAGGTTCTGTACTTTGACAGAAAAAGTAAGACAGAATGGGTGGTTTCGGCGACTTTTCTATCGGCGCTGACAATTCGTTCACAAGGGCAATCATCATCATAGTCTTCCCCTTGCCGGGGTCACCTTTTATCCACAGCAGTTGAGCGTCATCACTGTTCTTCCAGCGGCGAAAGTCCCGATCTTCCAGGAGCCAGGAGAAGCAGTCCGTAAGTAACCGGTCCTTGCTCTTCTCAATTCTTATTTTCTCAACCTTAGGATCGGTGTTCCCCTTAAAATCTTTTAGGCATTGATTGGCATTGGCGTTTTCTAGTGATTCTGCTGAAAATAAATATTGATTACAAAGTCATAATTTGTATTCTTATCTAGCGCGTACCTTTCTGCAAGACAGTATTGTAAGTTCCTTCCTCACGAACGGCTTTTGCCCATCTGTAAATTTCCCCCACAACGGTATCGTAACCGGTACAGTTTCTGTCCACAAACTTGGTCATATCCTAGAGAAATAAGCGGGCTAACTTTGGACCTTAAGTGACAACGTACCGTGTGGGTTGCATGAAGTCCAAAGCTAGAATAACCAGGAAGTATGGCGGACTTCATTTCGACAACCTACGTAACATTAGTTGTTGCTTCTGTTCCTATTCCTGACTGCTTACTAGGCCCAAAACTGGGAATGGCAGTTCTTCGTAGAAGCAGGTCACAGCAATTGGTTGATTCTTGGCCGCTCTTGATCTTAGAATCTCATGGAATCTCTTCTGAATTGTAGCCAACATCTCAGAGTCAGGTTCCAAGACTTGAACAATTTCTTTATTCGTTTTCTTCACAATGTTGAGTAGTCGGGTGCCATATCCGCCCCAAGAAGCCAGATCGGCACCAAAATGTGGAGTACCCAGGAAGGCCAGGCCAACTGTTCTGGCTTCCATTTCCTGCAGATGGACCTCAGGGCTTGATCTGGAGAGCGCTAAAGCATTTTGAACAACCAAACCGCCGAGACTGTGCATGACGAAGATAATTTTTCGGTGCTCAGAGTCTGTGCGCTCTCTACGACGAGTGAGTGCTCCTAGCAAAGCTTCCGCATGATTGCCTATGCGATTGACTGAAGCCGCGCTTAACCAATGGACAACATCTGCATCGTAACCGAATGAAAGTATTCGAGCATCTGGTATATCCTCCTTGAGTAGCTGGCTCGGCCAGTGAATCTGACGATTTTCATCTAACCATGTATTATATGCATTACCAGTTAGGCCGTGCACGAATATGATATCCACAGTCGCAGTAGATTGATCCGAGGGTTCGTACAGGACCTGTAGTCCAAGATTGTCGCCTTTCTGAATGGCTGAAGGTTTGTCATTGCTTGCTGTTTGCTGAGGCAGCTTATTCGAGTTGAGTGAGGCGTTAGCCACGCCTGTTAAATTCGTAGTGGTTAAAAAAGGACGAATGATTTCGCCGGACGTTGATTCAGGTGAAGGTTGAAGTTGGTTGCTGCTCTCAAGAGCGGTAGAGGTGGACTGATGTGGATCTGCGGGAGTTTTTACTTCATCCTGAACTCTTTTCCCGCGATGAGAAAGTTTTTTCAGCCATTTAGGGGTCGGCATATTTATGATGCTTAGGCCATAGCCGTTCCGAGGTAACAAAGGGTCACGCGACCAGGATAGGTGTTACATGGAAAGTGGGATGGGGAATGTCAATCAAGCTCCCGCTGTCCGTGTGTTTGCCAAGAAAATTGATGGCCGTCGCAATCAATATCGCAGGTCACGTGGACTGTCAAAGGTGACCCCACTGTTGATTCCCAAAGCTGAAACGGGAAAGGAGCGAAGCGTACTGTATTATGCCGCCCTAGGAGGTAGCAAGGTTCACCGCTATGCAACTAAAGACGAAAAGTCACGAGTTTAATCAAGGTGCCAGTTCTAATATGTATCCGAAGCTCTTAAAATGGATACGTTGACAATAGCAAGGCTAGTTCAGGCCATAAGTGAGGAAAAACTTTCAGTAGCTGCGCTCAAGGCGGAAGCCGGTTTCGCTAACGACTCTATACCCATCTGTCCCCCTCCAATGGAAATATTGCTCTGGAAGATATTCTTCCGTCTATATTTCATGTTTCATCCCTCCTCTTGAAAGTGTTCCTCGACATGATGTGCCACAGCCGCCTCGTCTCCCTCAAAGTTCCCACAAACCGGACAAGTCGCCGTCGCAGAAGCAAAATCCACCGTCCCCATTCCCGCATTCACATCGGCAGCCCCATCCCCACCATCCCTCTCACCACTCCCACCACCCAAATCAGGGAAATAATCAGCAAGACTGCTCCCCCTACCCACCCTCTCCCCACCATACTCACCCCACACGCCGTCCTCGTCCCGCACATCCGTATCCCTCCCCCATCCACCCCCCCGCGCCCTCTCCACCCCTCCACCAACCTCCCCATCCCGCCCCACCTGGGCCCCAGCCCCCCCGACCGCCTCCTCCGCCGCCAGCGCCTCCGCCTCCCCACACAGGCCCTGCACGCGCCCGACGCGCCCGTCTCGCAGCCGCACCTTGATGCCGCGCGGATGGTCGCCGCGCGTGAGCAGCTCGCCGACGATGCCGCGCACCTGGCGGCCCGTTGGCTGGTCCGCTTTTAGTATGATCGAGACGGCGGTGCCGGGGTGTACTTGTGCGGTTGTGGGGACGGGGCGGGGCGCGTGGGGAGGGGTGGTGCTGGTGCTGGCTCTGCCTCTTCCGCTGCCTCTGCCGCTGCCTCTGCTTCTGCTGGGGGGTTGTGAGCCGCGTGGGTTGGAGGGCGGGGGTTGGCGGTTTCGTGGGCGCTGCATTTTGGAGAGGTGGTGCGGTTGGGTTGGGTGGGAGGAGGCTGGGTTGGGGAGTGTAGAGCGAGAAGATAGGTTTTGGAACTGTGGATTAGTGGGGACTGTCTAGTTCGGGGGAGATCGGGTTGGTGCTGGTGCTGGTGCTGGCAGAGAGCGTATGGGCATATTAGAGGGATTACTCGGTCCTGGTTTGCTGTCTGGCGGTTCAGGTCAAGGGTGTGGGAAGGGGGTGTTGTTTTGAGGTTGACTGTTGGCGTCATTTGCTAGAGGGGTTTTGCGAGTTAGCGGATTTATAGGTAGCTCCAAGCACGCGATTAGCAGTTTTTTTTTTTGCCGTTGCGCGCTCGAGGAGTCAGATATCTGCTAATATTTTGAACGCACCATTGGCAACTGGAAACGTCTCTATCTCCTCCCATTAAGAGTCTGAGGGACCTCAAAAGCAAACACGATATGTCGCTTGCGTGCATCGCTAAATCACGACTATGATTAATTTGGTACTAGTATCTCGTGCAGCTTACTTGATTGGCTGACCCGTTATCGATAACAGATGCACGCAAACCGACGGGTCAAGGGATAGACACCCTAAGCGGGACACCACTCGTTTTATTTTGCCATGCGACACGGGCTTTACACCGGCGTCTAAAGAGCCTCGGAGGATCTTATCTAGTCTAGTTTCGTTCCCTTAAGTAAGTTAAGTCTTTCTTGATAGCCTAATGCAATTACCTTTGAGCGCTGTTGGGGCTGAAGCCAATCCGGAAAGGCGTAGGTGGGAGACCACGCTGTGTATCGTGTATCGAAGCACCAAAGACTACTGGCGTCCGCGCATTAGACCGCCTTCAGGATTTGGGTTGTGAGTGGTTCGGTTTATTACTATGCACTGTTGGTAAGGAATCCTTAATATATTCATTAGGGAGGCTTCCAGCCACCAGTCCAGCCGACGAACTCAACATCACTCCAGTCCTTTCTCTACATCATGCAACCCTTCTACCTAAATCGCGCTTTACACGCTCCAAATTCTGTGTAGGCTCGCTCAGCCTTGTCGCTTCTCACGGACCAAATTTCCAACAGCTACGTTTATGGGGCGCTCGATTCTGATTCCCACGAGATTCGTGTCTTTACGCTTTCCCCGGCACCGGGTCCGAGTAGGTAACTGGGAAGCTCATCAAGACCTCCTTAAATGGTGCTTTCAGTTATAATGCTTTGTCCTATCAATGGGGGGAACCCAACTATTACCTCAGCCATCAACCTCGGAGGGGATGTAGGTTTTAAAGTAACTACATCCTTGGAGATTGCCTTGCGCAATATTCGCAGACTTGACCATGCAATCATCATCTGGATAGACGCCATATGCATTAGTCAGCAGGATATCAAGGAGCGAAATCACCAAGTCGCAATGATGCGAGACATTTACTCTAAAGCAGCTGCGGTCCGAGCCTGGATAGACCAGGAAACAGACATCAACAGCCCTGCCTTCCCAGCCCTGCCAGCCCTAAATGAAAGCAGTAAACGAGAGGACTTAGGCGAAGACCCAGATGTGTGGGCCCCGATAGCTGAGATATTCTACAGCTCATATTGGGATCGTTTGTGGGTACAACAACTGGTGTTTGCAAAAGACATCGTTGTCCATTGTTACGGAGATACCATTCCCGGATTGCCTTTAGGTGCTTTCAATGGCTCGTAGGCCTTCGTGCTAATGACTTGCAAAAGGGCTCCTTAACCAGTAACAATGGCTGGGCCGATCTTTCGAGGAGCATGAAATTGGCACAATCACCGTCGAGACATCATTTAGTGGCGTAAGATGCTTGCTTTAAAGCAGCTTGTGGATTTCATATCCTTTGTATCCCCTCAAGTTGATGACCAACTGGTTGACTTGGATGAGCGACTAGCGGAGAGTTCTCGACCTCTTACTCTTCCCATTTACTTTCTTGGCGTCGTCAGAAATGCTCGAAGACTGAAGGTCACAGATCCGCTTGACCAGGTTTATGGGATGCTTAACTTAACTGTCGACTGCCGGCCTGGCGACATCGACATAGATTACAAAAAAACCCCAGCAGAAGTTACTGTAAGCTTTGCAGTGTGGAGGAATTGAACGAGCGACTTGATTGTAAATGTAGCTCTAAAGCGTCTATATATACACGAGGAAGGTATAAGGAATAAGATAAAAGGGGAGACTAATATGTAGTCGAAACAGGGTAATATAAGATACACGAGGTATACGAGGGTAGTGCTGACGCTAGTGAACAGGGTAATATGCAAGGTCCGGTAGTCGGTTACAGTTACTGACGTTGTAAATTCATGTCAGGGCACTGAGCAGGCTGATGGAATGATACATATGATACTCTATGAGGAAGAATCTCAGGGGCTCGAAGGCTCCGAGAAGATATCTACACGATGGCCCGCGCGCTGTCACGTGACACGTCGCTGAGCTCAAAGAGACTGCCCAAGTACCCCCCCCTACCAACAATTCATAGTAACCAAATACCGCTACTTGCAATTCCTCCCATATACCCATCTCCCACTGGAAGGTGAATTGGAGCTTCTTGGACGTCCGCCTTGGGTACCAAATTGGAATGAGGCTACTGGTGCAGGGTATTTCGGGACTACACGCTCGGCGTCAGGGTTCCTTCGAGTGCTCAAAGATCCCTTTCCAGCAAATGCGAATATGCCTACGCTGCGTGTTAAAGGCCTTCGTGCAGATACCATCGAATCATTGATATCTGTGAAAGGTAGACTTGGACCGATTATTGAACCTTTTAAGCTTATAGATAGCGATCGGTCCCGGCCTCCAGGGCGTTGAACTCGGACAGGCATTGTGGAGAACCATAACTGCATTAGCAAAGACTCTGACCGGGCCTACCATTTCGCAATCGAACATTTCGCATGACATTTTCTCAGACGAGGAGCTTTCCTTATATACAGTATTGATTCTGCGTACGGCCTCTATCATAGCTCATGGAGTTGATTCCGTATTGCCAAATTTTCTCCGAGTTCATGAACTTGAGGACTTAAGAACCATGTCGGATGAAACGTTACAAGACTGATTTACAAACATGCACAACCTTTCTAGTCTCGATAAATCCATTGTCCGCTCCATTGATGTGCAAGATATGCTTCAGCACGGCTTTTCATTCGACCCTGCCAAGTTCAGAGACTTTGTTCCCTCCGTCAAGCTCACGCCGTTAAACAGCAGTCTTACAATTAGTCGCGAGCAGTCATTCATCATCTCTGAGAAAACCCCTTTGGAAGAAAACAATGAAATATGGTGCTTTTCGGATATTCAACGCCAAAGATCTTGCGGCTAAAAGAGGATCACTAGAAGGTGGTGTCTCTGGCGTATGTAACTGGGTTTATGGAGGGAGAGGTTGTGCTTGGAATTGGCGCTGGGGACGAAATAGAGGATGGCCAGCGAATTGGAGCTTATGAGGTCCGCACCATTCTGCTGTGCTGACGAGTTATACAAAAAGGAGTGGTTATCTGTTATGCGATGAATTATGAAGCTGCAGTTTGAAAGAAAATCATCGTGAGGATTTCGAAGAACATGTTAGCCGGTCCGATGCCCGGTAGCCAAAGCAAGTTGATGATGAGACGAGACAACCGGTGAATTGTGTCTTATCACCCTACCTACAAAAAGTTCCACAGGCCTATTCCAACTCGTTTGCATGATTATCCATCAATTCATCTTCGTATTTTGTTCTCCAAGCATTAATGCCTTCGTCTCATGTATTCAGCAGCAAATTTACCTCGTGTTCCAAATTTAATCGCTTACCCTCAATCTCAGTCACTTGTACATTGCCCTGCTCGTGGGAAGATGCAATATCGTCTTTGTCAAAAATGCTGATGTTACCACAGTGTATCCCTACCCCTGACTATCTCATGAGTTGTGCGGCCCGGGTATGAGAGTGAAAAAGTAGCGAGAATTGGTCGCATCACCGTCCACTTAGCCGTTATGCCATTGATGATTGTGAGAATTTCTATAGTAGTTAACAAAATAAATCCCCCTTGGTCTCGAGGTTTCAAACATTCGAACTACCGTGCTTTCTGGGTGGATTGATAGAATTTGAGAGTATATTCAGGCCATGACAAGTTCGATCCGCCACTTCATCGATTGCGGTCATTAGTTGGATGTGAGGGGTAGAAATAAAACGAGTCGCCCTCACCGGCCACTATCCAATCGTAGGCCGCAAGGGAAAATAAATGCTAGTCAATGATGGGATATAGAGGATAACTGGCTGAACACATGAGGAAGATTTCTATCAAGAGTTAATAGTGAATTTCGTCATAACCGCCTCAAGAAAGGTAAAATTCCAAATGTATTTCGTTACGGAAGACACCACAATAAACGTAATTCCTTTCTCAAGACCCCGATATAGGAAAGACGCATTGCTGAACTAATGCGGGGATCCCAAGGAGGCTTTCTTGGAACATATTACTGTACTGTTTTGGAACAAGTAGAGGTGGCAGTGCTCCTAGCCGCCCTAGTTGTCGCTTTGGAAGATATGCTCAAGTGATGAAGATAACTAATGTCCGCCCTAAATTAATCCATGTTCTTCAGAGACCTGACTCCGCATACTCTACATATTGGGTTGTTGATTCGTGATTTACGCAAGTCAAAGAAGCTCAGCAGAAATGAGACATCGAAGGACAGTTCATCTTTTTGAGAGCAATGGAGACTGAGCAATAAGGTAATACAAAGCCAACGATACTAAAATCGCGACGGTAGCGAGAACATAGAGCTGAGGTAATTAGTACAGTATCAATCATGCTGTGAGACTGACATGACTAGGTTCCCGGAGACCTTGATGAAAGATATTATTCTCTAGATTCATGTCAAACATGCTGTTGTTGAGGTATTCCTTTTACATGGCGAAAACCTCCTTCCCGGCACCCTAGCGAGCTGGTGAAAAGCCCAGCTTGGAAAAGAAAATCCTAAGCTTAGTGACACATAAGCCTTCAAAAGCAGCCATCGCGACCAGCAGCCAGGGGGCAGTATCGTGATGTATTCCTTATTCTATAAGAGATGCTTCTTGAGATTTTGATGAACTGTCCATAGAGTAACGAGGATCTCGGTGATCGTATGATGTTGAAAGAAGCTTGACGCTCAAGTAATATCAGCAGAAACCCGAGGAAGCTTGACGTCAGAGGTTCCGCGGTATACCCATAAGAGGGTCATTAACAAAGTGCTGGTTTGGAATTAGTTAGAGATGACTCTTTGGAATAAGTTGGAACGGCAACACGTGGCGGTTGCGATAAGAATACTTGTAAGGCCCCCGGAAAATGCACAGCCTCTTACATTACCGAGACACCCCAGTCGCGCTTACTAGAAGAGCGGCTGGGGTGTCTCTAAGCCAAGCCGGGTGAGGAGTTTCCGAACTATTTGGAGCATCTAATTACCTTTCATTGTCTTCACATGTCTTTTGAAGCCACCAATATGATCTTATTCGTAGTCAATGTGGATAGAATAAATTCGCCTTTTTGGTGGCTCGAAGCTTATCGCTCGGCCGACGGCAACATATATCTGGCATCAGCTGCACATAGTTCAATTTGTGTACATGTGAATTCCGATAAGACGCTTCTGCAGAACGCGTAACCCTCTAATTTCGAGGTTCAAGTGCAAAGTAGACGATTCGAATTGAGAATTTGAAACAACCTTGCAGATCCTTTTGTCTGACGGGACCCCAAAATCTGCGGGTTCCCTGTGCCGAAGCGCTAAGCTGACATCCGCCAATGATGATTCGCTGATTTATGTGCTTCTGCTTTTGTGATATGCTCCGCCACCACTATCCCCGAATGCCAAACAATCCCATCACCGATTTCGATGAGTTGCTCTCGCATCATAGGTGCTGGGCATACCAAGCACGCCTGATGACTTCGAGGACGCGTGTCTAGCAGCCCTGGGTCCTTTTGACCTTCGTCGGTTTAGCTACGGCTCCCCGCTTTGGACGAGGCGCTGAACACAAGAGCTCCATCCCAAGCCATGCTTATCTTACCTCTTCGGGAGTTGCTCTGTAAAACCAGCGTAAGCCAGCTCGCTCGGAGCTGCGGTTCAGCATGTCATGATCTGCTGCGGTGCTGTTCTTGATCTTCATACATATTTCTGTTGCTCTCGCAATTTTATGTTTTCCGCCGTGTGGTAATTTGCTTTTAACGATACTCGTATAGCTTTATTTGTCAAGCCATTGTGTGTCACTAGGCCAAGCCTGCAACGAAAGGCTAATAATTCAGCCCACCCTCTTACTTGACGCATGCCGGTCGCACTGTGAACCTCTCACGACTGAACCTGCCCCAACCAGTTTGAACGGGAAACATGAAGAGTATCCTCTCTGCAGCCCTGTTGGGGCTTGGTAAGAAACCTCTCCCCTATACCTAGCGGCTATGCTGACTTGCATCTCCAATTTCAAGTATCGAGAGCGTCTGCACAAGTTGCAACGGCTTGTATTACATCCGACGTTTGCTATGGTCTTAATATTCCCGCCGACACTGCTTCATCTGGCAATGGAGACGTTTTCTTCCAGATCTCAGCCCCCAGCACTTACCAATGGGTTGCTCTAGGCCAGGGCACTGGAATGACTGGGTCCAATATATTTGTCGTGTATACTTCAAGCGACGGGAAAAATGTGACTCTTTCACCGAGGCTTGGGACAGGACATGCTGAGCCTAAATTCAATAGTAAAGCGGAGGTATCATTGTTGGATGGCTCAGGGATTTCCAATGGGAAGATGGTCGCCAATATCAAATGTAGTTCAGATCAACCAGTTTCGCGCGTGCCTCAACTAATTCGAACGCAGGTTCAAATTGTCAAAGCTGGTCCGGTGGATCCATGGATTTCACCTCATCGTCTGGGAAGTGGATACATGGGTTTAAATCAGGTGGAGCGTTGAACTCCGATGATACATCCGCGACTATCTCACAGCACGGTAACGGTGACGCTTCGACCTTCAGTTGGGATTTCACCAATGCCAAAGGTGGAAACAGTGTCAACCCTTTCACAGCGGTTTCGGCATCAGGCTCCGGCACTGTCGCTGGTGCAACTGGTACAAGCAGCTGTGTGCCAAGGCCAACCACAGGTACCTTTGCAAATGCTGCCGCAACAACTACCTGGCCCTCCACGATCCCAAGCGAGTTTGCTTCAGCATTCCCGACTAATTTCCCTAGCGAATGGCAATCTCGTTGGCCTACCGCCAAGCCGACGGGTAGCTACAGTTGGAATAGTAAGTTTCCCGGAGCAAACCCAACTAATTGGCCCGGCTCACCTTTCTTAGAACGTGACGAAGTCAATTACTGTGATTCTTCCTCAAACGTAAACAACGGCAATGGCAATGCCTTCACAGTGTTGTCTCTGCTGACACGGGAGACGAAAATGCTCATTGCTCATGGTGTTATGGCCGCTCTTGCATTTGTTATCCTCTTCCCTGTGGGAGCTATCAGTATTCGGCTACTAAGTTTCCCCGGGTTGGTGTGGTTCCATGCTGCATTCCAGGCATTCGCGTATCTGGTCTTCCTCGTTGCCTTCGGGTTGGGTGTTTCTATTGCTAATACTGAGGGCGTCGTAAGTACCAACCCATGGAACTACATTTATGATGTTATCAACTGACTGGTTTTGTAGCTCACCGAATACCACCCAATAATTGGTATCGTCCTTTTTGTGGCGATATTCTTTCAGCCTATCTTCGGCTTCCTCCATCATTCACTCTACAAAAAGCATAACAGTCGCACACTCTGGTCCTATGTCCACATTTGGCTTGGTAGAATTGTCATAACGCTTGGAATCATCAATGGTGGCCTTGGGTTTATGCTGGCAGACACCATGGGTGCAGGTTCACATACCGGGATGATCGTTTATTCCGTTGTTGCTGCGATCGTCTGGCTGGTGTACGTGTTAGCCATCGTGCTTGGTGAGAGGAGGAGAGCGAGAATGGCCCACGACAGCCCACCGAAGTACAGCGAGACTTCATATGATACGCCACCAGCGCCAATAAATCCCCCAGCGGAAAGAGCAGAGAGCCCAGGCGCACAAGGATATTACAGTGGTGGTCATAATGGACCCAAAAATCAGTAGCTGCGTTTAATCTTGCATGCATTGGAGTCTAGTAGCATTGCAGGAGTATAGTAATCAATGGAAACTTTTTTGGGAAAATGTATGCTAGACAATTGGATAAAACCCTACGAAGTTAATAGACATATCTTTTCAGTGATGCCTCTTACAGCTCCATGAGTATGTTCTGGGCAACGTGCAGCTCAGAACTTACAGTCTATTTCCTATAACATCATCTTGGAGATTAGGTCTTTTTTGTGGTGGGACCAGGATCAGCGCGTTGGAGGGCTTCGTGGCTGAGGCGGGACTGAGGGGCACCGTTTTCGCGCCAATCTTCCATCGCCCGTACTGGAGCACGACAACACAAAAACATCTCCACCACGAAACGCTCCACACCCATCAGTAGACTCTCTTATCGTCTTCCCCCAGCAACATCCTACAGTGGCTCACTTCTCTGATCCTCGCGACTTTGCCAACAACTCACGATGGGAGAATCAAGGTACGATGGGTTGTTAGGCTACAAGAATCTTTCCCAGCACTACTTCAGCTTTGTGATCAGCACACGCGCGCAATACGGGCTAAATGACTAACGTTTGGGATGTATAGGCAGGAGCTTCTTGCCTGGTTAAATAACCTCCTCCAGCTTAATGTCACCAAGGTCGAGCAATGCGGTACTGGGTATGCGCTCCTATGCTCCGCTTTCCTCAACATCCCTATGACGCCACATTTCTCCCGCGGAGAAACCCACAAAAACAAAAGCAAGGAACTGTGGGATTTTATGTGCTAATAAAACTGTGCGCAGGGCGGCGCTTTGCCAAGTTTTCGACAGCATCTACTGTAAGCCAACACTTCCACCGGTCAGCTAAGAATATCAAATGAAATTTGACTGACATATCTGGGTGTAGATGATGTGCCAATGGCTAGGGTAAAATTCAACGCCAACACTGAATATGCCTACTTGCAAAACTTCAAAATACTTCAAAGTATTTCGCCTTCCCCAACCCACTTTGCCTAGCCATAATCTATCTACCTTTCTACAATATTAGTATCATAGCTAACGAGATATTTTCCTCAGATATCTTCACAAAACATGCCATCGACCGACCAATTCCGGTAGAAGCGCTCATCAAATGCAAGATGCAGGACAACCTAGAGTTTCTGCAGTGGACGAAGCGATATTGGGACCAATACTATCCCGGTCATGATTACGACCCACTTGCGCGAAGAAAAGGCGCCGGAAGTCTTCCTAATACTGGCGCCCCTGCACCACGTGCTGCTCCGGCAGCAAGCACCGCGCGACGAGCCGCCCCAGCCAGCAACACAGCTGCACCCAGGACTCGCACGCCGCAAGGTGGAGCTGCAAGTGCAGCGCTAAGAGAAGAGAATAATGTTTTGAAGGAGACTGTTTCCGGGCTGGAGCGAGAGAGAGATTTCTATTTCAGCAAGCTCCGGGATATCGAACTGTTGATCCAACAGGCAATGGACGCAGATCCAGAGTTGGAGAAAGATGAGGGTGGTCTGCTGAAACAGATTCAGACAATCTTGTATTCAACTGAGGTAGGAAGCCTATCCCCCGACTCCCCCTTTATGCCCAAGGATGCTCTTGGGATGTGTCTTGTGATCGTGCTTACTAGTGGTGAAATACTGACCAGGTATTATAGGAGGGATTTGAGATTCCCGTCGAGACCGAAGGCGACGTTCCTGAGGAAGAGACATTCTAGAGGGTTTCGCGTCTTGCATTCAGCGGGGGTCCAAATGTTTCATAAGTTCCTCTACCACAGGGCTTATTCGGGATGATTGATGATGTTTGCATGGTTGCGAGGTCACTTCAATTTGGAGCAGACAAACAAAGATGATGGAGCGGATAGTGGATTATGTGTGATTTGCGGGGGGCGTGGAATTGGAGGTTACATGATAGAAAAACTGACTCAGCTCGACGCTTCCTGCCTTTGGAAGTGGAGGGTGCTCGGGCCAGTGTTTTGTATGCAATGCATGATGATCTGGATCGCTCACTTTCAGTAATGCTTTATTTGCTGCTCACAAGTTGTATTTGGTATACATACTGTAGCCGAAATCATTATGGATTTGCACTGTTAAATCCGGTAGAAAAAGTCCATGCCGACCAGGTTCTTGCCTAGGTATAAAGTAGCAGGGTCCGCATCGTCTAATGGTGTCATGGTTTTCTCTCGATATCCATTCTTCCCAGCCCACCGAAGGATCAGCTAAATCTCCCCACCAGTGGGTAGACTGAGGAAGAGACGGTATCCGGAATTGCAATCAACTGGTCTAAAATCCAGTCTATCTGCTGCATATCATTGATCTACTCGAAATTGGTACGGCGAGCGGTGTTTGGCTCCGGAGGAGGCTAAGCAAGCATTTTGGTAACAGTTGGCTGATGAGGGTCTCACTCTACTCCCCCAATCTCATCCCTCATAAGAAAACCGATCGAGCATCTATCTACTATTCCTACCATACGATGCCTTTCACGTGTTATCTTCACTTCTCTAAAGCCCCACTATGATCGAGACTCCTCCATAAACGTAAGTTCTATGACTAGTAGAAATACCGGTGTGATTGACAGACAGCTCCGTCGGGAACTACACCGCCCTGGCGCATCCGGTTGAAAGCGCATGTTGATCTTGGTGATCAAACGGCAGAGTTTATACCTTTTGAAGTAATACGCATGGCCACTTTAACGTATTTTTACCCTTTTTAGGTATAAATCTACGCATTTTGATTAGCGTGATCAACACGCGCTCTCAACCGCATGCGCACATGGCGGCCAGAAAAGATTGAAACCAGACAGAGCACCCACCCAGGAGCGCCACCAAACATAATTCTGTGGCCTTCTTTTGAAGCAAGCGAAGTGATTGGGCTGCTTTTGAATGCAACTCTCGAAACCCAGAATCATCGATTGCATAATGTTGGGGGAGCACAGCAGGTTAAACCATAACGTCTTACTACATTATTTCTATATCAGGTCCTCACGTTCCTGATGTGGCTGGCTGACGGCGGGACGGCTCGCTTGTGCACCCAAGCCACATCCGGAAAACGTACCTCTGGACTTCAACTTCGACGAACACTAAGCCTTAACCCCTCTTTGATGCGTATACCCACACGGCTAGAGGGTACCCCCGACCGGCTAATACCGACTCTTGAAAGCTTGAACATGCAAAGTGTCAGGTTCTGCATTTCTCCTCCCCAGTTGATGCGGTTCACAAAGCCTTCTGAGCAACGATGCCATCACAGGCCAATCCTGAAGCAAGTATGAGACAGATACTGCAGTATCTAGCAGAGCTAACTGATGTTGATAATACCGGAGAATCTGCTCATGTGTCAATTGCAGTAGGACGTGACAGAATGCTGTACTATGCAGCTTCGTTCAGCATAGCAGTTCTGGAACGGCGCTTACGTCCACTTCCGTGAGCGAAAGCAGAAGGAAGATATGGAAAGGCCTCTCTATTGGACACCATGGTTAGCTGTCTGCACCCTACAAATAGTAAAAACGCAAAGATGCTCAGCCGACCTTAAACAAATATGAGCGTTATTGAGCCTGGATCTTACCGAGGCGTACGCGCTCCGAGTGCATAAATACCTGAAGATCCCTCGAAGGGTACAGCCCAAACATCAACCTCTCTGTCTATTCCAAAATCCAAGATGTCCCTTACTAGCACTCTTCCAGTCATTCTTCCACCACCAATCCATGAGCCATACAAGTATCAATGGGCTCGCTATGTTGCCCGGGAGAAGCTGGAGGCTAATTTCTTGGCTCTCAAGAAGAAGATCGAAGAGTCCAAGTTGAAGAATTGGGATTCTGCTGACAGTATCGAGCAGCTTGCCTTGACAAAATCTAAGGCTTCTGAGCATCCAGGTTCAGACCTTACTGGAGCCAAACCCGGTAAACAACTGAAAATTGGAATTGTGGGGGCAGGATGTGCCGGGATGTTCACTGCCATGATCCTTGATGAAATCAAGGAGAGAATAACGGGCCTTAGAGATGTGATATCTTACGATATCTTAGAAGCTGCCGGGGAAGAGAGACTTGGTGGTAGGCTATACACGCATGAGTTCTCTAAAACGCCGCACGACTACTACGACGTTGGAGCTATGCGGTTTCCCTACAACAACGTGATGACAAGGTAAAACTCTTCCTCCGATGTGCTCTTGAAATCTCAACTGTAGCGCTCACTCCTGTCAGGACTTTTCAACTCTTCGAGCATCTAAAGATGTTGGATGACTTAGTACCATATTATATGGACGATGAAGAGAAAATGTGCCCATCATATTTCAACGATTTTCGTCGGGTGGGCCCAGTTCCCGAAGGTGAAGAGAACCCTTACGGTATAAATACCGCTAACGAAGAAATTGTTCCGAGAGCGTGAGTATGTCCTTAATCGCTTGAGAGCATCACTCCTTCTTATCTGAACGCAATTTCTCTTCGTTTTGTTTGCGCTACAATTCCACCTTTGGTCTTTTCTTATAGGCTGCTCCTGTTCGAATTTCACCATCTACCTTCCACCGGGGAGATCTGCTGACGTTACTGGTAGTCTGATGAAACAAAACCCTTCAAAAGTAATAGAAGAAGCCATAAAGCCATTTGTTGACCTTCTATTGAAAGACTTGGATATTGATCCGAAGACGGAGCTAGACGTTCCGAAAAAGGATCCGCAAAGGAATGTCCACCCTGCAGATCCTTCTGACCGCCGTTACCCAGGATGGGAGTTGCTCAAAAAGGCTGATTCAATGAGTACACGTCAATTTTTGAGATCGTAGGTTTCTATCACAATTTTATTCTAGAAGAACGAGACTCTAACCGAGCACAGAACAGTCATACCGGAAATTGAGGAAGATAAGGTGAGAGGACCTGGCTACAGCTTTAACACCATCGAGTGGCTAGAGACCTTCACCTAGTAAGCAAGCTACCTTTGCACACAATGTTACTCGCTAACTCGGATTCAACAAGCGCGACTGGATGGTACAACCAATCTCTTTCAGAAACTGTTCTGGAAACGTTAGACTTTTACGTTGCACAAGAAAAGAAGCCAGAAGGCGGAATGAAGATAGACACCAAGACAGAGGCGAAGACAGAGAAAAAGCCGTGGAGTAAGACTGGATGGGTTTGTGTTGAAGGTGGAACTCAAAAGGTTGCTAGGAAAATGGCTGAAAGGTTGAAAAAGCAACCTGAATTCCACAGACAAGTGACAGGCATAGCAACCGACACTGATCTCACCATGACGCTGGCGATAAAACATACCGAAAAGGGATCAAAAGTGCGAGAAACTCGCAAATACTTTGCCGTCTTTAACTCTACCACACTTGGTGCTCTCCAGCGCATGGATTTGACCAAGGCTGGATTACACTATGGTACCAAGCAAGCTATTCGCTCACTCGGCTACGGTGCATCTTGCAAAGTAGGCATGAAATTCAAGAAGGCCTGGTGGATGTTACCACCTCATAACATTAACAGCGGTGGGATTGCAAGAACCGACCTCCCGCTCCGCGTCTGTGTCTACCCATCATACAATATCCATGACGACCCTGAAAAGCCGGCTGTTCTCCTTTGCTCTTACACCTGGGGTCAAGACGCCCAGCGCATTGGGGCTCTCATATCACCGGACTCCCCTAGCAACGAGGAAGAACTCAAAGAGCTTCTCATCCATAATCTTGCTCTCCTCCACGCCGAGCCCGGCACCTACGATGCTGTTCGCAAGGTCATTGAGGACAACTATGATACCCACCACGCCTATGACTGGTATGCCGATAACAATATGTCCGGCGCATTCGCCTACTTTGGCCCTAGTCAGTTCTCTGAGATGTGGCCCGAGTTATTTAGATCGAACGGCTGGCTTTTCTTGATTGGGGAGCACGCGTCGGCTCATCATGCATGGATTGTTGGAGCACTTGAAAGTGCTGTTAGGGGGGTATTCCAGATGTTTGAGGCATTGCACACGCAGAATCAGGAGAACCAGGATTACATTAAAGCTATGGAATTTCTGGATAGCAAGGACGTTGGGCCGTTTGGGCCACTGCCAAGGGAGCTGCCAAAGAGGCAGAAAGATAAGAAAGTCGACAACTCAACGGACGTACTAGAGGAAGGCAAGGATTTGACTTTCACGGCGGCTCAGATTCTTCTAGGCTTTCTTGAAATGATGTTCGAGACTGACCAACTGAAAGCGAGTAAGGAGTCTACCTAATAATACGTCAATGCGACCTGTGGATAATTAACGAGCGGCTATAATCAGTATGTAGAAGCAAAATGATGAAGAAGCTAAATCCAATACAACTCCTATCTAAATGCCACCCATTCTTCCGCCCTATAGCTTCAAAAGAAGGCATATATTGTCTACGGCACAGAAATACTCGGTACCGTTTTAACTTTCATTTGCAATATATATGCCTAGCCAAGTAGAGAAAGAATGACTACTTAAGAGACAGGTCTACTCACCTTATATTACGACTGTGAAGTAGCGTCATAATATTCTGTCATGGTGTACTAGCAACTCTTGAGCAGAATTGACTCCTTTTATATTATAAACACTTGGAATTCTTGGGGTCCGGAGTGCATTGTTGTAGAAAGGCGCCGGCACGGTCAGTTCCGAAGGCTGAAAGTTCATTCCCTTCTTCTGTAATCAGCCACACTTGTTTATACTTCTATAATCATCCCGGACTCCTTACCTTTATATAGAGCTGCTTTCTTAACTGCTCTAATCCTTTGTTGGATCAGAGGGTCCTTTAGAATTAGTTGGCGCTTACTCGCGTACGAAGCACTCGGGTCATTCTGGCCCCAACGCCATCCAAGGCTGCCACGGCAGTCGGCTTGATATGAACATTTCCTCTGTACCTACAGCTCACAATACTAAATACGAGATTATCCCTTCGCCTGGCAAAATTCGTCCTTCGGTTATTGATAAGAACAAAGCCAATAGAACCAATTGGGGTCTCAACTTGATCTATTGGCTTTGTTCTTATCGATAACCGTAGGACGAATTTTGCCAGGCGAAGGGATAGAGATATTCATAGGACTTGGGTTATGATTACCTTACTGTTAGTAATCCGTACACGAATCTATATGTGAGGGCCAAGAGACTGAGGGCCCAAGCTGAATTGTTGAACGCCAATTGGTACCAAAAATGTTGGTGAACAAGCCCGCAAGGATGTCACGTGATGAGGCTTGGCGCTTGATGAGGACAAACCTTATCTCATGAATCAGACGCTCCGCAAAAGATTTATTCCGGTGACACTAACTCCTAGACCAATCAGAATAGCGCACTAATTTCAGCCCCTTGCGCACCCCCCTGCCACCAGCAAAATCTTCTGCGGAGCGTCTGAGGACTTATCCCTTCGTCTGGCAAGTTTTTCATGGACTTTTCGTATATGCACGCCTCATAAGCCAATCTAGAGGCTCTATACTATGTAAAGCTTGGTGTTAAAGCCTCTGGTCAGTGCGGTAGCAAGGGTGCTGGCGCCTCATTGACGCTTGGATATCGAATAACCGCTGGTTGAACCGTTCAACCATTTGTAGCACTTGATACACCTTATTTAACGTATATAGCACGTCCTCCCTTATAACCTTAGGCTGGTCCTTTACTGGCTTATCCTCATTAGCGTTAAGAACGCGTATAAAGTAGATAGGTGGTAGTAATTTGGGGGAGGACTCTGATGGAGGATTTTCCCACACAATCACCAGCCGGTTAATGGAGGAAGGGCGGAAACCTGCAGTCATGGCGTCATATATCGCGACTTTTTACCCAACTTCCTTAAAAAAATATATATAGAGGTGTTTTTGGTGGTGGCCTTCTGCAGTAACGTATGTGATGGGGTTTTGACCGACACCCTAGTTTTGACCGAGCTAGCGTACCGCCTGCTATTTAAGTAAAGTTTTATTGTTCTGCCAAAATTAGAGTAACACATATATTTAAAAGGCGGTGTATCGTGCTAACGCTTACCTAGGCGTGATAGATACAACTTAGGTAAAATTTTGATGTTCCTTTCGGTCAAAACTAGGGTGTCGGTCAACCCCATCACATACGTTATTTCATCGGCATCGCAATATTGACGCGTTTTGGTGAGGTTTGCTAATAAAATCACGCTAGCTAGGGTGCCTGCAGCATGCTAACCCAGGCAGGAGCGCCTAAAGCGCCCAATACGAAAAGTCCGTTTTGCCAGACGAAGGGATGGGCGTCGCTTTGGTGAGAAATGAATGTTTTAAAAATCAAATTTTGTATATTTCTACGAGCGACGTCCTAACCACAAGAGTTATTATATATTTTATTAATGTAATAGATTCTTTAGCTAATTATATCTATATATTTATAACCCCCTACTAGGAATACTAAGGGGCGAGATACATCGTCGTAGAGCGTAAGTTAGATTTCTAAAATGAATGTTTAACTAAACCGACCAACTACCTATATCTAACTTCTTATAAAATAGAGCTATAATATCGCCGTAATATAGAGGCGATAGAGAAGACAAAGGGCTTTCAGCTCGTACTACTTTAGAGATAATTAGACATAGAGAAGTATATAAGGTATGGCAGTGAGGCAGTAGGGCGAGATTGCGATCAAAACTGACCGACTACCTATATCTAACTTCTTGTATAATAGAGCTACAATATCGCCATAATATAGAGGCGATAGAGAAGAAAAAGGGCATTTAGCTCGCAGTATTTTAGAGATAATTAGACGTAGAGAAGTATATAAGAATGGTAGTAAGGCAAGATTGCGACCGACGAGACGAAAATGCGACCGACGAAAATGCGACCGACGAAAATGCGACTAACGAAAATGCGACCAACAAAAATGCGACCAACGAAAATACGACCGACCGCCTATATCTAATATTTTATATAATAGATAGAGAAACTAAAGAGCTCCTACCTTATGGTATTTTTATAATAACTAGACGTTATTAAAGGGTTGAGATATTGCTTTGTAATGGAAGAGTCGTCGCCTAACAAAAAACATTGAGTTCTCATACAAAGGGCGCCCATAAGCTCTCAGACCCTCGGGGAGAAATTCCTCTCGGTGTGATCTGATTGGTCCAGAAGTCCACAGGATTAGGGTAAGGTCCACAAGCGTAGCGCTAGCCCTTAGCTACCTCGTGGCGCAATTTCTCCCGGGGGTCTGATTTATGAGATAAGACAAACCTCATCCACCACCAATACACAACGTTTTAACTCTATAACCTGCTCAGCAATAGGTTATCCCTTAACACGTCAACTTGGGCACCCGTGTTATCGATAAGAGCCTACCAATCAGATCAATAGAATTTAATGCCTGTGCTTAGGAATACAAAGCTTCTGATTTCATAGCGAAATAATATATAAGCTTATCTTGGAGTTGAGTCGCTTGATATAAAGTCTCTAGCGGCCGTACTTCTTGCAGAACGGTATTTTATAGATACTGCAGCTAAAATAAGTCCCTGAATGACGCTGCCGCCTAGATAAACGCGTTGTTCAAGTTTTGGTGTTCGCGCACGGGCCTTATCCTCTGGGTGCCCTAACGTGTTAAGGGATAAGCCCAGGTCCGCGCCTAACGAGCTAAATCTAATTGCTTTATTATTACCCACGCACGTTCGTCCCGTGACACCTATGCACGTACCTTCGCTACCCCTATTTATCGACACCTATGCCTTGTAACGTGGTCCGTGCGGAAATACCGTTTTCAAATTAACGCGTGTATCTATGTAGAATTCAATTATTAATTACACCGCCACCATGCCTTCCAATCGCGCTAGAATTGATATAAACCTTGTTTAGAAGACTTAATACAACGTCCCCTTAAATTAGACTACGAAAACAGCTCCTCCTAAGCCCCTGGCCGTTGCCCAAATTCGACCTCTCCATATTAACAATTAGGGCCACCATATTCCTGAGTACGGGCACCAATTTCAGCTAATATAATTGGTTAGTTCTTATTGATAACCTAAGGGCCCGTTTTGACGTTTGCAAGGGATACACATTTCCTCTTCTGTTTCTACCTATTACGTAGTCATTTGTGCGATAGCATGAGCAAATAGCTAGCAATCAAGCTTATTCTAAATTGTATCGCTGACCCCTGTGATACCACCGCGAGATATCTATTAAAATCCACTAACCTTTATATACTAACTAAATTCTTAAATATAAGCTTATAAATATACAATCTATTCCTATAAAAAAATTTTTTTATAAAGCTTTATATTTAACTTAAGAACTATAATATATATTAAACCATTTTTATAAATAGGTGATTTTTATAAATAGGTGATTTTAATATCTTTAGTAGAGTTATAGTATGTTAAAGTTGATGAATTTTTGGTGGTTGATAGGCAAACTTAAAGAGGGAGCCTTCCGTTGTCTGTGAAAGGGAACTCAATGGACTTGCAGCTATAACTTCGACGACATCAAGGTATTCTGAAATTATTAGTAGTGCTTCTGTTGGTTCGTCTTATATAAGGGAACCATCAGCGTTCAAAACCCTTAAGTTAGATGGCTTCTCTCTGCTCTAAAGCTGCAACTGACAGCCGGAGTCATCCCGAGGACCCCTCCCTCTATGGTTCACTTCCGCGTGAGAGTTGGATTACTAGTATATCACATCGAGCTTCGTTGACGAATAAACATATTAAAATGAATTCACCTCTCCCAGTCATGTCTTTAGAAGATTTGTTCAGTTCGATGAAGGCTCTTGACCTGGGCCGATCACAGGATCCAGAAGCCACCCCGCTCCAGAATGGGAAGGTCACTGTTACAGGAATGAAATCGAGACCTCGAGCAGACTCAGTGCACGAGTCCTCCACAGCCTCTTTGAAATCACAGGGCAAGCCAGAAGCGCAATCATCTAAGTTTGCCACAGCTCAGAAAACCGAGCGTAACGGTCTTCTAAAGTCGCAAAGCTTGAACAAGAAGAATGGACAGCCAAAATATCCCAAGAAAGGTCCTCGGAAGACGAATAATCAGACCAGTTCGAGTGCACTACCAGCAGAACAGCTGGAAACAAAAGCACAGAAAGCTGCGCCTGTAGCTCCCGCAACCTTGCATAGATCAAAGAGGGACCAGCAACCAAGGCATCGCAAGAAAGGATCTAACCAAGCGAAAATCCAACCACAATCAAGCGCACTACCGTTGAGGGAGAAAGAGTCGAAAGCCGACGAAGTCCCCAAGAACGCCCCTCAACAAGCCTTCCTCCGGACAGGATCCGGACAGTAACTCTTGGCAGTAACTTTACTGTCCGAATCTTTTGCCAAGTTCAATTCTGCCGGTGTAAAATCAGTGGCTTGGAGCTTGTTTTTAGTGTTGTAGATCTTAATCTTAGGGCCGTATACCAATTACATCATAATTAAGCCATGCTTGAGTCGTGATCTGCACCTGCATCGTAAGTCTTGGCGTGGTGTTGTATGTGAAAATATTCAATTGTAAGGTTTGGAAGGGGTTATAATTTAATTAAATTGTAGGTATTATAATACAAAGTCTCCGCGGCGTAGTGGTATAGTAAGTTCTGCAATTGCTTTGATTTAGAGCTAGCCAACATAATTACACCACTTTTCCTGAAGTTCTTGAGTGGTCTATTAAGCCACAATGCAAATATATAGGTTTAATATGATTTAGGGCGTTAAAAATAAGATGAGAACAACACGATCAATTTAAAGCCTTGCTGATACGTAATTTAATAGGAAATAACCTTTTTTTTTGACGTTTTTAACACGCTACTAATGGGAACTAAACCCGCGACCTTCTGCTGCGCAATTAGGCTAAGGCCTCGGCGGTAATGCAATAAGGCTTATAAGGCTCTGCGGTGATGCAATGAGGCTATGGCGATGCAACGAGACTCAGCGCCGAGCATTGGAAGGAAGTCAAGGCTGCTTGGTCACTGCAGGAGAGCCACAGTGCTCGTGGTGGTGTCGAACTTCAGGAGTATCGACTATTTGGGGCGTCTCTGTTACTGCGGTAGTCTCTGCAGTGATAGAGATACCCTAAATAATCGAGGATCGCGATCGTTAAATCGTACCGCCGGAAAGCTTGCCATAGACATAATCGACGACCCCCTACTAATATCAGTAATATTAGTAGCAGGGTCTAGCTAAGTTATAGAGGACTTCTTTATATGCATATCAAATATAGTATAAGGTAGCGTATACCGTACACTTAATTACTGGTTTATATAGGCAGGATAACTATTGCTTGCGTCTTAGTTTATGCCACATTAACTTCCTCACCCGGTTCAAATTATAATAACTTAAAGTTAATGTCCTAAGTATTAAGCTTTGTAAAAGAGTTGTTGGAGTCATTAGAGTCGTTAAAGTCATTAAAGTCTTGGCTAGAGGACGTTGTAGGTAATTATAGTGAATAAACGAATATATTTAATAACATTAACTCCTACTCTGGCTCTACCCTTAATATAGGTACTTTAGGTAAGCTACCCCGTAATATAACTAAGTTATTTAATAGAGACTTCTTGGCAGGCTTTCTAGAGGCTATAGGTAAGGTTAGCGACTAACGTTTCCGCTTCTTAGCAGCTGCTCGCGGTAAGTCTTATAGTAAGCACTGCAACCTCTTAGGCGCGGTTAATATAGGTAGTGCATTTAACAACTCTATACTCTTAAATATTTTAAGCTCCTTATATATACCCACTACCAGCCACTACCTGTTCTTTTATCGCTTCTTATATTGTTTTACCTACTCTCTATTTCTTACTACTTTCTTAGCTTACTTAAGGCTAGTAAGACTACGCTTTCTAGCCTTACCCTTTTTCTTAAACTCTACCTTTAAAGTTTAAATAGTATTAGGTAGCTCTACTAGTATAAGGTTATCCTTATTACGCAGCTCTTTAAATTTAAGAAGAAGCTGCTAAGTCTGCCGCCGGAATAAGTCTGTAAGAACTTTTACTTACTTAGGTGGATATATATAACGGAACCTTATAGCAAAAACTACGGTAGGCTTATTAATGGGCTAGGTGTATAGGTAATATAAATTAAAGTTAACAACGTAATAATAACTAGTGGAGTGGTTGCCTAATAGATTAACTCTAATTATATTCTAAGAATTACTATAAGGAAGGAACTATAGTCCTTTAAATACACGACCGTACTCCTATAAAATCCTTCTTATATATAATATACGTATGCTTTATCTACTCTGTTATAGATTATATAGATCCTATAGATTATATAAATTACCTTATATAACCTTAGTTACTATTCCTTATTACATAGTTCTATTGGCTCTATCCTAGACTATACTTAAATTAACTAACTAGCTTCTTTCGACTCCTCTTTTAGTAGTTATAATATTATACTTAAAGTGTCCGTAATACTATCTCCCTCCTTTTTATCTTTATCTTTAAAGATCCAAAATATCTCTAAGTCGTTTATTAGAGGTGTAATATCTATCTAATTAATTTGGTTAATATTATTACTTATTATACCTAAAGCTTCTTCTTTTTCTTTAACCGTTTGTTATACTCGCACTATTACTATAATATTATTTCTTAGTAAGATTATACTATTTTCGTATTCTTATTATTCGAAAGAGGGGTTAGTCTATATTATATTGGTAAGTTTATCTTTGCGATAACCGTCCTTTTACTTAGAGTATACTAAAGTAAATATTTATTCGTCCTATAACGTTTACTTTATCTTTAATGCTAAATATATATAACCTATTACTCTTAATAGTTATCTAGTTCCCTAATTAATTTGTCTTAGGGTTTTATATTTAATTTACTGCTACGCGGCTAGATAATAAACTGTCTATTACTCTAGCGGAGTTATACTATTTTTATAACGCTAAACGGGAGGCTACTAATACTTAGTAAAGGGCCCTTAAGTCCTGTCTTGCGGCGTTTACTTGGTTAATTTATCTTAAAAAGGTATATAAGAAGGTGCGTTTTAAGGAGTAAAAGCTTATAAAATAGGGTCTATAGGAACTTAATAATAAAAGAACAGATTCTCTTCTAATAGAGAAAAAAACAGATCTAAGTAGTTTGGCAACTACTCTTCTTAGGTCCCCCTTAGGTAACTTATTTTTTAGTAATTTTTTTTATTAATACTGCCTAACCTAATTTCTTCTAATACTCCTATACCTTTTCTATAGTATTCTTTAAATTCTCTAGTAGTTCCTAGGTAGTCTTAGTATAGCCTATCTACTTAACCTTATACTATATTTTATTGTTAATATCCTTATAACTAACGATCTTTAAAACTTACCATTTATCTTCTTTCTATCCTCTATACGTGTCTGCTTTGTAAATTAGTAGCTTAATATTTCCGTATACTGGCTCTAGTATTATAATGTGCTATATAAAATAGATCTTTATTTTAGCTAGTAGGTTTAACTTAAACGTAACTAGTAAAATCCTCTACGTAATTTTAAAAGGTCCTAGTCTAACGTAATTTAACTTCTTACTTAATTATTAACTCTTGAAATTTTTATATAGTAGCTATACTTTATCTCCCTCCTTAAGATCTAGTCCCTTAGATCTCTTAATATTATAATACTTTTTTATTCTCTCTTATACTTTCTTTATTAATTCCATAAGGTCTATATAAAGATTTATTAACGTCTTTATTCTTTCTTTAGCTATACTACTCGTTTTCTTTACTTATTATAGTAATAACGATATTCTTAGCTTATATCTATAATTTGCCTTAAATGGTAATATGCCTATTCCTTCTTAAGGTGTTATATTATATGCTAACTATATAACTAGTAATAGCGATACCTAATTATTCTATACGTAATTAATATAATGTCTTAAATACTGCTCTAGTATCTAATTTAATCTTTCCGTTTAACTATCTGTCTGCGGATAATATATAGTAAAAGTTACTGCTCTAACTCCTTATTCCGCTAAGAATACCTCCTAAAATGCTGCTATAAATCTTAGATCTCTATCCAATATAATCTTATTTAGTACTCTATGTCTTATAAATACTTCTTTAATATAGATTCTAGCGACATCTTCTGCTAAGATTTCTTCTGTATATACTATAAAGTATCCCTACTTTATAAGCTTATCTACTATTACTAAGATCGCGTTATAATCTTATCCAGTAATAGGATCTCTTAATTTTAGTAACTTAATAATAAAGTCCTATAATATAACCTCCTATAGTCTTTCTAGTGTTTTAATAGGTTATAGCCCTCTATACGGCTTATGCCTTATTAGTTTATTCCTTTAGTAATCTAAATACTCCTTTATAATCTTTTACGCTAAGCCCTAGATTCTATTAATAATATACTCCTCCTAGAGTCTTAATACTAAGCCTATAGCTCTATTATGCCCTTAAGTTAATCCCTTATTGTCGGAATGTTAGTTATATAACGTGGTTACAAGACCACGAAGCGAGATTAGCTAATCTGACCTTGGAGCAAACCCCTATTTCTAAACATTATTAACTATTAACTTCAACACCGCATACGTACCACTATAAGTAATATTCGTGCACGTTAATAAAGCGAGTATACCGATACTAATTAGTAGACGTACAGATTAGGAAATACGTAATAGTAAAGCTCAAAATCATATATTAGCTTAACTGCTAACGCGTCAGATTGCAGAGCTATCGCCCTATTTTAGTTAAAGGAGAAAACTACGTTACCCTTAAAGCTCGAGACCACGTATTAGCTTGCTAATGCGTCAGATCGCCTAGAGAATCGTATCTTTACTTAAAGAGAGCTACGTTATCCTTAAAGCTCGAAACCACGCATCAGCTTAACTATTAACGCGTTAGATCGCCTAGAGGACCCTTAAAGCTTAAAACCACGTATCAACTTAACTGTTAACGCATTAGATCGCCTAGAGGACCGTATCTTTGCTAAGAATTATTTACAGTTTCCAAGAACTGTAGATTTGTCGATAGAACACATACATACCTTTATATTTTTACCTTAAACCTTAACTCCTTCGAACCGATGACTACCCTTATACCTACCCTTATACACAAAGACATAACAATATGGAAATTAACTAGAAGGAAAGAATTACTAAATACGGCTACGGAATTGGCTTGGAAACGGCTATAGATGACGACCTAACGGAGTATATAGAGACTAAGATGCACCTATATACACAATCTAACCTTATAGACTTTGCATTGTAGATAGTATTTTAGGAAGACTTTAAGAACTTTATACCAGAGACCTTTAAACGAGTATAATCTAATACTAGAATGGGAATCCGTTAATACCTAGTTAAGAAAGGAGTATATATTATTAAGTAAGATAAGAGATATTCCCTTAGTAAGGTGCTAACAGACGTCGCTAATAAAGAAGAGTTTTATAAATGGATAAATAAGGAGCTTATCGCGGCCCTTGCAGAGGTAAAACTAATAATTATAACAACTCTGCAAGACTAACTTAATTTAACCTTAGACAAGCTTGCTACATCTCTAGCCCCACTACTAGCTACTTTACTAACTCTACCAGCTATCCTAGCTGCCGTACTACTAGCTACTCCGGTTACTGCACTGCCAGCTACTCTAATTACTACCCCCGCTACCCCTGCTACCCCTCCTAGTCCTTAATCCTCTAATTATAACTAAATCTACGCTCTTATTAACTAACTGCTATAGCTAAGAGAGCAGCAGCCATAGCAGCTATATATATATACACTACCTAAACTAGCCGTGCCTAGTATGGAGTAAGGACCTAGATATAGTAAGGAGGTAGCTATAATTATAAAGATCTATATAAACGACCAAAAGTACAATTAAGTTAATAACAGCTTTAACTTTAAGCTAACTATCTTTTATAATATCTGTAAGAGATCTAGCTTACTACTAGAAGGCTATATAGTGGCATTCCCTAGTATACTAAAAGGGCTTACTTAGGACTATTACTATAATAGTAACCTTAAGTTAAAACCTTTTACGGAAGCCTATTACTATATATAACAGTTCTTTAAAGGGCTAGAATACTACTATAAGAACCTTACGGAGTGGAATAGTATAACCCTTTAAGGAGTTATAGACGAGAACCCTAATAAGTTAATTTATTAGAACTTCTAACTGCTTATAGATAAACTGCTAAAGTAATGTTATAAACTATACCTAGACTTTTATACAAACCGCATTTTTACGAATAAGTTGGTTACTGCTTATTAGGGAGTGCTAGTATACCGTATTACTGTCTCTAACCCTTTAGAAGACCTCTCTTAGTTAATTAGTAAGCTATAATCCTCCATTATTACGTAGGAAAAAGAACACTCCCTATAGGCCTTAATAAGATCATCCCACTAAGCCTTTTTTATAGATTAACGTTACTATTAAAATAACCAAAATTGAGACCGAAACACTAATCGCTACGGCAGCAATCGCCCCTATAGAACTAACGGCAGACTAAAGGCCAAGTACTACGTCTGTAAGAAGGAGGACTGCCGTTTATAGAAATATATAAAGGAGGAGCGTAATTAATCTAGAGACAACTATAAGAGACGTTTTATTAATATTAAGGGCCGTAATAAGGGCAACTTTAATAACTACTTTAAACAATACGTCGCCGCCTATAAAAAAGATAAAGAGGATAACTTAGACTTTAAAGCCTATATATAAGACGCTAACGACTCTAGAAGCAATGCTGGAGAACCTAACAATAGTTCTACCTATATTACCACTTTTAGAACACTTACTATAGAGAAAGTAACATCTATAAGCGTAGAGCTAGCTAATAAGGCTTATACACACCTACTTATAGCTTTAAAACTTACCACGGAGTTTACTATAAAACCTTACACGGAGACTAACCTATTCGCCTATAATACGACCACAACTATAGCGTTATAATACACCTTAACGGTCTTTATGGGAATTATAATCGATATAGGTGCTTCGCGTAAGTCTATAGCTGGCTACAGCCAATTCCAAGCCCTATAGGCCGTAGATAAGTCTATAAGTCTTAATACGTTAACTAAGGGCTAAGTAACTGTCTAATTCGGGATTAGAGCCTCTATGTCTATCGGAACTATAGACGTTAACAGCCCTATAGGCAAGATATAATTCCATATTATTAAAGCAGATACTTCTTTCCTACTTTACTTAGTAAATATAGATAGACTCTATATTAAATATAATAACCTAAAGGACGTTATTATTACTCGCACTAAAAAGGTGCTAGTAGTTAGACGATTTGGCCACCCGTTTCTTATATAGAGCTTCTCTTTACAGTCTTATCTAGTTAAGTCCTTTAACGTAAACCCTTACTACTTAACTAACGTAAAGCTATAATGTCTATACTGTTAATTTAGTTACCTATTAGTTAATAGACTGCAAAAGCTTCTTAATAAGACTGGCCACGGCTATAATACTAATAGATCCACTATTAAAGAGCTAACCAGACTCTGCCACTACTGCTAAAAGTTTAACAGATCTTTAAGTAGATTTCGCTTCACCTTATAAAACAACGTTAATTTTAACTATAATATTATCGTCGACATTATATATATTAGCGGCTCCCCCCTATTATATATAGTTAACAAAGCAACTTAATTTTAAACTGGTAGATGGCTATGAGATATTAGCGCCAAGCACACTTAGGACGTTCTATAAATGTGCTAGATTAATAGCTATTTAGGACTACTAGACTTAATTACTATAAACGCTAGGAAGAACTTTATTAGTAAGAAGTTTAAGCACTATGCTGCTACTATAGGAGTAACTATAAAGTTAGTTCTAGTTAAATCACACAATTCTATTGGAATGGTAGAGCGCTACTACGGTCCGCTACAATAAGCCTACTAAATTATTATATCTAAAATCCCTAAAATTAGCAAGGAGATAGCCCTATAAATAGCTTTTAAAGCTATTAATAATATAGCTGGCCTAGAAGGCCTAGTCCCTATACTCCTAGTCTTTAGAGCCTACCCCTAAATGGTTAAATCGGACGCACTATTACCTTTAGTCGTATAGCGAGCTGCGGCTATTAAGAAAGCAATAGTAGAAATCTAGAAGCTATAAGCTAAATAATAAATCGCTGACGCTCTTAATACGCGAAATAGATAATAAACTAACGCTATTTACGGCCTCCTACCTAGTTCGCCTATCTTAGTCTAGAGAGAAGGTAATACTGGCTAAAGCGGTTATTAGGACGGGCTATATATGCTACTTACCGTTAATGGTAAGACCTATACCGTAAAGCTACTAAATAGGCCTATAACCTTCCGCTCTACGGTTATAAAACTTTACCTACTAGACCTATAAGACTTAGTTAAACTACAAGAGTCTATTAAATTAGCTGAACTAGTACCTATACTAGCTAAACCTTAATCGTTACCTAAAGCTAAACTATAGCTACCGCTAAAGTAAGGCAGAGGTCGCCCCCGTAAATACCTATTACTTATAGCTGTTATAGACACGGCTGTTACGGACGCTATAATAGACATAGATGCCCTTACGGGTGATATTATAGATATAGCTAACATCGCTATCTACTTATAGGATAACGATACCGTAGATATAGCTAACACTACTATTTACTTATAGAATGATGGCAATACCTAGTTTAGTACTTTATGGCAAAAGGAGGTTATAGGCCTACTTAAGAAAGGCGTCTTTAAGATTATTAAGCTATATAATATACTAAAGGGGGTTAGACTCTTTAATTCACGGTTTGTTAATAAGATTAAGAATAAGGAAACTAATAAAGCCTTTAAGAAATTACAACTTATTATATAGGCCTATAACGATTTAGAGAAAGAGCTAGTCCTTACTTAGTTACTAATAATTTAACGAGTTAGCCAGCGGCTAATTCTCTGTATTGCTGCTACGCTACTATAGATATAACTCTACCTCTAAGATATCTTATAAGCCTATATCTAGTCTACTATAAACCTAAACCGCGAGTTTTATATATAACCACTATACGAGCTAAACAAATAATTGGGAATTAATAAGGACTCTATTCTAAAGGTTATAAAGCCACTTTATAAAATGCCTAAAGCTAAAAACCACTAGTTTAAGACCTACTATTTATACTACGTTAATTAGCTGCGAATGGACTAGTCTACATATAACCCTTACTTACTTTATAGTAATAAACCTTTTAGAATCGTCGGCTTATAGACTAATAATACGCTATTCCTTATAGATAACACCTTTATAGAGGCTAAATAAAGCAAACTATATAAGGCTGAATTTATAGCTAAGGAGTAAGAGTAACTAACTACTAATACACCAGTTAAGTTTAATGGAGGACTTATTTAATTGGCATGAGATAAGAGTATTACGCTAATATAAACGCCAGTGTAAGAACCTTAGTATAGTTAATACTACGCTAGCAGATAGTACTAGCTCTAGAGGAATTACGCGCGGCCTACTTACGCTAAAGGACTAGTATATCGCTTAACGCGCTAGAGAAGCCTATATTGCCTTAGTCTGTTAACTAAAGGCTTTATTTAACTTATCCTTTACTGCCCAGGTAACTAATCCTAAAGAGGTAAACGTAAAGGAGTTAAATAAGCGCCTAAGTTAGTAGATTCAGAACTTATATAGAGGTCTTAAGTTTGTTAAATTAGAGGCTAAGACCCTATAGCTCTTAGTCTTTATAAACGCTTTCTTTACCAATAATAAGGACCTCTCTTCGCAAATTAGCTATGTTATTATACTAGCTAACGCAACTAAGAAGGCTAATGTCATCTATTAGAGCTTAATTAAGTGTAAAAGAGTCGCTAGAAGCGTTCTGGCTTCTAAACTCTACGGAATAGCTTACGGCTTTAATATCGCCGTCGTTATTAAGTCTACGGTAGATAAGGTCCTACAGATTAACCTCCTACTTATGCTTTATACTAATTTTAAGTCGCTATATAACTATCTTATACGACTTAGAACTACATAAGAGAAGCGATTAATAATTAATATAATATGCCTATAATAAGCCTACGAACGTCGGCAGATTACGGAGGTTAAATAGATTAATAGTAAAGCTAACCCTACGGACGCGATGACCAAGGAAAAGCCTTACGTTGCCCTATAGCGACTTATTAACACGAACTAAGTTAATATATAGGCTGTAGGTTAGGTAGAGCGTAAGGAGCAATAGAAGCTAGTTATTAGGTTATAATAGTACTAGAGTACGCCACCCGCTATATTCTGCGGACCCTAAATTTAATTAGCTAATTAGGATTTTCTATTCCTAGGATGGAAAATCGCTATTAGCTCGCTTACCACTAGCGCCTTAGCGGCCCTCGCGATATATCAACCTACTACCCCTAATAATTCTTCCCCTTCTTTTTCTTAGCTTAGTATCCCTATAATACAGCATTCTACAAGCTTTAGTTTAGAGGTATTAGTATAAGCCGTAATACTAGTTATATAATTACGGACCTATAAGAGGAGCGTAGAAACTATTGCGTATTAATTAGATCTTTAGCTATTACATATATACTACAAATAGTTTAAAAATAGACTTAGCTTTAGAGTATAGATTAGCCTTCTTCTTAGAGTTACTCTAATGTCGGAATGTTAGTTATATAACATGGTTATAAGACTATAAAGTAAGACTAGCTAATTTAACCTTAGAGCAAACCCCTATTTCTAGACATTATTAACTACTAACTTTAACACCGCATACGTACTACTATAAGTAATATTCGTGTATATTAATAAAGCGAGTATACCGACACTTATAAAAGTCCTTTACGAATTACTCTACTATACTTCTTAGGATTTACTTTACCTTACAATTTTCGTATATATCCGTCTATAGATCTTCTAGTTATACTTCTAGAATTCTTTATACCTAAAAGCTCTCTAATGTCTTATAAATCCTTTCTAGTTTATTATCTTTTAAAGTTACTACAATTTTTGGATAATTATACTAATTAATTCGTCTGTATCTTTTTGTAGTAAAGCCCCTAATAGCTTTTTATCGTTTTATAGTTTAGCTTTTTAACTTAGAGTGTCTACTCTTATATTGTCTGTACCTTTAGTATACTAAATCTTAAAATAGTATTCTATAAGCATTTCTGCCTACCTAACCTATCTTTAGTTAAGTTTTTTTGTTATTAGGAACCCCATTAGGTTCTTATAATCCATTTTAACTATAAATAATTTATCTATACCTTATAAAAATACTCTTTATTTCTTTAATGCTATAACTATACCTAATAACTCCTTATTGTAAATGTTATAGTTTAACTCTAGTAGTATTATCTTCCGACTATAATATGCTACTAGGTGCTATCTATCTTAATATCTTTATATAAAGCACGCCCCTAGTATATAGTCTAATGTATCTATTTCTACAACTATCTCTAGTTCTAGTTAATAGATTTTAAGAACTAGCTCCTAGGTAAATAACTCCTTAACTTTTTTAAAGAGTTCTTTCTATTCTTCTCCCTATACCTATAGTTCTTCTTTCTTTATTAATCGCGTAAATGGTTTAATATTCTTTAATTATTACGCTATAAACCTTCTATAGTAATTGCAAAACCCTAGGAACAATCTTAACTATATAACGTTCTTTAGTTTTTACTAATTTACTATAGCCTTAATCTTTTTTAGATCTATGCTAAATTGGCCTAGTTTAATAATAAATTTAATAAAGTCTGTCTTCCTAGTAAAGAACTCGCATTTCTTAATTACTACTAGCATTTGTTTTTCCTATAGTCTCTTTAAGACCTATTTAACATATTCCCCATATTCTTCCTTAGTTATTAAGTAGATAATAATATCGTTAAGATATACTATAATAAATTCATCTAAGTGTTCTCCTAATATATTGTTAATACGCTTCTAAAACGTTGCTAGTGCGTTTATAAGCCTAAATTGTATAACTAATAGCTTATATAGTCCTTCCTTTAATTTAAAGGCTGCCTTTTATTTATTACCTTCCTTAATTCTAATTTAATAGTACGCCTATCTTAGATCTATCTTTATAAAGATTTACGCGTTGCCTATTCTATTTTAGATTTCGCTAATTAAGGGTAAAGGATACCTATCCTTTTTAGTAATGCTGTTTAACTATCTATAGTTAATACACAGCCTTAGTTTGCCGTTCTTCTTTAGTATAAATAGTACTGGATAACCCGCTAATGTGTCACAGTGCTGCAATAAAGTAGACTAAATAACTACGTTGTGGTATAAAGAGGGGAAGAAGGTAGAAAGGGGGTATTGTATATAAATAGTAGGGCCGGCCGCCAAGTCGCTAGTGGTGGGCTAGCTAATAGTAGGGAATAGTACGAGACAGTATAAAACAGTATACGTTAGGTTAGTGCCGTAACAGTACTTCTCTCCCCTAGACGGTTTGGTCCCTAAACTAAATAAATAACTTAAAAATAGGCAGTGTATAGGGTTGCCTATTTTCTACTATAAAGATATTAGTTCCGCTTACCGCCCTTAACTAAGCTAATGGCGATTTTCTATACCGGGCATAAAAAATCCTAATTGGTTAGTTTAGTAAGTAAGGTCGGCAGAACTCTATACCGCTACCTAAATCGGTCCGTGTGGCGTTTCTTGGCGAGAATTTAGCCAATTAGATAACTTTAACCGCCGGTTAAAGTTCTATAATATCTTAACCACCACAAATTTTAATGCGGTAGTCGGCTGTGACCTTAGCATGACTTTTCCTTATCTCGTGCCCAGTCTAGGGGTTTTAGCTTCTTAGGGTATTGCTTATAGAAGCGCTATATAGCTTATTCGCAACCCTTTAAGTCTTCCTCTAGCTGCTAGGTTATATCTTTATAATATTTCTATTTAATCTTATAAGTTAGGCCCTAGGGGTCTTCGTTATATATATTAAGGATTTTCTTAAACTCCTATTTATCTTCTATATTACTATTATTGTCTCTCTCTACTACTTATCCTTGTATATTATGGCGCTCTATAGTATTAATATTTACTTAGCTAGGGATCTCTTTAGTAGCCTAGAGGCGCACCTTAGATATATAAAAGGATTTATTTACTCGGATATAGTTTGGGAGGTCTACTATAACTACCCCTTAGTATACTGCGAGTACGGGGTACGGGCCGTCCTATTTATTGTCCCATTTCTTTTTAGATCTATTTATCTTTATATTTTCTAAGCTAACTATAACTATATTACCTTTATAAAATAACGCGCTCTCGTCCCTACGGGTATTAGTATTATCTTTATAGTGTTACTGTAAAATCTGGGCTAGGGCCTTAAGCTATATTAATATCCGCTTAAAGTAGTTGGCCACAGAGTCTGCGCGGAAGAACTCCTTCTTTACTTATACTAATAGTGTTAGTGGGTAGGGGCCAGCAGGCTTAATTCTGAGGTAAGGGTTAAAGCTATAGTTTGTAAAAAACGGGGAGATGCCTATGCTTTTATTAACTTGGTTATTCGTAGTAAACTTAGTAAGCGGTAGGTAGTTAACCTAGTCGTCCTATATAAAGCTAATAAAAGTATAAAGGTATTTATTTACGGCGGCGTTAATAATTTTAGTTTAACCGTCTGTTTCTAGGTGCTAGGCTAAGCTTAGTCGCAAGGTTATTTTAAGGCGTTTACTTAGTTATTGCCAGAAGTTACTAATAAATTATATGCCGCGATTGGAGATAATTATGCTTAGTGTACCATAGAGCTTATATATGTTGTTAATAAAGCTATTAACTAACTCCTCTGTTAAGAGTCCTGTTACTAAAATAAGGTATTATATTTTAGTTAGGTGGTCTATAATAATAAGGATATATTTATATGCCTTGCTATGGCGTTAGTATACTAGCAGCGTTATAATATAGTCGATTAAGATATTGGTCTATAGGTAGGCGGGTAATTTTAGTAGCTTTAGGAAACCGGGCGAGGCAGAATAAGGGGTCTTAGTGCGAAAGTATAGGGTATAGTTTTTAACAAAGGTAGCTATAAACTAGGAGATTCCTGGCCACCAGTATATTTGGTTTAAAAGGTTAAGAGTTTTAACCCGGCTGGGGTAACTAGCGGGGCCGCTACTATAAGAGCGATGGGTAACTTCTAGGTAAAGGTCTAGGGCGTTAGGGATAAAGAGATATTAGTAGAAGTAAATCTGTCTGTTAATAATACTATATTCTAACTTATTATAACGGAGTAATTTCCTAATTTTCTTTAGCTAATAGCGAGCTTTCTAATTACGTAGGGCTGCTACTATATCTCTTGCGAGTTTGTTCTCCTGGTATCCTAGCTAGATTAACTTATCTAGTGACTTTTTGGCTATTTTGGGGTCTAGAGCGGCTATAAACTCCGCGTTATTAGAGTTACGGGACTTGTGTAGTAATTCTTCTAAGATTATAAGGTTAACTTTCTGGGGTGGTATAATAACTTAGGCTTAGTAGCGGAGGCGTTTATTATTAGTGTCCTTGGGCCTTATTCCTAGTAGCTAGCTTAGGGCGTTAGGGAGCGTGGCTTTGCTATTAGGTCTATATATAATTATAAAGTTAAACTATAAAAGGAACTCTGCCTACTAGACTTGGCGCTAGTTTAGCTGCTTAGTAGTTATAAACGTCTATAGGTTCTTATAGTTGGTAATAATTTTAAATAGCTTCTTAGTCCTTTATAGCTTAGGACGCTATTCCTCTAAAGCCTTAATAATAGCTAGGAGTTTTTTATTGTAGATTTTATAGTTATATTCTGGCGCGGAGTGCTTTATAGAGAAGAATGCGACCAGTCTTAATTTTCTGTTATTATTGTACTAGGAAAGGACTCTGCTGGAAGCCTAATTTAATACATCTATCTCTACTACTGTTTTCTTTGTGTAGTTATAGTATGCTAGTACTAGTGCTAAAGTAAAGGCTCCCTTAAGGGCCTTAAACGATTTAGCTTGTTTTAGTCCCTATAGCCATCTAATATCCTTCTTTAGAAGTTTTGTTATAGGTATAGCGATAGCAGAGTAGCCTTAGATAAATTGTTGGTAGAAGTTCGCGAAGCTGAGAAATTGTTATAGTTCTTTAATTAATGTTGGGTCCTTCTATTCCTATAAGGCCTATATCTTCTTAGGGTCCATAGTTATACTATTAGTTAAGATAATTAAGCTAAGGTATTTTGTTTTAGTAGAGTAGAACTTAGACTTATTAATATTAATCTAAAGTCTAGCATTACCAAGTCTTTAGATGACTTTATTTACATACTTAGTATGCTTAGCGCGTGTTTTAGAAAAAATAAGGACGTTATTAAGGTAGGTAGTGTAGTAGTTGTTAAGGGCGTTATATAGAATATAGTTAATATAGTTCTGGAATATAGCGGGTGTGTTATAAAGGCTAAATGGTGTAACTAGTATCTTATAAAGTCCGAACTGGGTAATGAATGCTATAAGCCACTTATAGCCCTCCGTAATCCGGATCTAGTTAAACGCAGTAATTATATTAAATTTAGTAAAGTACTTGGCGCTATAAAGTGCGTTAAGTGTCTTGTAGATTAGTAGCAGTAGGTATTAATTCTTAATAGTGACTATATTTAGGCCTTAGTAGTTATAGTAGATTTATATACCGCCGCTAGGCTTAGTAGCGAGGAGGAGTAGTACGGCAGCTAGTGAGGTTAATTCGCGAATAAAACCCTTATCTAGCATCTTATTAATCTACTTCTTTATACACCTAAGTTTAGTAGGTAAGAGTGGTCTATTTTTATAGTACGGGGCCTAGTTTCTGGGGGTAATCTTAATTTTATAGTCCTATGGTTAGTAAAGGGGTAGCTTATCTGCGTTTTTAGGGAGGAAGTGCTTAATATATTTACTAAACTCCTTTAGTAGGCGTTATAGAATATCTTTGCAGGTTAATCCTAGTTTGCCTTTTAGGAATTTTTTAATATTAGTATTAACTATCTTCTAACGTAAAAGCTTGGGTTTGGTTTTTAGATTTATCTTAAGGAAGTTATAAAAATAGGGGGGGAGCGCTTTACGGGCTTCCTTTATTATATAGTCGCCTTCTACTAGCCAGTAGAAAGACCTTTCTAATAGGTTTGGTACTTCTATTAGGCCTATAGGCAGCTCTTTAAGCAGCTATTAGTGCTTATCTTATTTAACTAGTTCTACTAGCTCCGCCATATAGATCCTTATTACCTTTACGTCTTTTTGCTTATAGAACTGGGTAAAATTAATAGTATAGGTGCATTTAATATCGTCTAGGTTAGGGCGTGTCTGGCTCTCTAGTGCTACGGCTAGGCTAGCACGGCTTAGTTGGCCTAGGGGGGCGGAAATGAGGCGGCGGCCTTATATGGTACGCGCGGGAGACGGATATAAAGTTAGGCGTTACGGTGGCGCGGTTTCTATTATCTAGGTCTTAGTAGTTCTATAGCCAGTCCTTACTATAACGTGAGCTATAGTGTATATATATAGCATATAGCTTAGTTCTAGGTATTAGGCTAGGCGGCTAGGGTTTAAATAGTGCCTAGGTTAGGGTTAGTTTCTTAGTAGTAGCGGTATAAAGCGGACCTTCTTCCTTAGTCTCGGCAGGGCTAGCTAGCCCATTATTTTAGTCTTAAGTGCTAGGTTAATCTAGTCTTCCACTATCTTATTTCTTTATAGCTATATAGGCTCCCCTTTATTAGGAACGTCTTTTACTATTAGGGCTTTATATATAGTCCTAGGCACTAGGNTTANTAGTNCTAAGTNTCTATATAGGGCNTCCCTNCTAACGTNNGNTATCCCCNANNGGAGGNAGTGCCTANAGTAGTAGTCTAAGTTNAAGCGGATCTTAAGTTTCCTAAAGCTAGGACAGGGCTTATACTTCTAAAGCTAGGGCATACCTAGGATAATTAGGGTAGTGGGCGAGAGTTTAGTAATAAAAAAGAGTATAGCTTTAGTATAGAGGCCGATTAATATTTGGGCGGTAAAGTAGTCTATAATAAGTGAAGTTAGGATACTATCTACGAGGCGCAGTAGCCTAGGTACTAGTAGCTTCTTAGTTATAATGTTATACTTTCTTATAATAGACTCTGTGTTAGTAAATACTATTATAGTACTACTAGAGTCTACTAGGCTTACTATATTAATATAAACTTAGGGGTATAGGTTATATAATAAGGAGAGTTAGGTTTAAATAAGGATTAATTTCTTATTACTGTTTGCTAATCTAAGATTAAGTAGCAGTTTATTAATAGAAAGAATTAATTGATCTAGTAATAGGGACCTAATCTTCTCGTCTTCCTCCTTATATAGTTTAGACCCTTAGGCACAACTTAGTCTAAGGGTTTGCCTTTTAATAACTGGGGTACGGGGCTGTCTTAGTAGGGCGGTTTAGTGTCCGTCTAGCTGGCGGTATCTATCTCTATTTTAGTTAAAGTATAGGAAAATAATACCTTACTAATAATATAGCCGTGTTTGTATTTACTAGCGCAAAGTCGCTAATACTAGGCGTTATTAATGGGTTAGGCTCCTATATAGGGCATGGTTTGGAGTAACTAAGCCATAGGGTTAAAGGGGGGGGGTTATCTGCTACGGCTATAATAGGCTCCATGGTTACCGCGTCTATAATAGACTCCACAGTCGCCGCGTCCGCGGTTATTTATTCGCGTTATTTAATAGAGTGGCATTAGAACTAGGTTTACTATCTTAATGGGGTTATAGGCATCCTTCTAGTGGCCGGGTAGGCCATAGGCAAGGCATAGTCTATTGTTAACGCGGCGCTTACGCTCTATGTCTAAGATTCTATTAAGGTCTATAGGTTCTCTAGTTACTACTAGGGTTAGGGTTAATATAGGGGCAGAGGCTTAGGCAGATAGGTGGTAGTTAGTATTCTTCTTAAGGTTAGCTTAGTATGTATAGTTCGCAAGGTTCTTAGCAAATATATCTATCTACTTACTCCAACCTATATAGTCGCTGTTATTGATTTTATAGGCTAGTCTAAGTACCAGCTCTTCTATCTTTAGAGAAATAAACTTTTAAAATAGGTCCACCTTCTATTTATCTATCTTTTTAGCGCGGACTATTAGCTTATTAAGCTTTCCCTTCTAGGACTAGTAATTACGCTTACCTTAGGGGAAATAGTTAAGCTTGTTCTTTATGACCTAGATTATATTAAGGACCTTATAGTGGGCAGTAAGGTCTTTAAGCATATCTTCCTTAGTAGGCCATTTCTACGTAGATGTATTGTTTGGGTTCTTATATATAAGCTCTAGGCCCTACTTAATAAACTCATAGGCCTTATTCTCTAGTATATCTAAGATATAAAGGATCTAGGACTAAACTATATTAAAGTAGTCCTAGTCCCGGTCGAAGACTCCCTTAATCTTAATGTGCTAGGTCTTAAAATTAGCTTATTATTCTAGTAGGGTGCCTTTTCCGCTAAATATTAGTAGGTCTTTAGATCTTCGTTTTTTCTACTAGGTTACTACTATTGTTATAGGGGTTAATTGTTTTAGAACGGTAATAGTCTCTACCTAGGAGTTAATAGTTCCTATTTAGAAAGCGATAAGGGCATTAAGGTTTTTATTAGCTTTCTTATTAGCGGTGTTTATATTATATATACACTATAGTCCTACTTTAATGTTATTAAGGAACTTATTAGTATAGTTAATAAGGGTAAGGTAAGCTTTACTAGGCTTAAAGGTCTTAGGGTATAGTAGGGAGCGGCGGATTATCTACGCGATATTAGGGTATATCTCTATAAATAGGTCTACAAAAACGTCGCGGGGGTTCTAGGTTTCGGCTATTTCAGCGTTATTAGTGTCGCCTATTTAGGCGCTAGGTAAAAACTAAGGATTGTTCTAGGACTGTACTAGGGACGTATCAGTTTTAGTAAAGGCGCGCGCAGGTTACAATTGCTCTAGGGCGGAGGTCAATTAGCTAGGGTATAGGGAATTAGTGATCGCGATAGGGCGTAAATTAAAGATACCACAAACTGTTACAGTGCTGCAATGAAGTAGACTAAATAACTACGTTATGGTATAAAGAGGGGAAGAAGGTAGAAAGGGGGTATTATATATAAATAGTAGGGCCGGCCGCTAAGTCGCTAGTAGTAGGCTAGCTAACAGTAGGGAATAGTACGAGACAGTATAAAACAGTATACGTTAGGTTAGTGCCGTGACATAATAATTGCGATAGTCTAATATATCCCTTTTATAGGTTTTCCTAAATAAACTCTTTTAGTGCTTTACTTTCTTCCTTAGTAAGCTTATAGATTAAAAAGAACCTCGGACTCGTTCCTAGTTCTAATTCTATCTTATAGTCTTATGCTATATACTCTAACAGCTTTTTACTTTTTAGTGACTATAGTTTCTTACCGTACTTATTATATCTTTTTAGTATATAATTTAGTCCTTTCTCTATTTCTTTATAGGTCGCCCCTATTTAGTACTATACTAACTTAGCTTATTATTATATCTTACGTTATTAAGTATCTTTAATATTGACCTAACCTATAATCTAGTTAATCTTTAGATTATATTCCTATAACTAAGGCATTCCTAGTACTGCCTTATTATTTCTTAATAGTAATATATTAAAAGATATCTTAATCTATCTCCCTTTAATGGTTAACTAAATAGGTCCTATTTTAAGATTGATAATACCTCCTTTATAGGCTATTAGATCTCCTAAAATTGTTACTAATAGGTAAGAATACTCTTTTTTCCTATATAGTAAACCTATCCTTTTAACTGCTACTAATAAGATATAGTTCCTTATTACTCTACTATCTATTAATACTTTAAACTATTAATCTTACTATTTAACTTATAAATTTAGGTATTGTTCTTAAATTCTTTTAAGGGTCTAAGGCTCTACTACTAGTTCCCTTTAGTCCTATAGGCCTCTACTTTTCCTAACTATTAGCTGCTTAATCCTACTTATACTTAGTTTATCTTTAGCTAATACTTAGTTCGCTTTTTATCTTTAATATACTATAGATATATATTTTCTAGGCATTCCTACTACTATTGTCCGTCTAGGCATTCCTACTACTATTATCCGTCTAGGCATTCCTCTATAAGGAATCCTTTTAGCTAAAGTATTAAGTTACCTAACTCCTAAACTTCTACTAAATGCTAGCTATATATATACTTAGCGTTTTAATACTTTTATTCTTTTACTAACTAATATATTCTTATAGGGTATTTCCAATGCTTATTTTTTAGTGCTTGGTATATATTATATATATTATCTACGCATATAATCCACGTCAATATATAATATACTGGGTGCTTTAAGTTAACTCTTAGCTCGTCTTTATCCTTAAGTTTAAACCTCTCTCGCGTTAATCTAAACGTCGCGACTTTATTTATAGGTACTAAGATACGTCTCTCGCTTCTCTAGTCCTCTAAATACTCCTTTAGATCTTTTAATATTATAATTAAGGCTTCCTTAATGTGACTTATTACCTTTTCCGTAATTAGGTAGTCCTAAATAACTTTCTTATCTAACCATATATAGAAATCTTCCCACTTATTATTATGCCTTTGCCTATACTACTTTTAGTATAGCTGCTAGAGTATATACGGCTCATCCGTAAAGAAGTATCTTCTTATTACTATATTGTAACAGCCTTTTATATATTGTTCCTTAAACCTAGTTAAAATCCCTAAATCCTCTTCTTGTTCTAGTTTAGTAAGCCACTTAGCTTTTAGTGTGCCTGCTCTAGGCCTATTAGTAATTCTTTATACTAGTGCTCTATCCCTTATACGTCTTAATGTACTAAATCTCTTATTTAGTTTCTGCTCTTACTATAAGGTAATTCTCGCCCTAAATTCCTCTATAGTTTCTTTCTTTTCGCGTCTTATAAGTAGATCCTTAAAGTCTTCTTACTTCTTAATCTTAGTATTAACTTTTTAATTTTTAGGCCAAATACTATATTCCCCTAGTAAGTCTTTTAGGTCTATATATCTGTCTCCTAGTCTAACTGCTATTTATATTATAGATTCTCTAATCTATAAAGAAGCCTCTTGCCTCTTATTTATAGGTGTCCTTATTTATACTCTAAATTCTTAACCCCTTTAGATTTGTAATCCCGAGCTTACTTCTATCTTAAGCTTCGCTCTAGCCTTAGTCTAATTAGGCTTACTTAGTGTTCTTATTTTATCTTAAGAGTCTTAAATCTCACTTATCTCGTCTTAAGAATCTTATATTTATAGGAAACTCTATCCTAAGCTTATTTGTATATTTTTAAACTAAGCTACTACCCTACTCTATTAATTACTGTTTATCGTGGGTCCTTAGGTTTACCTTATCTTATCTTAATAGTCTTAGTTATCTCTTATCTTATCTTAAGAATCTTAAGCCTTTAGCTTCTTGCCTTTATTAAGTGCTAAAGTAGCTTACTATCCTACTTCTCTTATATCTTATAAAGCGATAAACATCATATCTAGTAGGGTTTTAATCCCTACTAATGTTCCCTATTCTATAGTGGAATTATCCTTTACCTCTATTATAATATCTTTAAGGTCTACGTGCTCCTAATAAGCCGCTTTTATTACCTTATTATTATAAAATGTTTTGCCTATATTAAAGTTATTATCCTTAATATCCAATCTGCGAACTAGTTTATTAGTTCCTCTATACTTTATAGATTTTAGCTCCTATAGCTAATAGCTTACGCTATACTTAGCGTCTTTATAAATTTAGTATACGTTATTATAATAAAACGCAAAACTTCTAATTAAACACTCTTTTGTTCCTCGTAGTATACTATTATCCCTCTATATATATATATCTTCTACTAGTAGTTAGGTTCCCTTTATTATATAGTAACTTTAACTATCTTTATAATCCCTTATAAAATAATCCTATTTCCCGCAATTTATATAAGCTCTATCTTTAAACTATTAACTTTACTATAGAGTCCGCCTAAACGTCTTCTACTACTAAGATCCTTAGTTTAGCCTTTACTCCTTAGTCCTATAATTACTAGATCCTTAACCTCTAAGTTTTTATAGTTTCTTACTCTATCTCTTATAGGCTTCTTTAGTACTACTTAGGTCCATTAGCTCTACGCTATACTATAGTTTTTAACTTAGCTTTAGTTAATGCGTACTCTACGCCTTATATAACTATAGAACTTTATCTTAGCCTCTCTTAGCCTATTCCCTTTAGTAGATCTAATTATTAATCTTAATTACTTAATCTATTAATTCCCTTAGGGTGTCTATATCTTCTATTAGGATAATTATATCTTAAATTTTAGCCTTAAGTCCTTACTTATACTGTGCTATAAGCGCCTTATTATTCTACTTTACTTATATTACTAGCGTCTAGAACTACGTTATATACTTAATTACTAAAGTTTATTATATAATATTTTAGAGTTTTCTTTCCGTTATAGTTACTACCTCTAGGTCTCTAAATATTTATATAAGTCCCTCTATAAACCCTTCTGTATAATTACAGCACCTGTTATACCAAACGCGTGCTTACGCGTTCGGTACACCAGGTACGCGTTTACGCGTTCAGTGCACCAACCACTCGCTTACGCGTTTGGTGCACTTATAAAGCACTAACTAATTAGGGGGGAGGTATATCAGTATATAGACCACGTAGTCTGCTTTATATAATCAACAGTTACCATCCAAACAAGTATATAATACTACATGTATTTCGTACCCGTGGATATAACTCACTCGTGCTATTAAGTTAGTATAAACACTAATTAGTAAGCGCACACAGATCAGCAATCACTTAACACCTCCCCCCGAGCGATACACACGACAGCAACCACCCGTTTAGACTCCTAGTACGACCTACTAGAAGGTCAGAAGTTGAAGATTACAGACTTATCTCTAACTCTGTATACTTATTTAAGTCTTAGTACGGTTTACCGGAAGTTATAGACGCGAATACAGACCTATACGGAACCCCTATCCTTAACCCCCTCGAACCTTAAACCTCTTCGGACCTTTTACAGAAACCCCCTACCCTCCTATAAACCATTACGGACCCATTAATCGATTTTACGGACCGTTATAAGACCTCCCCCACCCGTTATAAGCTGCTACCACCCACTACGTACCATACTATACTATAGTATGGCAGATATTAATAAGCAAGTCAGCAAAGGTCAAAAGAAGTAGAGACAAGGCGTCGACGTTACGTCTATAAACAACATTAACGACTATATTAGCTTTAAAATCCTTAAATACAAACACTTTAAGCTTATAAATAACGACCTGTGGGAGTAATACAAAGAAGACTTTACGGACTTTACAGAAGCTATTTTTAAGGCTTACAACCCTACTACCATCTATAACCTACGAACCCTTTTACGTTACCAAGGCGTATAGATTAAAAGGGACAAATAAGTTACTGTTACACGGTCTCTATATAATACACTACGTAAGGAGGACTAAACGGAATAGACTAAAGAGTAGATCTTAGATTATATTAAAACCAGCAACCTCTTTACCTCCTTTAAACTTAACAGAATCTCTAGCCTTATAGCTAACCTATTTAACCAAATTCGTTCTATAAACCTAAGTGGCATTAGAATTAATCTTACTGGCTAAAGTATACCTAATACTTAAGTTACGGACCACAATACCCCCGTAACCTAAATTACGAACTATAATACCCCTATAAACCAAAATACGGACTAAATTACCCCCGTTATTTAAGTCACAGATCTATAAGCCATATATCCGCAAGCCACAGATCCGTAAGTTATAGATCCGTAACCCACCTAAGTAAAGACCTACGGTAAGGAGCTAGCTAACCTAGCCAAGCTCTATACCAACGAATCTAAGTATAGCGGTAAAAACGATAACTTTAACTTTAAACTCACTATCTTTACGGACCTCTATTGGAAGGCTGATATTCCTAAATAGGAATTCAGCCAAGCCTACTCCACTATACTACGCGGCCTAGCACTTAACTACTACTACACTAACCTTAAGAGCAACCCCCTTAGTATTCCCTTTAATAAGCTATATAAAGCTACGTATAACTACTTTAAAGGACCGGAATATAAGCGTAATATTCTTATCTAATAGAATACGACTAAGCTACAGACCGTAATCAACAAGAACACTAAAAAATCGACTATAGAGTGCCTACAAATTCTCATTAAAGACCTTTAGCACCTATAGCACGGCCTTAACACTAAGCTTTAAATAGACAACTTCCTACACAATAAACTTATTACAGCCTGCCAGGAAGTAGAGCCCTATAAGTACGCCTACTACAAGCCTACAGATACCTTAGCTGGCCTTATTAATGACCTACACTCCTCTATTATAACGTATAAAGTCTTAAACCCACCAGGCAGCACTTAAGCCTTTATTGCGGATATTCAATATCCGTAAACAGACTTAGACGTCTACTTTACGGACCGCCGCTACCGCCAGCAGCACCCGTACCGACTAAGTCCCACCCGTAACCCCCGTAGCAACCCCTGTATAAAAATATACCCCCGCAAACAAACCAGCCAGAAGTGCTTCGTGTGCGGTAAGGAAGGATATTAGTCTATAAGGCATACCCAAAAAGAACGTAACAAGTCTAAAAAGAGACTTAATAGCCGTATTAACTAGTTTATTTTAGAATATAAAGGAAAGGAAGTAAAAGAGCCCCCTAATAAGTCAATAGAAGCCCTTATAATTAACTTTAACTTAGACGCTTAGGAATAAGAGACCTTAGAGACATTCCTAACCACTTTTGGACCTTTTATAGACAGCTAAGCCTTTAATATTACGACCGTATTAGCCAACCGTTCCTTTATACACTTAGTTACGCCCAAAAACCATTCCGTAAGTACCCCCGTTACGGATGTTATAGATTATAAGTAGGACCCATTTACATATATCACCACAGAACGCTATACCCCTAAGGAATTCTACGGTATTATAATCAACATAGGTACCTCTAAGAAGTCTACCGTAGGCTACGGACAATACCTCGCATATAGAACCACTATAAATAACAATACGGATATTAATATTACGCAAACTGGGGCCGTAAACGTCTAATTCGGCATCGGCTTAACCGCATTAATTAGATTAGTTAAAGTTAAGACTCTAATTAGCCTAGTTAACTTCCACGTAGTAAAAGCGGACACCCCCTTCCTACTCTATCTTGCAGACATAGACAGGTTATAGGTATACTATAATAATGTTACGGACACCCTAATTGGCCCTATAACTGCCCTAGGAAGCAAGCATATTACCCTACCAATTATACAATAATTTGGACACCCGTTCCTTATATAGGGAGAGACTTTACAGACCTACATTCAGGAATCTTTTAACTATAACCCGTGCTACCTTACTAGTACGGAGATCCACCACCTACACCGCCGTTTCGGCCACCTATTAGCCGAAAAGCTATATAGAGTCCTTAAACGCTCTAGATATAACAATATTAATAGGAAGGCAATTAACCACCTAACTAAATACTGCTCCTTCTGCCAGAAATACGGACGTTCCCTAGGCCGATTTAAGTTCACCCTTTATAAGGACCTTAACTTTAACTACTTAGTATACGTGGACATTATATATATTAACGGCAGTCTAGTATTATATATAATCGATAAGGCAACCTACTATTAAGCCGCCTGTTGGTTACAAAATATATCCGCAAAATACACTTAGGATATTTTACGGACCTACTAAATCAACACATACGTTGGACCTCCGCAGTATATCACCCACGACGCCGGTAGGAACTTTATCAGCAAGAAATTCCAGCAGTATGCTACAGCTATAGCTATATCAATAAAAGCTGTTCCAGTTAAGGCGCACTAGTCCGTTAGGCTTATTAAGTAAGCTTACTTAGCCTTACGGAGAGCTTACTAGATTATTATGGACGAGTATAAGGATATCTAAAAGGAACTGGCTTTATAGATGGCCGTAAAAGCTATTAATAACACCACTGGCCCCGACGGACTAGTACCTACCCTCTTAGTTTATGGAGCCTACCTAAGGATAAGCAACCTAGGCCCTTCTGCCCCGTCTATTACGGAACGAGCAGCTATAATATAAAAGGCAATAACTAAAATAGTTAAGCTACGGGCCAAGTAAGCTATTAATAACGCCCTATACTACCGCAACGGACCTAACATAACCCTAGTATACGACCTCCTGCTTAACTCTAAAGTCCTTATATAGCGTAAAAGCGGCAGTTAGAATGGACCTTATTATCTACTAGCCGTAGAAAATAAGACGTGCTGCGTATAGCTTCCTAGTAGGCCAACCAGCTTCAGAAGCACGTCCGTAAAACCCTACTTTCGGCCTAAAAATACCCATGACGTCAAACCAGACAAACTGGAAGCACCCGTTAAACTAGACGAACCGGAAGCACCCGCCGAATTAAACGAACTAGAAGCACCCTTATCTACCCTAGAAGTCCTCCAGAAACCCACTGAACCTACTAAACCTACCATAAAGCGTGGTCGAGGACGCCCCCGAAAGCACCCCGTAACCAAGAACACCATAACAGAAAATCACCTAACCTCCGCAGGAATATCCGCAAGGCAATCTCCGCCTGCGGATATATCAGTTCTAGTACAGGAAACCCCGTTTACGGAGTACCAGAAGCTGGGAACCACTGGTTCAAGACATACCACCAGCATTACGTTAGTAAGCTTAAAATGGAACAGTCGACCTACAACCCCTGCCTCCTATACAGCCCATCGAACGGCCTTAGTATTATTGGACTTCAAACAGACGATACCCTATTCCTAGCAGACCAGACCTTTATAGACGCTAAAGAAACTAAACTACAAAAGGCTAAGTTCTTAGCAAAGCTATAAGAGTAGTTAACTAAGCAGAATCCGATTAAGTTTAATAGAGGCCTAATTATATAAAAGGGCAACCTAATTAAGCTAACTTAGGAACGCCAAGCTTAAAACCTAAAGCTTATTATAGCAAAGCCTACGGACCTCACTAGTTCCCGCGGAGAGACCTATAAGACCGTAAATATAAAGGACTAATACGCTGCACAGCGTGTAAGAGGCGCCTATATTGCCACAGTCTGCCAACCCAAATCTGCCTACGACTTGTCCTTTGCGGCCCAGGCAATAGATCCATAAGAAGAAAATATTAAGCAGCTTAATAAGCGCATTTAGTGGCAAATTAACAATGCAGTAAGGGGACTTACTTTTATACCACTAGACCTAAATTCCCTTAGCCTACTAGCATTTACGGACGCCTCCTTTGCCAATAATAAAGACCTATTATTATAAATTGGCTTTATAATTGTACTTACGGACCGCAATTAGGACGTAAATATACTGTACTAGTCTTTAATTAAGTGCAAACGAGTAACCCGTAGTATACTAGCTTCTAAACTATATACACTAGCTCATAGATTTAATATAGCAGCTGCAATTAAATTAACGGTTTAGAAGATTCTATAACTGGAGCAGTTACCCCTAGTTTTATACACCGATTTAAAGTCCCTTTACAACTGCCTAGTTAAACTAGGTACAATACAAGAGAAGAGGCTCATAGTTAACCTAATGTGCTTACGTTAGGCTTATAAACAACGTAAGATTACGGAGGTTAAATGGATCAGCAGTGGAGATAACCTAGTAAACGCCATAACTAAGGCAAAGCTGTATTAAGCCCTTAAAACCCTAATTAATATAAATAAGCTTAACCTAAAAGTCATAGAATGGGTAGAACGGGATTAACGGAGCACCTACGGTATGTCTACAGCCCGTTGGAAGGCCATATAGCTCGTTATACGGTACAGGTAAAAAATAGTGGAAAGCTACGGTGGAACTTAGTGGACTCACATGACCTGCCGAATTTTATAGGGTAATTAAATTAACCAATCACGATTTTCCATCCCCAGGATGGAAAATCGCCATTAGTTCGCTTAGCACTAGCGCCTTAACAGCCCTTAAAATCTGACTTACGGCTCGTTTACTGCCCGTTAAAAGGCCGTACGGTTCATTTTACGGACCGTAAGCAGAACTTACGGCCAGCTTGGGGCACCATTTGGAAGGCAGCCTAGACGGCACCTTAGGGAGATTTCCTATATATTTTCCTTTGTGTTCTATAGTTTTATTAAAGCAATTACGGAGGCTGTACACAGGTGGTTTCATTTTTTAAGTACTGCCAGTATATAATTATAGCACCTGTTGTACCAAACGCGTGCTTACGCGTTCGGTACACTAGGTACGCGTTTACGCGTTCAGTGCACCAACCACTCGCTTACGCGTCTGGTGCACTTATAAAGCACTAACTAATTAGGGGGGAGGTGCATCAGTATATAGACCACGTAGTCTGCTTCATATAATCGACAGTCACCATCCAAACAAGCATATGATACTACATGTATTTCGTGCCCGTAGATACGACTCACTCGTGCTATTAAGTTAGTACGAACACCTTCCTAACTTAAAAATATAAACCACACCTCTTAATTAGTGGTTGTTATTTTATTTACCTATATTTCTATAAGGTAAGGCTTAAACTACTTAAGTGCTCTTCCTAATAGGAATAATCCTATATAGGCTATTTAATCTATAGGTGTTAGTAGCTTTACCCCTTCTTACGTAACCTTAAAGTGCATTTATATAAGAAATCCTTTAAGCTTTAATTTTTCTCCTAAGTACCTTTTAATTAATGGTAACTTAATTCTTACCGTATCTATTCTATTAACCCTTTCTTCTATTACTATACTATTTGCTATTAACTAATTAACTATCTCTTATAACTGTCCGACCGTTATAGGTTGCTAAGAGTTAGTATCTACTATACTAGTGTCGTTACCTAATCTCAAAGTAGTTGCCGCCGTTAATAGCGTTATAGCTAGTGCTTTTAGTGGCATATTATTTAACTTTCTATATTTAATATTATAACTAGGTAGTAATTATATAACGGAACCTTATAGTAAGAACTATAGTAGGCTTATTAATAGGCTAGGTATATAAGTAATGTAAATTAAAGTTAACAACGTAATAATAACTAGTAGAGTAGTTGCCTAATAGATTAACTCTAATTATATTCTAAAAATCACTATAAGAAAGGAACTATTTAGGTAAAGACTATAGTCCTTTAAATACACGACCGTACTCCTATAAAATCCTTTTTATATATAATATACGTATATTCTATCTGCTCTATCGCGGATTATATAGATTCTATAAATTATATAGATTACCTTATATAACCTTAGTTACCATTCCTCGTTATATAGTTCTATCGGCTCTATCCTAGACTATGCTTAAATTAACTAACTAGCTTCTTCTAACTCCTCTCCTAGTAGTTATAATATTGTACTTAAAGCGTCTGTAATAATATGTCTTTATAATTACATTATAGACTATACTTACCGCACCTAATACTATATCTGCTCCACCATTACTAAAATAATCGCTGTTAGTGGTAGCTTTATTATTAGCGCTAAGTTAAGTGGTATAGCTTAGCTGCCAGTTAAACGTAATAGTAGGCGGCCCGTTAAGTAGCTACTACGGATAGAGAAGACTTAGTAGTAGTAACGCTAAGTCTTATATAGCCTTCTCCATCTAATAATAATATGGGAGGCTATATCGAATAGGAAGGTCGTAGTTACTTTATGCTAAATAGCAACCGTATTTACTGTAACCGTCCTTAGTATTAAATCTATAAGTATAAAACTCTAGGAGTTGCTAACTTGTATAAGCAATAACTTAACTCTTTTTAAGCGGTTTATACCTTTAGTAGTCTTTATTAAGTTAGCCAAATCGCCTATAGTTAGATTTAACAACTTCCTATTCGTCTCGTATAAGCCTAATAGCCTCGTTAGTTACCTGGCCCTATAGTAACCAAAATATATAGGTATCTTAAAGCTGGAAAGACTCCCTATAATTCTTATACTCTAGTATCTTATACTCTTTAAACTTCTTATTAATTACTAACTTAATCTAAATAGCAACTTTTAATAATTTAAGCTCTTTATACAGCCTTGCTTTTATCCTTAAGTAAATTAACTCCCTTTACTATAAGGTATTAGCACTAAGATTATAATAGCGGCGCGTATATACTCTATTAAAGTAGGCTTCCTTTAGGCGCTAGTGTTTTTTAACTTTAAGAGCCTTTAGCTAGTTAAGTTAATATATAAATATAGTATAATTGGCTTTAAGTTTAATAGAATTCTCTAACTTAATATACTTCTACATTAATGTTATAGACGCTTTAAGTACAATGTTATAACTACTTGGAGAAGAGTTAGAAGAAGCTAGTTAGTTAATTTAGGTATAGTCTAGGATAGAGCCAATAGAACTATATGATGAGGAATAGTAGCTAAGGTCACGTGGGGTAATCTATACAATCTGTAGGATCTATATAATCTGTAATAGAGTAGATAGAGTATACATATATTACGTATAAGAAGGATTTCTTAGAAATATAGTTATATATTTAAAGGACTATAGTCCCTACCTAGATAGTTCCTTCTTTATAATAATTCTTAGAATATAATTAGAGTTAATTTATTAGGTAACCACTCTACTAGTTATTATTACGTTATTAACTTTAACTTATATTTCCTATATACCTAGCCTAATAACGCACCTATTATAGTTCCTGCTATAAGGTTCCGTTATATAATTACTACCTAGTTACGGTATTAAGTATAGAAGGTTAAACAACATGCTACCAAAAGCAGCTACTATAACGCCATTAACGGCGTCAACTACTTCGAGGTTAGGAGAAGATACTAGTATAGCGGACACTAACTTATAGCAACCTATAACGGTCGGACAACTATAGGAAATAGTTAACTAGTTAACAAAAAATAATATAGTACTGGAAAATAGGATTAACGGGATAGGCGTAGTAAAGGTTAAGTTACTATTAATTAAAAGATACTTAGGAGAGAAATTAAAGCTTAAAGGATTCCTTATATAAATGTACTTTAAGGTCGCGTAGGAAGGAGCTAAGCTGGTAATACCTATGGATTAAATAGCGTATACAGGATTATTCTTAATAGAAAGAGCACTTAAGTGGTTTAAGCCTTACCTTATAGAAATCTAGGTAAATAAAATAACAACTATAAACTAAGAGGTATAGTTTATGTTCTTAAGCTAGAATAGATTTATAGAGCGACTTATATAAATATTTAGAGACCTAAAGGCAGTAACCACGGCAGAAAGAAAACTTTAAGATATTACGTAATAAACCTTAGTAATTAAGTATATAATATAGTTCTAGACGCTAGTAATATAAGTAGAGTAGAATAATAGGGCGCTTATAGTATAGTATAAGCAAGGACTTAAAGCTAAAGTCTAGGACGCGATTATCCTAATAGAAGATGTGGAAACCTTATAGGATTTAATAGATTAAGTAATTAAGATTAACAATTAGATCTACTAAAGGAAATAGGCTAAAAGAAGTTAGGATAAAGTTCTATAGTTATATAAGATGTAAAGTACGCATTAACTAAAGCTAAGTTAGAAACTATAGTATAGCGTAGAGCTAATGGACCTAAGTAGTATTAAAGAAGCCTATAAAAGATAGAGTAAGAAACTATAAAAACCTAAAGGTTAAGGATCTAGTAATTATAGGACTAAAGAGTAGAGGCTAAACTAAGAATCTTAATAGTAGAAGATATTTAGGCGGACTCTATAGCAATGTTAATGGTTTAAAGATAGAGCTTATATAAATTGCGGGAAATAAGGTTATTTCGTAAGGGATTATAAAGATAGTTAGAGTTACTATATAATAAAGGGAATAAGACTAGTAGTAGAAGATATATATATATAGAGGGATAATAGTATACTATAAGGAATAAGAGAATGTTTAATTAAAAGTTTTATATTTTGTTATAATAATATATGCTAAATTTATAAAGACGCTAAGTATAGCGTAAGCTATTAGCTATAGGAGCCAAAATCTATAGAGTATAGAGGGACTAATAAACTAGTTTATAAATTAGACATTAAGGATAATAAATTTAATATAGGCGAAATATTCTATAATAATAAGGTAATGAAGGTAGCTTACTAGGAGTACGTAGACCTTAGAGATATTATACTAGAGGTAAAGAATAATTCCACTATAAAATAGGGAACATTAGTAGGGATTAAGATCCCACTAGATATAATATCTATCGCTTTATAAGACGTAAGAGAAGTAGGATAAAGAACTACTTCGGTATTTAATAAAGGTAAGAAGCTAAAGGCTTAAGATTCTTAAGATAAGATAAGAGATAACTAAAATTCTTAAAATAAGATAAGGTAGACCTAAGGACCTATAATGGACGGAAACTAATAGAGTAGGGTAATAGCTTAGTTTAAAGATATACGAATAAGCTTAGGATAGAGTTTCCTACAGGTATAAGGCTCTTAAGATAAGATAAGTGAGATTTAAGACTCTTAAGATAAGATAAGAACACTAAATAAGCCTAGTTAAATTAAGGTAGGAGTAAAGCTTAAGTTAGAAGTAAGCTTAGGATTAAGAATCCTATAGAACTAAGACTTTAAGACACAAATAAGGACTATTAACTAGATTAGAGAATCTGTAATATAAATAGTAACTAGACTAGGAGACAGATATATAGACTTAAAGGACTTACTAGGAGAATATAGCGTTCGGCCTAAAGATTAAAAAGTTAATACTAAGATTAAGAAGTAAGAAGACTTTAAGGATCTACTTATAAGACGCGAAAAGAAAGAAACTATAGAGGAATTTAGAGCGAGAATTGCCTTATAGTAAGAATAGAAACTAAATAAAAGATTTAGTATATTGGGATGTATAAGGGACAGAGCACCTATATAAAGAATTACTAATAGGCCGAGAATAGGTATATTAAGAGCTAAGTGGCTTACTAAACTAGAATAAGAAGAGGATTTAGGGATTCTAACTAGGTTTGAAGAACGATATATAAAAGGCTGTTATAACGTAGTAATAAGAAAATACTTCCTTATGGACGAGCCGTATATACTCCAGTAGCTATACTAAAGGTAGTATAGGTAAAGGCATAATAATAAGTGAGAAGATTTCTATATATGGTTGGACGAAAAAGTTATTTAAGACCACCCTATTACGGAAAAAGCGATAAGTTATATTAAGGGAGCCTTAATTATAACATTAAGAGATCTAGAGGAACGTTTAAAGGACTAGAGAAGTAAGAGGCGTATCTTAGTACCTGCGAATAAAGTTATAACGTTTAGATTAACACGATAGAGGTTTAAACTTAAGGATAAAGATAAACTAAGAGTTAACCTAAAGCACTAGGTACACTATACGTTATTATAAATTGCGTATATAGACGATGCGTATAATATATATAAAGCACCTAAAAATAAGTATTAGAAATATCCTATAAGAATATATTAGATAATTAAAGAATAGAAATACCGGAACGCTAAGTATATATATAGCTAGCATCTAGTAGAAGTTTAGAAGTTAGGTAACTTAATACTTTAGCTAGGAAGATTCCTTACGGAAGAATACCTAGACGGATAATAGTAGTAGGAATGCCTAGAGAATACGTATCTATGGTATATTAAAGAAAAAAAGCGAACTAAGTATTGGCTTAAGTTGGACTAAGTATAAACAGGATTAAGCAGCTAATAATTAGGAAAAGTAGAGGCCTATAGAACTAGAGGGAGCCAGTAGTAGAGCCTTAGACCCTTAAAGGAATTTAAGGACAACACTTAAATTTATAAGTAAAATGGCAGAATTAACAGTTCGAAGCATTAATAGATAGTAGAGTAATAAGGAACTATATCCTACTAGCAGCGGTTAAAAGGTTAGGTTTACCTTATAAGTAAAAGGAGGAACCTTACTTATTAGTAATAATTTTAGGAGATCCGATAGCCTATAGAGGAGGCATTATTAATCTTAAAATAGGACCTATTTAGTTAACCATTAAAGGGAGATAGATTAAGATGTCTTTTAATATATTACTATTGGGAAATAATAAGGTAGTACTAGGAATACTTTAGTTACAGGAATATAATCTAAAGATTAATTAGGTTATAGGTTAGGTTAATATTAGAGATACTTAATGCCGTAAAATGTAATAATAAGCTAAGTTAGTATAGTACTAAGTTAGAGCGATATACAAAGAGACTAAGTAAGGCTTAAGTTATATACTAAAGAGATATTACAAGTATAGCAAAAAACTATAGTTACTAGAAAGTAAAAAGCTGTTAAAGTATATAGTATAGGACTATAAGATAGAATTAGAACCAAAAATAAGTCTAAGGTTCTTTCTAATCTATAAGCTTACTAAAGAAGAAGGTAGAGCACTAAAAGAGTTTATCTAAGAAAACCTATAAAAGGGATATATTAGACCATTGCAGTTATTAGCAGGATATCCAGTACTATTTATACTAAAAAAGAATAGTAAACTAAGGCTGTGTATTAACTATAGATAGTTAAACAGTATTACTAAAAAGGATAGGTATCCTTTACTCTTAATTAGTGAAATCTAAGATAGGATAGGTAATGCGTAAATCTTTATAAAGATAGATCTAAGATGGGCGTACCATTAAATTAGGATTAAGGAAGGTAACAAATAAAAGGCAGCCTTTAGGTTAAAGGAAGGACTATATAAACTATTAGTTATACAATTCGGGCTTATAAACGCACTAATAACGTTTTAGAAGCGTATTAATAATATATTAGGAGAATACTTAGATAAATTTATTATAGTATACCTTAACGATATTATTATCTACTTAATAAGTAAGGAAGAATATAGGGAATACATTAAATGGGTCTTAAGGAGACTATAGAAAGAATAGATGCTAGTAGTAATTAAGAAATATAAGTTCTTTACTAGGAAGACTAATTTTATTAGATTTATTATTAAACTAGGCTAACTTAGTATAGATCTAAAGAAGATTAAGGCTATAGTAAATTAGTAGGAACTAAAGAACGTTATATAATTAAAATTATTTCTAGGGTTTTATAATTACTACAGAAGGTTTATAGCGTAATAGTTAAAGGATATTAAGCTATTTACGCGGTTAATAAAGAAAGAAGAACTATAGGTATAGGGAGAGGAATAGAGAGAACTCTTTAAAAAAGTTAAGGAGTTGTTTACCTAGGAACCAGTTTTTAAAATCTATTAACTAGAACTAGAGATAGTTATAGAGATAGATATATTAGACTATATACTAGGGGTATACTTTATATAAAGGCATTAAGACGGATAGCACCTAGTAGCATACTATAGTTAAAAGATAACACTACTAGAGTTAAACTATAACATTTATAATAAGGAGTTATTAGGTATAGTTATAGTACTAAAGAAATAGAGAGCATTCTTATAAGGTATAGAGAAACTATTTATAGTTAAGATAGATTATAAAAACCTAATAGGATTTCTAATAATAAAGGAACTTAACTAAAAATAGGTTAGATAGGCGGAGATACTTATAGAATACTATTTTAAGATTTAGTATACTAAGGGTACAGACAATATGCGAGCAGATGCTCTAAGTTAAAAAGCTAAACTATAGAATGATAAGAAGCTATTAGTGTAACGGAACCTTGTAGCAAGAACTACAATAGGCTTATTATTAGGCTAGGTGTGTAGGAAATGCAAGTATAAGGTCAAAAACGTAATAATAACTAGTGGAGTAGTTGCCTAATAGATTAACTCTAATTATATTCTAAGAATTACTATAAGGAAGGAACTATTTAGGTAGGGATTAAGGGTCCTTAAATATATAACCGTACTCCTATAAAATCCTTCTTATATATAATATACGTCTTATACGCGAGGTATATAAGTTCCTCTTATTCCTCTTATTTAATACGTAGCATATTATATAACCTTGGTTACTATTCCTTATTATATAGTTCTACCGGCTCTATTCTAGACCGTGCCTAAATTAACTAACTAGCTTCTTCCGTCTCTTCTTTAAGTAGTTATAATATTGTACTTAAAGCGTCCGTAACACCATCTCCCTCCTCTTTATCTTCGTTCTTAAAGATTTAAAATATCTCTAAGTTGTTTACTAAAGGTATAATATCCATCTAATTAATTTAGTTAATATTATTGCTTATTATACCTAAAGCAATTTCTTCTTTATACGCCCAACGTCGTGCCCGCACTGTTACTGCAATATTATCTCTTAGTAAGATTATACTATCTCCATATTCTCGTTGTTTAAAAGAGGGGTTAGTTTATGTTGCGTTAGTAAACCCATCTTTATAATAACCGTCCTTTTGCTTAAAGTATACTAAAGCAAATATTTGTTCGTCCTATGACGTTCGCTCTACTTCTAATACTAAATATACGCAACCTATTACTCTTAATAGTCGTCTAGTTCCCTAATTAATTTATTTTAGGGTCTTATGTTTAATCTGCTGCTACGCGGCTAGATAATAAACTATTATAAGCCCTTACTAAGTTAGAATGTTCCTATAACGCGGAATAGAAGGCCCTAGATACTTAAATTATGGCATCTACTTATCTGCTTTATCTTAAGAAGGTTTGTAAAAAGGTTTATTTTAAGGAGTGGAAACTTATAGAATAAAGTCTATAGGAACTAGGTAATAAAAGAACGGATTCTCCTCTAATAAAGAAGGAAATAAATCTAAGTAGTTTAGTAACTGCTCTTCTTAGGTCCCCCTTAGGTAACTCATTCTTTGGTAATTCTTCTTTATTAATACTACCTAACCTAATCTCTTTTAATACTCCTATACCTTTCCTATAGCGTTCTTTAAATTCTCTAGTAGCTCCTAGGTAGTCTTAGTATAGCCTATCTACTTAACCTCATACCATATTTTATCGTCAATGTCCTTATAATTAACGATCTTTAAAACTTACTATTTGTCTTCTTCTTATCCTCTATATGTGTCTACTTTATAGACCGGTAGCTTAATATTCCCATATACTAGCTCTAGCATTACAATATGCTATATAGGGTAGATCTTTATTTTGGCTAGTAGGTTTAACTTAAATGTAACTAGTAAAATCCTTTATATAATTTCGAAAGGTCCTAGTCTAATATAGTCCAATTTCTTGCTTAGTCGTTGACTTTTAAAATTTTTATATAGTAGCCACACTTTATCTCCCTCCTTAAGATCTAGTCCCTTAGATCTCTTAGCATTATAGTACCTTTTCATTCTCTATTGTACTACCTTAGCTGTCTCTATAAGGTCTGCATAAAGATTTATTAAATTCTTTATTCTTTCTTTAGCTATACTACTCGTTTTCTTTGCTTGCTATAGTAATAATAATATTCTTAGCTTATATCCATAATTTGCCTTAAATAGTAATATACCTATTCCTTTTTAAGGTGTTATATTATACGTAAACTATATAATTAGTAATAGCGATACCTAATTATTCTATGCATAATTAATATAATACCTTAGATATTGTTCTAGTGTCTAGTTTAATCTTTCCGTTTAACCGTCTGTTTATAAATAATATACAGTAAAAGTTACTGCTTAAACTCCTTACTCTGTTAAGAATACTTCCTAAAATACTACTACGAATCTTAGATCTCTATCCAATATAATCTTATTTAGTACTCTATGTCTTATAAATACTTCTTTAACATAGATTCTAGCGATATCTTTCGCTAAGATTTCTTCTATACATGCTATAAAGTATCCCCACTTTGTAAGCTTATCCACTATTACTAAGATCACGTTATAATCTTATCCGGTAATAGGGTCCTTTAATTTTAGCAACTTAATAATAAAGTCCTATAATATAACCTCCCATAGTCTCTCTAGTATTTTAATAGGTTATAGCCCTCTATATAGCTTATACCTCGTTAGTTTATTCCTTTAGCAATCTAAACATTCCTTTATAACTCTTTTAGCTATCTTTTAGATTCCGTTAATAATATATTTCTCCTAAAGTCTTAACACTAAGCCTATAGCCCCATTATATCCTTAAGTTAGTCCCTTATAGAAGTCTTCTATAAACTACTCTGCTATACTTCTTAGGATATACTTTACTTTTTAATTTTTATATATATCCATCTATAGATCTTCTAGCTGTGCTTCTAGAATTCTTTATACCTAAAAGCTTTCTAATATCTTATAAACTTTCTCTAGTTTATTATCTTCTTAAGTTGCTACAATTTTCAGATAATTATACCTAATTAATCTATCTATATCTTTTCGCAATAAAGCCCCTAATGGCTTTTCCTTATTTTATAGTTTAGCTTTACGGCTTAGAGTATCTACTTGCGTATTATCTATACCTTTAGTATACTAAATCTTAAAATAGTATTCCGTAAGTATCTCTGCCCATCTAACCTGTCTTTAGTTAAGTTCCTTTATTATTAGGAATCCTGTTAGGTTCTTATAATCCGTCTTAACTATAAATAGTTTCTCTATGCCTTGCAAGAATACCCTCTATTTCTTTAATGCTGTAACTATACCTAACAACTCCTTATTATAGATGTTATAGTTTAGCTCTAGTAGTATTATCTTCTAACTATAGTATGCCACTAGGTGCTATCTATCTTAATACCTTTATATAAAGCACGCCCTTAGTATATAGTCTAATACATCTATCTCTATAACCGTCTCTAGTCCTAGTTAATAGATTTTAAGAACTAGCTCCTAGGTAAATAACTCTTTAATTTTCTTAAAAAGTTCCCTTTACTCCTCTCCCCATGCCTATAGTTCTTCTTTCTTTATTAACCGTATAAATGGCTTAATATTCTTTAACTACTGCGCTATAAACCTTCTATAGTAATTACAAAACCCTAGGAACGATCTTAACTATATAATATTCTCTAGTTCCTACCAATTTACTATAGCCTTAATCTTTTTTAGATCTATACTAAGTTAGCCTAGTTTAATAATAAATCTAATAAAATCGGTCTTCCTAGTAAAGAACTCGCATTTCTTAATTATTACTAGCATCTATTCTTCCTATAGTCTCTTTAAGACCCATTTAACATATTTCCCATATTCTTCCTTAGTTATTAAGTAGATAATAATATTATTAAAATATACTATAACAAATTTATCCAAGTATTCTTTTAATATATTATTAATACGTTTCTGGAACGTTGCTAGTGCGTTTATAAGCCTAAATTATATAACTAATAGTTTGTATAGTCCTTCCTTTAACCTAAAGGCTGCCTTCTATTTATTGCCTTCTTTAATCCTAATCTAATGGTACGCCTATCTCAGATCTATCTTTATAAAAATTTATGCATTACCTATCCTATCTTAGATTTCACTAATTAAGGGTAAAGGATACCTATCCTTTCTAGTAATGCTGTTTAACTATCTATAGTTAATACATAGCCTTAGTTTACTATTTTTCTTTAGTACAAATAGTACTAGATAACCCGCTAATAACTACGATGGTCTAATATATCCCTTTTATAGATTTTCCTAGACAAACTCTTTTAGTACTCTACCTTTTTTTTTGGTAAGCTTGTAGATTGGAAAGAACTTTAAACTTATCCCTAGTTCTAATTCTATCTTATAGTCCCATACTATATATTCTAACAGCTTTTTACTTTCTAGTAACCATAGTTTTTTGCTATACTTATAGTATCTCTTTAGTATATAACTTAGTCCTTTTTCTGTTTCTTTATAGGTTGCTCCTACTTAGTACCATACTAACTTAGCTTATTATTACATCTTACGGCGTTAAGTATCTCTAATATTAACCTAACCTATAATCTAATCAATCCTTAAATTGTATTCCTATAACTAAGGCATGCCTAATACTACCTCGTCTTATCCTAATAGTAGGATATTAAAAGACATCTTAATTTATCTTCCTTTAATAGTTATCTAAATAGGTCCTATTTTAAGATTAATAATCCCTCCTTTATAGGTTATTAGATCCCCTAAAATTATAACTAATAGGTAAGATTGCTCCTTTTATTTATAAGGTAGTCCCATTCTCTTAACTACTGCTAGTAAGATATAGTTTCGCGTTACTCTACTATCTATTAGCGCTTTAAACTACTAATCTTACCAATTAATTTATAAATTTAGGTATTGTCCTTAAATTCCTTTAAGGGTCTAAGGCTCTACTACTGGCTCCCTCTAGTCCCGTAGGCCTCTACTTTTCCTAACTATTAGCTGCTTAATCCTAGTATACTTAGCTTACTTTTTAGCCAATATCTAGTTCGCTTTTTATCTTTAATATACCATAAACACGTGTTTTCTAGGCATTCCCACCACTATCGTCTATCTAAGTATTCTTCCGTAAGGAATCTTCCTGGTTAAAGTACTACACTTCCTTCCTCTTAGACCTCTGCTAGATGCCATCCATATATATATTTGGCATTCCTATACTATTACTTATCCGTTATCTAGTACATTCTTATAAAGTATTTCCAATTCTTTTTCTTTGGATTCTTGTGCATTTTGCATATATCGTCTACGTATGTAATTTATAATAACGTATAGTATACTAGGTGCTTTAGGTTAACTCTTAGCTTATCTTTATCCCTAAGTTTAAACCTTTATTATGCTAATCTAAACGTTATAACTTTGCTTACAGGTACTAAGATGCGTCTCTTACTTCTCTAGTCCTCTAAATATTCCTCTAGATCCTTTAATGTCATAATTAAGGCTCCTTTAATATGCATTATAGCCTTTTCTGTAATTGGGTAGTTTTAGATAACTTTCTTATCCAACCATATATAGAAATCTTCCCACTTATTATTATGCCTTTGCCTATACTACTTTTAGTACAGCTACTAGAGTATATACGGTCTATCTATAAGAAAGTATCTTCTTATTACTGTATTGTAACAGCCCTTTATATATCGTTCTTCGAACCTAGTTAGAATCCCTAGATCCTCTTTACTCTCTAATTTAATAAGCTACTTGGCTCTTAGTATGCCTTCTCTTAGCCTATTAGTAATTCTTTATACTAGTGCTCTGTCCTTTATACGTCTTAATATACTAGATCTCTTATCTAGTTTCTATTCTTACCATATAATAATTCTTTGCCTAAATTCTTCTATAGTTTTTTTTAGTTTGCGCCTTACGCTCTAATCCTTAAAGTTATCTTACTTCTTAATCCTAGTATTAAACTTTTAATCTTTAGGCTAAACACTGCGTTCCCCTAGTAAGTCTTTTAGGTCTATATATCTATCTCCTAGTCTAACTGCTGTTTATATTACAGATTCTCTAATCTATAAAGAAGCTCCTTACCTCTTATCTATAGGTGCTTTTATTTATACTCCGAAATCTTAATCCCTTAGATTCTTTAATCCTAAGCTTGCTTCTAACTTAAGCTTAGCTCCCGCCTTAGTCTAACTAGGTGTTTGTGGTGTTCTCATCTCGTTTTAAAAGTCTTAAATCTTACTTATCTCGTCTTAAGAGTCTTATATCTATAGGAAACTTTGTCCCGAGCTTATTCGTATATTTTTAAACTAAGCTGCTACTCTACTCCACCGGTTTTCATCCATTATGGGTCCTAGGGTATGCCTCATCTCGCCTTAAGAATCTTAGTTATCTCTTATCTCATCTTAAGAATCTCAAGCCTTTGGCCTTTTACCTTTATTAAGTGCCAAAATAGTTCACTATTCTACTTCTCTTACGTCTTGTAAAGCGATAGACATTATATCTAGTGGGGTTTCGATCCCTACTAATATTCCTTATTCTATAGTGGAATTATCCTCTACCTCTGGTATAATATCTTTAAGGTCTACTTACTCCTAATAAGCGGCCCTTATTACCTTATCGTTACGGAATATTTCGCTTAGGTTGAATTTATCGTCCTTAATATCTAATCTGCGAACTAGTTTATTAGTTCCTCTATATCCTATAGGTACTAGCTCTTATAGCTAATAGCTTGCGCCATACTTAGCGTCCTTATAAATTTGGCATGCGTTGTTATAACAAAACGCAAAACTTCTAATTAAACATTCTTTTATTCCTCGCAGCACATTATCGTCCCTCTATACGTATATATCGTCTACTAGCCTCATGCCCTTTACTACGTAGTAACTCTACCCACTTCTATAGTCCTTAACGTAATAACCCTATTTTCCGCAATTTATATAAGCTTCTTCTTTAAACCATTTCTCTTACTATAGAGTCCGCCTAAATATCTTCTGCTATTAAAATCCCTAATTTAGCCTTTGCTCCTTAAACCTTTAATTACTTAATCCTTGTCCTCTAGGTTTCTATAGTTTACTCTATCTCTTATAGGCTTCTTTAGTACCACTTAGGTCTATTAGCTCTGCGCCATACCATAGTTTCTAACTTAGCTTTTATTATTGCGTATTCTGCGCCTTATATAACTATAGAACTCTATCCTAGCCTTTCTTAGCCTATTCCCTTTAGTAGATTTAATTATTAATCTTAATCGCCTAATCTATTAGTTCCCTTAGGGTATCCGCATCTTCTATCAGAATAATTATATCCTAGACTTTAGCCTTAAATCCCTGTTTATATTATACCATAAGCGCCCTATTATTCCACTCTACTTATATTGCTAGCGTCTGGAACTATATTGTATACTTAATTACTAAAGTTTATTATATAAGGTTCTAGAGTTTTCTTTCCGCTGTAGTTGTTTCTTCCAGGTCTCTAAACATCTGCGTAAGTTATTCTATAAATTCTTCCCAACTTAAGAATATAAATCGCATATCTTGGTTAGTGGTCGTCATTCCGTTTACCTATATCTCCGTAAGGTAAGGTTTAAACCACTTAAGTGCTTTTCCTAATAAGAATAGTCCTATATAGGCTATCCGATCTATAGGTATAGGTAACTTTACTCCCTCCTGTAAGACCTTAAAGTACATTTACGTAAGGAATCCTTTAAGCTTTAACCTCTCTCCTATAAATCTCTTAATTAATAATAGCTTAATCTTTACTGCTCCTATCCCATTAAGTCTTTCTTCCAATACTATATAGTTAGCTATTAGCTAGTCGACTATTTCCTATAGCTATCTAACCGTCGTAGGTTGCTATAAGTTAGTATCTGCCATACTGGTATCACCTCCTGTCCCTAAAGTAGTTGCTGCCGTCGATGGCGTCGTAGTAGCTGCTTTTAGTGGCATATTGTTTAACTTCTTATATTAATACCGTAACTAGGTAGTAATTATATAACGGAACCTTGTAGCAAGAACTACAATAGGCTCGTTATTAGGCTAGGTATATATAAAATGCAAGTACAAAGTCGAAAACGTAATAATAACTAGTGGAGTAGTTGCCTAATAGATTAACTCTAATTATATTCTAAGAATCACTATAAGGAAGGAACTATCTAGGTAGGGACTAAGGGTCCTTAAATACATAACCGTACTCCTATGAAATCCTTCTTGTACGTAATATACGTCTTATATACAAGGTACGTAAGTTCCTCTTATTCCTCTCGTTTAATACGTAGCACATTATATAACCTTGGTTACCATTCCTCGTTATATAGTTCTACCGGCTCCATCCTAGACCGTGCCTAAATCAACCAACTAGCTTCTTCCGTCTCTTCTCTAAGTAGTTATAACATCGTACTTAAAGCGTCCGTAATAATTAGGGGCTTTACTACAAAAAGACATAGACGGATTAATCAGGTATAATTATCCAAAAATTATAGTAACTTAAGAAGATAAGTTAAAAAGAGTCTATAAAATACTAGAAAGCTTTTAGGTATAAAGAATTCTAGAAGCATAGCTAGAAGATCTATAGATAAATATATATAAAAACCAAGAAGCTAAGTATATCCTAAGAAGTATAGCGGAGCAATTTATAAAAGAATTTTATAAGGGAATGACTTAAGGATATAATGGAGCTATAGGCTTAGTGTTGAGACTCTAAAAGGAGTATATTATTAATAGAATCTAGGGACTAGTACGGAAAGTTATAAGAGAATATCTAGATTACTAAAGGAATAAACTAATAAGGCATAAGCTATATGGAGGGCTACAACCTATTAAAATACCAGAGAGACTATAGGAGGTTATATTATAGGACTTTATTATTAAGTTGCTAAAGTTAAGAGATTCTATTACTGGATAAGATTATAACGCGATCTTAGTAATAGTAGACAAGCTTACAAAGTGGGGATACTTTATAGCGTGTATAAAAGAAATATCAGCAGAAGATATCGCTAGAATCTATATTAAAGAAGTATTTATAAGATATAGAGCACTAAGCAAAATTATATCGGACAGAGATCTAAGATTTATAGTAGCATTTTAGGAGGTATTCTTAGCGGAATAAGGAGTTAGAGTAGTAACTTCTACCGCATATTATCCGCAAATAGATAGTTAGATAGAAAGACTAAATTAGATACTAGAATAGTATCTAAGATATTATATTAATTACGCGTAGAATAATTGAGTATTACTATTACTAGTTATATAGTTTGCATACAATACAATACCTTAAAAAGGAATAGGTATATTACTATTTAAGGCGAATTATAAATATAAGCTAAGAATATTGTTATTACTATAATAAGTGAAGAAAACAAGTAGTAGAGCTAAAGAAAGGATAAAGACGTTAATGGATCTTTATATAGACCTTATAGAATTAGTAAAGAAGGTATAAGAAAAAATAAAAAAGTACTATAACGCTAAGAGATCTAAGGGACTAGATCTTAAGGAGGGAGATAAAGTATAGCTACTATACAAAAATTTCAAGAGTTAATAACTAAGTAAGAAATTGGACTATATTAGACTAGAACCTTTTAAAATTACGTAAAGGATTTTACTGGTTATATTTAAGTTAGACCTACTAGCTAAAATAAAGATCTACCCTATATAGCATATCGCAATACTAGAGCTAGTATATAGGAATATTAAGCCACCGGTTTACGAAGTAGACACGTATAGAGGATAGGAAGAAGATAAATAGCAAGTTTTAAAGATCGTTAGTTATAAGGACGTTAACGATAAAATATAGTACGAGATTAAGTGGATAGGCTACACTAAGACTACCTAGGAGCTATTAGAAAATTTAAAAAACGCTATAGGAAAGGTATAGGAGTATTAGAAGAGATTAGGTTAGGTAGTATTAATAAAGAAGGATTACTAAAGAATAAGTTACCTAAGGGGGACCTAAGAAGAGCAGTTACTAAACTACTTAGATCTATTTCCTTCTCTATTAGAGGAGAATCCGTTTTTTTATTACTAAGTTCCTATAAACCCTATTTTATAAGTTTTTACTCCTTAAAACGTACCTTTTTATAAACCTTTTTAAGATGGATTAGTTAAGCGGATGCAGCCAGACGAGACTTAAGGGCCCTTTACTAAGTATCGGCAGCCTCCTATTTAGCGTCCTAAGAATAACGTAGCTCTATAAGAGTAATAGACAGTTTATTATCTAGCTGCATAGCAGCAGATTAAATATAAGACCCTAAGATAAATTAATTAGGGAACTAGACGACTATTAAGAGTAATAGGTCGTATATATTTAGCATTAGAGACGGAGCGAACGTCATAGGACGAACGAATATTTACTTTAGTGCATTCTAAGTAAGAGGACAGTTATTATAAAGATGGGTTCGCCAACGTAATGTAAACTAATCCCTCTTTTAAACAGCGAGAATATAGAGATAGTATAATCTTATTAAGAGACAATATCGCAGCAATAGTGCGAGCACGACGAGCAGTTAAGGAAGAAGAAATTACTTTAGGTATAATAAGTAAAGATATTAACCAAATTAATTAGACGGATATTATACCTCTAGTAAACAACCTAGAGATATTTAGAATCTTTAAGAACAAAGATAAAAAGGAGGGAGATAGTATTACGGACGCTTTAAGTACAATATTATAACTACTTGGGGAAGAGTCGGAAGAAGCTAGTTAGTTAATTTAGGCACGGTTTAGGATGGAGCCAATAGAGCTATGTGATGAGAAATGGTAACTAAGGTTACGTAGGGTAATCTATATAATTTATACAATCTATATAATCCGTAATAAAGCAGATAAAGTACACGTACATTACGTATAAAAAGGATTTCTTAGGAATACGGTTGTGTATTTAAAGGACCACAGTTCCTACCTAGGTAGTTCCTTCTTTATAGTAATTCTTAGAATATAATTAGAGTTAATCTATTAGGCAACTACTCCACTAGTTATTATTATTGTTAACTTTAACTTACTTACCTATACACCTAGCCTAATAATAAGCTTATCGTAGTTCCTACTATAAGGTTCCGTTATACTTAACGCCGTAAAATGCGATAATAAGCTAAGTTAGTATAATACTAAGTAGGGGCGACCTATAAAGAAATAGAGAAAGGACTAAGTTACTATAAGGGGATCTTATAGATAGGGGGCTATAAGGACACGATTAGAACAGGATAGATTGGTAAGAGAGACAAATCCTTAAGGAGGTAAGGCCTTTGGGATTGTGGAGACTATATACTACGGGCACGTGCCTCTAGTACGTGACCGGCGACCATCTAAGGGGCGTCCGGGGGTTGTCCTAAGGGCAACCCAAGGTGTCCGCAATAATATCCCTTATATTGCCCCCCCCCTTCTTACAGTTGGCCCCCAATCGCTATTACCTTACAGTAGGGAGATTATAAGGGCTTGTCCTAGAAGAGGTTCGGAGGAATATCGGAAAGGTGTTAGTATGCTGTTGTATATTATCTATCTATCTAACCCCTACTTTAAACTCCTAAAAAACCTTAATAAGGAAAAAACATAACTAGAGAAAAAATGCAAGAATTACTAGGAGACCCATTGGAAGCCTACTAGAAGTATACTAGTAACTACCTAAGCTAACACAGAGATTTTTATACAACTCTACTTCTAAGCCTTTATACCAGTCTGCAATTAATTACAAGTATTATAGGTAATTTAGTGTTCTAGTATAGTTCCGTAGAACCTTTTAGTATAGGATTTAATATACAGAGCCTTGGCTTACCGTCGTCTTTAACTGCTAAGATATAGTCTATAATTCTTTCTTATAATCCTTTTCTTATAATCCTCTGCGTCACTAATATATTACTCCCGCATTTGCCCTTAGGTTATTAAATACGGTTAAGGTATTAATTAGTTAGTTAAAGAGACTTGTCTCTTAAGATTTAGTGTATATGCTTTTAAATCTAGTAGTCCTATACTATATATTTGGCGTAGCTCTACTACCTAGCAAATAGGGACATTTCGCGATAGCAATTGTAGCTATTATACGATTGTTAAAAACGTCTATAATATTATTCTTTAATACTATAGTATCGTTTTAGGTCTAATTTAACCCATATACATCTTTAATTTGACGTTTTAATTGCCTTCCCCCGGCCGCGTAGTTAGTTTTTGTAAGGAAGTAATAGTTAAATAACTTATACGCGTGTTTCCTTCCTTCTAAATAGCGCTATTGTAATGGAGTTATATCGGTAAGGTTGCGGCTATTCACTAGAAGGGTATTAGAAGGTAAAGTATAAAGATACCTTGCTTATTAAGCTGCTCCTTTTCTTAAATACCTTACTTCTCGCCATTAACCGTCGTCTAATTTTAGACGTATCTTCAATATATTATTAAAATTTTCTTCTTTTCCATTATCAATTTAATATGCCTCTTCGTTCTCCTGCTAACTACTCTTTTAAGTAAATTCCACAGCGTATCCTAGCCCTGCCTTTGCATATAGAACCCTAACCTCCGCTAACTCGCAACTGGTGCTAGTTCTACCTAAATAATTTTACTTATACGTCTTTAAAAGACTAAAAATCTAATAATAGGATTCTAGAGGCTTATAATAAGACATACTGCGTTAGATCTAATACCTTTAGTCCTTATAATTAATACATGCGTACTAAGAGCAGCAGTTACGTTAAGGTGAGTTTTTCTATTCTTAATAGATTTCCATTACTAACTTTAAGCTTCAATAGCCTAGGCCTAAGTAGCAACAATCCTTTAATGTCCTTAACTACTACATTACCCGGGCTTTGTCTCATTCCAGCGCCAATACTAAACATCTTAATCACATTTAAGACTATGCCATAGCCATCTACACCGCCTATAATTCTTAATAAGCTAGCTAGTAGCGCCTGATGTGAGAGCAAGGTTAGTATACTAAGGATTAGATACGGGATAGGGGTGATAAGAAGAAGGTCGCTGTCTACTACAGAAAGGAGTTCGCGCATACGCGTCAAGTTTCGAAAGAGCATAACATAATGCGGTATTAGGTAGGTTACCCTTTGGGTACCTAGCGGATAGGTAACTAATAGTTACTATAGCAAGGTCTTAGTAGTTCTAGACTATACTAGCCAGCTAACGTCTCTGTTCATTCTGGGCTTAAGTATATCTTTATTAACTATAAGCTTACTCCCTAAGAGCTTCGTTAGTATTAGTTTAGACCTAATATTAGTATTAAGCGTTTAAAAGTCTCTACTTCAACTACACCTCATCATCCTACCCCTATTTTTATGCCTACTTATACGCCTACTAAGGCATCTAGATCCTATTCTCGTTAGCTATCACTTGGTGGCCCAATAGACACTAATCCTACTCCTAATAATAATAAGGCGTAGTAGCTTTTCAGATTAGGCATTTATAGTTTAGACTTTTAGGATTCGTTCTTATACATAGTAGCAATTAAGGACCTTAATTAGGTGCTCGGGAAGGCCTTATAAGGCTTTTAGAAAGGGCTTAGAAGCCCTAAGAACAATGTTCCTAATATAGATTAATAAATGGGAATACAATTCTAGCAAAATGCCCTATTAACTCTATGCTATATACGTGGAAAGGCTAAGGACCTATCCTGCCTTAGGCCGTAGCCCTATCCCTATAGTTTCCGGAGCCTATCTATTCCATATCCAATTTAACCTATTTACTCTTTTTGCGAGCTTTCTTCCTAGGTCGCAATAACACCGTAGTATTAGAGCGCTTTTTGCGGCTTGCAGATTATAGACCTTAGTCCTAATATTCTTTTAAAATATCTTTACAATAATTAAGGTAATCCTCTAGTTCCTATATAGAGTCCTTAGCGGGCTAGCCTAACCATTTAACTTTAAATTAAAGCTTATTCTTAACAGACTTATAGCGTAGTATAGCTTTAACCTTATACCGCTCGCCTACCACCTTAGGGTATTTAATTGGGCCTAGACGGAAGTTCTTTTCCGGTAGTAGTCTATACTATAGCTCTAGTAGGTTTACGTAAAACACTAAATATATATAGGCTATAGATGGGGGTAGCTAGAGACGATAGGCTAGCTTACTAATTTGTTTCTTAACTTAGAAGGGACCTAGGTATCTTATATTAAGCTTCTTTAATAGTCAACGGGTTTTAATATTTATTAAATATAATAGAACCTTATCGCCTACTCCGAAATGCTTATTTTGGTGCTTGCGGTTATACTAAAGTCTCTACTACTCTTAGGCATCTTATAGGCTCTACTTCGCATACTTCCATTACTCCTCCCATTCCTAAAGGTATCCTTATACTCTTTAGTAGATGTCCTTAGACTTCCCAGTAGGATCCTATAACTAATTATACGGCCTTAGCTAGTGATTGTTGGGTATACTATTAAACCTAAATAGTTAAACGCTATAGGCAATCTAGATTAGTGCATACTTATGCAATATATATTACTTTAAATTATAAGCGTACTCCGCGTAAGGAAGTAGCTTGCACTAGTTGTCTTACTAGTAGTTTAAATACATCCGTAGGTAAGACTCTAGTTCCTAGTTCTAGCGTTCCGTTTACCTATCCGTCTACGGGTAAAAAGCTATACTATACTAGTAGTCTATCTTTAAATAGAAGTATAGGTCCAACCAGTATTGGCTTATAAAGACGCTGCCCCTATTAGTAATAATAGAGTATAGCTAATCTACTTTAAGAAAGCATTTCTCCTTAATTAGGTTGGCAAGCTTTTATATATTAATCGTCTTATTAACGGGAAGGTATTAGACATACTTTAAAAACCTATTAATAAGTATAAGGACCAAATTGTATGTTTGTCTTTAGCCATCTTTAAATGGCGGGAGATCCGTGATAAAGTCTATGGCGTAATATTGCTATAGCTTACTAGCGGGGGGAACTAATTTAAGTAGACCCTATAGCTTGTGCCTGCGGATCTTATATACTTAACACTTCTTATAATAGCTAATATACTCCTTTACTTCCTAATTAAGCCTTAGCCAATAGTATTTACGTTAAAGTAATTCCACTATCTTTGCTTAACCATAATAGCCGCCTAGAGGATCATCGTAATTCTTTATAAGAATCTTCTGTCGTAGATTTACTTCTTATGGCACCCAAACCTTACCACCTCTACGTAGTAGGCCCATCGGGTCTAGTTCCTAATAGTAGCGCCTAGCAGCTTCCTTTCCGTCACGTTTCCGGTCTACTTCCGTATTAAGGATAGTATAGGAAGCGTTCCTCTATTACACCTTACGGATAAGATCTATTAACCCTTTAGATAGTTCCTGGGTGAAAGCTATTTTATCCCGTACTACTCTAAGTATAAGACTAAATAGTACTATAGATCTTGCAACTCTTTAATACGCGTACGTTAGGAAGGCCGCTATAAGGTTAAAGTCCTTTAGTTATTATAGGGCTCTAAGTTCCAATTGCTCTATAGCTTCGCTATTTATTTAAGGGGATAGCTTAACAATTAGAGATGGTGTATTACTAGGTTCCGAGAATATATCGGGGACGTTCTATCTAGGTATATTTAGACCCTTATTGGCAACGGACCGGGTACTAGCCGGAACGTTAGTAGAAACCAATAGGGCTTATACCGCCTAAGACTTAGTGTATAGAGCTATAGGTGCTTAAGCATCCTACACCCAGAGCTTATTCTACAATGTAGGGAGTAAGATATCTATTATCTATTTTCCTTCTCCCGTTTTAAAGCCTTTAGTATAGTCTGGCCGTCGTAACAGTTTATTAGCAGGGTTGTTTTTCCCTAGCTTATATTTAATCTTAAAATTAAATCGCGTAAGCTCCTCTGCCTATCTGGCTTATTAAGGTATAAGCTCCTTTATAGTTATAAAGTAGCGTAGATTATGGTAATCTAAAAGTATACGAGTGGTATAGCTCGCGTGCTTAAGGTAGTGTCGCTACTATTTAAAGCAGTCGACTATAGCTAGCAGTTCCTTATCATGGGTATAATACCTAACTTTAGGTCCCTAGAATTTTCTGCTATAAAATGCTACTAGTCTCTAATAGAGCTGGGTAGCGTCTGGATGCCTATTAGGTTACAGCAGGATACTAATAAGGGCAAAATTTAATACATTAGTAATTATTATTAATAGCTAATCTAGGTTAAAATGCCGTAGCAATAGAGCTTTTATAAACTTTACGTAAAGTTCCTAAAAGGCCTCCTAAACCTTTCCGGGCTATAACTATAGCTTATACTATTTAGTTAGTCCCTTCTTAGTTTTCTTCCTTACCACCTTTAAGCTTTTTACTCCTTAGGTCGGGTCTCGGGAAGCTTCTATAATATAGTTAAATAGGTATCAGGCGACGTCTGAGTAGTTATAAATAAAGCGCCTATAGAAATTAGCAAAGCCTAGGAACACTTAAACATCCTAGTAGCTCTCTAGCTCCGGCTACTTCTGGATTATCTACACCCGTACTAAGTCTATAACTATACCTGTAGGCGTTATAATATAACCTAGAAACTCGACCTGCTTAGTATTAAAGACATACTTTAACGCCTTAGCGTAGAGGCCCTAATTATCCAAACGTTCCAGCACTTCGCGGACGTATTACTTATATTAATCCTCGTCTTCTAAGTAGATTAAGATGTTATCTAAATAGATAACATATATGCGGTTAACTAGTCCCCCTAAGGCTCTATAAATATACGATTGGAATATTATAGGCGCATTAGCTAGCCCAAAAGGCATCACTAGATACTTAAAGTAGCCGTATTAGGTCTTAAAAGCGGTCTTTTACTTATCCCCTTCTTTAATACGGAGCCTATAATAGGCGTCTTATAGATCCAGCTTTATGAAGATCTTCGCCCTAGATAGTTAATCCAGCATTTCACTAACCAGTAGTAGTAGGTAACGGTTCTTAATTGTAATCTTATTAAGACCGTAATAGTCTACGTATAGCCTTATAGTTTTATCTAGTTTTAGGACAAAGAGGATCGGTGCGCCTAACGGTAACTTACTAGGCCGGATCCACCCCTTTTCTAGTAACCCATTAAGGTACTCCCGTAGGATCTTAAGCTCTTTACGCAAGAGGTTATAGATAGGAAAGTTTAGCGGTTATTTGCCTTCTTCTAAATTAATTACATAATTATACTCTAAGTTCTACGGTAGGACTTTTGCTCTCCTACCCAAAAATACCCTTAGTAAGTCCCTTAGGCCTACTAGAATATTTAATAAATTGGGGTCGCGTTTGTCCTTCGCGTTATTATTAGGTAGGTCCCAGAGCTCCCTTAGGATACTTATAGGCAGCATTATACGCTATAGTGGTTACTCGTATATAGTTACCACCGTATGTTAAACCATTTCATACGGTAGCTAGTAGAGGGTAGGGAACTCCTTAATGCAGCGTTTAAGGTGCCGTAGTATACTCTTCGTATATTGCTTAAGCCAAAGTAACCTATAGCGGTTAAAGTATCTTGTAAGATCCTTAAGATCGCCGCCTCCCTATAATGTCTCTGCAACCTATCCGGCAGTTCCCTATAAGGTCTCCATTATAGAGGGGTTATTACCTATACTAAGCTCTATACCTATCTTGCTATTAAACAGGGGTTAGATCTAATACTCCTTTAGGTATAAAGCGTACACTATTTCGCCTGGGGCTATATTCTCTAGGATATCCTTTAGGCTTATTAGTAATATGCGCCCTTCTAAATCTTTATCGTTCCACTATTTAAAGGCTCTAGTCTTAAAGCGTATCTTAGGATCTGCTTCTGCAAGCTAAGGGTATCTAAGGATAAGGTTGTAACCTATAAAGTTAGCCGCCTAAAAGGGTTACGGGCCAACCACCTTAGTGCGGTTATATATATCGGCCACTAACACTATAAGCTTATAGGCACTATATAGCTTAATCCAATACTTTTTTAGGAAGCCTATAATAGGTTTCCGCCACCTTTACAATGGGATAAGTTTATACTCTTTTACCAAATCATATCGTATAAGATTAATTTCGGCGCCGCTGTTGTATAGTACTTAGAACTATTATACCTTACCCATAGGGAGTATTATTTCTAGCTTAACAGTAATACGGAGAGTCTCTCCTTCTATATCTTGCCCTAGTTATAGCTAGGAGAGGTCCATAACTAGGGCTTTTCTTTTTTTAGATTGTTAGTGCGGTTGTCGCCCTACTTATTTTTCTAATAGAATCTACCTCTAAAGTTTTCTCTTAACTTCTTAGAGTGTTTTTATAAAGGTGCCGGACGGGTATTAGGTTAACCCTAGGAGTTTTTCCCGTTATTTAAGGTTCCTAACTTTAACCCTTCTAAAGTTCTCTTTAAGAACGGCTTCTTTAAAGGTTAGGTCTGCCCTATATTACTACTAAAGTGCCCGCGCTTCTAGTAACCCTCTAGCTTCCTACTAGAAGAGGTCTAGTTCCTTACTATATCTTCAGCGTTTAGAACTGCTTATTCAAAATCCGTATATATGGTAATCCGCAATAGGGCTCCCACGCGCTTTATTTCGTCATAAATTACTAGCTTAATTCTAGCCCAGATAAACCCAATCTTCTCCTTTTTATAGATGCTGCCGTCCTTATTTTTAAAAGGCTTTAAATCTATCTGCTAAGTATAAGTTTCTACAAAGTTTATAAACTGGTAAAAGTTATGGCGGTCTAGCTGTGTCCCATTCTAGAATAGCTCTGTATTATTATATTATACGATATACGGATCTTAAGTCCATTTCTTTAGGAAGGTTTATAGCTGTGGCTATATAGTAATTTACTCTTTATTAAGCTAATTAAGTGTAATCTAGTTTAGCAATTGGTCTTTAATCTTGCTAATAATCTAGTATATACGCTCTTTAGTATTATCTTATATTATTAGCATCTTAAAGAAGTTATCTATCTTGCGAACCCAATCGTCTAACTACTAGGCGTTAGGTCTATAGCGGAGTTCTAGACTACTAGAGGCCTTAACCAGTTAGTCTATATCCTTTTTCCGTTTATTATATAGATAACTCTCTAAGTCTTCTACACCTCCTTAGGTAGGTACTAGGTAGCTCCTAGGAAGCCCTTAGCCTTAACTAGGTTATAAAAGAATTTACCTAGCTTAGATTAGACCCTACTAGATCTAGATTTACCCTTAGAGGGTTCTAATATATTTATTAGTGGCTTCCTCCTATATAGCTTCTAAGAGCCTTGCGATAGCTTCCCAATATCCGTCTTAAAGGAGATCGGTATAGGGCTCTTAACCTTCCAAACTTGGGCCTAAGGAGGCTCCTGCTATAAAGGTAGTATTAGTACTAGTAGCTAGTGTGGGCTTCCTAATAAGCCTTAGGTCTTAAGTTAGTGTTTAGGTTTAGTTTCCCAAAGGGGTAGGCCCGCTTAGCTTATAAGCAGTCTATATACTACTACTATACTAATTATAGGCCGGTGGTCTTCCGGGAGGGTTCTAGTTGGGTCCCTAGTTGGACACATTAATGTATTCCTCTAGCATTTCTAGCTTAGGGGAAGATCTTAGGGTTGCCTCTAGCGCTTAATCTTCTAATTGGCCTAGGTAGGGCCGGAGGGGTTCCAGTTACTTTCCGGCAGCGTTATGACCGTCGTAAAGGGTATCTGCGTTTTCCTTAGCGGTAACCGTAGGTGTGCGAGAGTCTTTAAGCTCCTAGAGCATCTAGGTATTAGGGCTCGTTCGGCCGTCTTACCCAGAGGGTTATATTATCGCAATCTCTCGCTATTGGAGGGACCTTCCTGCCTTTGCGCGATGGCTTTCCATAAGGTATCCATGGAGTTTCCATTTAGGTTATCGCAAGATTTTAAGGGAGGATAGTAGTTGTAAACAAAAGATGTAAACAAATAATCTAGTTCTTAAAGCCGACTGCCCTTCTAAAAAAGAATAGGAAGGATTCGAATGTAAGGGGATCTTATAGACAGGGGGCTATAAGGATACGATTGGAATAGGATAGATTAGTAAGAGAGACGAATCCTTAAGGAGGTAAGGCCTCTGGGATTGTGGAGACTATATACTACGGGCACGTGCCTCTAGTACGTGACCGGCGACCATCCAAGGGGCGTCCGGGGGTTATCCTAAGGGCAACCCGAGGTGTCCGCAATAATATCCCTTACAGTTACGTACTAAAGAGATACTATAAGTATGGTAAGAAACTATAGTCACTAGAGAGTAAAAAGCTGTTAAAGTATATAGTATAGGACTATAAGATAGAATTAAAACTAGAAATAAGTTTAGGATTCTTTTCAATTTATAAGCTTACTAAAGAAGAAGGTAGAGTATTAAAAGAGTTTGTTTAAGAAAACTTATAAAAAGGATATATTAGACTATCGCAGTCATTAACGGGTTATCCAGTACTGTTCGTACTAAAGAAGAATGGCAAACTAAGGTTATATATTGACTATAGATAGTTAAACAATATTACTAAAAAAGGATAGATATCCTTTACCCTTAATTAGCGAAATCTAAGACAGGATAGGCAATATATAAATCTTTACGAAGATAAATCTAAGATAGGCGTACTATTAAATTAGGATTAAGGAAGGCAGCCTTTAGATTAAAGGAAGGACTATATAAACTATTAGTTATATAATTCGGGCTTATAAACGCACTAGTAATATTCTAGAAGCGTATTAATAATGTATTAGGAAAATACTTAGATGAATTTATTATAGTATACCTCGACGATATTATTATCTACTTAATAACTAAGGAAGAATACGAAGAACACGTTAAATAGGTCTTAAAGAGACTATAAAAAGAATAGATGCTAGTAGCAATTAAGAAATACAAGTTCTTTACTAGGAAGACAGATTTTATTAGATTTATTATTAAACTAGGCCAACTTAGTATAGATCTAAAGAAGATTAAGGCTATAGTAAATTAGTAAGAACTAGAGAATATTACGCAGTTAAGATTGTTTTTAGGGTTCTGTAATTACTATAGAAGGTTTATAGCGCAATAGTTAAAGGATATTAAACCATTTACGCGATTAATAAAGAAAGAAGAACTATAGGCATGGGGAGAAGAATAAAGGAAACTCTTTAAGAAGGTTAAAGAGTTATTTACCTAGGAGCCAGTTCTTAAGATCTATTAACTAGGACTAGAGACGGTTATAGAAATAGATATATTAGACTATATACTAGAGGTATACTTTATATAGAAATATTAAGATAGATAGCACCTAGTAGTATATTATAGTCGGAAGATAACACTACTAGAACTAAACTATAATATCTATAATAAGGAGTTATTAGGTATAGTTATAGTACTAAAGGAATAGAGAGCATTCTTATAAGGCATAGAGAAACTATTTATAGTTAAGACGGATTATAAGAACCTAATAGGATTCCTAATAATAAAGGAACTTAACCAAAGATAGGTTAGATAGGTAGAGATGCTTATAGAATACTATTTTAAGATTTAGTATATTAAGGGTACAGATAATATAAGGGTAGATACTCTAAGTTATAAAGCTGAACTATAAAATGATAAGAAGCCGTTAGGGGCTTTACTGCGAAAAGACATAGACGGATTGATTAGGTATAATTATCTAAAAATTATAGCAACTTAGAAAAATAAGAAACTAGAAAGAGTCTATAAGACACTAAAGAGCTTTTAGGCGTAAAGAATTCTAGAGGCATAGCTAGAATATCTATAAACGGATATATATAAGAATTGAGAAGCAAAGTATATCCTAAGAAGTATAGTAGAACATTTCGTAAAAGATTTCTATAAGGGAATAACTTAAGGATATAAGGGAGCCATAGGCCTAGTGTTAAGACTTTAAGAGGAGTATATTATTAACGGAATCTAGAGCTTAGCATAAAAAATTATAAAGGAATATCTAAATTACTAAAGAAATAAACTAATAAGGTATAAGCTATATAGAGGGCTACAACCTATTAAAATACTAGAGAGACTATAAGAGGTTATATTATAGGACTTTATTATTAAGTTGCTAAAGTTAAGAGACCCTATTACCGAATAAGATTATAATGCAATCTTAGTAATAGTAGATAAGCTTATAAAGTAGGGATACTTTATAGCGTGTATAGAAGAAATATTAGCAGAAGATATCGCTAGAATCTATATTAAAGAAGTATTTATAAGATATAGAGCACTAAGTAAAATTATATTGGATAGGGATTTAAGATTCGTAGTAGCATTCTAGGAGGTATTCTTAGCGGAGTAAGGAGTTAGAGTAATAACTTCTACTATATATTATCCGCAGATAGACAGTTAAATAAAAAGGTTAAATTAGACACTAGAATAGTATCTAAGGCACTATATTAATCACGTATAGAATAATTAGGTATCGCTACTACTAATTATATAGTTTATATATAATATAACACCTTAAGAAGGAATAGGCATATTACTATTTAAGGCGAATTATAGATATAAGCTAAGGACATTATTATTACTATAATAAGCGAAGAAAATAAGTAGTATAGCTAAAGAAAGAATAAAGACGTTAATAAATCTTTATATAGACCTTATAGAATTAGTAAAGAAAGTATAAGAGAGAATAAAAAAGTACTATAATACTAAGAGATCTAAGGAACTAGATCTTAAAGAAGGAGATAAAGTGTGGCTACTATACAAAAATTTTAAAAGTTAATAACTAAGTAAGAAGTTAGACTACGTTAGACTAAGACCTTTTAAAATTATATAGAGGATTTTACCGGTTATATTTAAGTTAGACCTACTAGCTAAAATAAAGATCTACCTTATATAGTATATTATAATACTAGAACCAGTATATAGGAATATTAAGTTACTAGTCTATAAAGCAGATATATATAGAGGATAAGAAGAGGATAAATAGCAAGTTTTAAAGATTATTAATTATAAGAATATTAACGATAAAATATAGTACGAGGTTAAGTAGATAGGCTATAATAAGACTACTTAGGAACTACTAGAGAATTTAAAGAATACTATAGGAAAGGTACAGGAGTATTAGAAAAAATTAGGTTAGGTAGTATTAATAAAAAAGGATTACTAAAGAATAAGTCACCTAAGGGGGACCTAAGAAGAGTAGTTGCCAAACTACTTAGATCTGTTTCCTTCTTAGTTAAAAGAGAATCTGTTTTTTTATTACTAAGTTTCTATAGACCCTATTCTATAAGTTTCTACTTTTTAGAATAAACCTTCTTATAAACCTTCTTAAGACGGATTAATTAAGCGGACGCCGCTAAATAAGACTTAAGGGCCCTTTACTAAGCATTGGCAGCCTCTTATTTAGTATCTTAAGAACGGCGCAGTTCCGCCAAAGTAATAGACAGTTTATTATCTAGCCGCGTAGCAGTAAATTAAATATAAAACCCTAAGACAAATTAATTAGGGAACTATACGACTATTAAGAGTAATAGGTTATATATATTTAGCATTAGAGATAGAGTAAACGTTATAGGATAAATGAATATTCGCTTTAGTACACTCTAAGTAAAAAGATAGTTATTATGAAAATGGGTTTACTAATATAATATAAACTAACCCCTTTTTTAAACAGCAAGAATACGGAGATGGTATAATCTCACTAAGAGATAATATCGCAGTAATAGTGCGAATGCGACGAGCAGTTAAGGATAAAGAAATTACTTTAGGTATAATAAGCAATAATATTAACTAAATTAATTAGACGGATATTATACCTCTAGTAAATAACTTAGAGATATTTAGAATCTTTAAGGACGAAGATAAAGAGGAGGGAGATGGTGTTATAGACGCTTTAAGTATAATATTATAACTACTTAGAGAAGAGTTAGAAGAAGCTAGTTAGTTAATTTAGGTATAGCCTAGGATAGAGCTAATAGAACTATGTAACGAGGAATAGTAGCTAAGGTTATATAGGGTAATCTATATAATCCGTAATAGAGTAGATAGAGTATACGTATATTACATATAAGAAGGATTTCTTAGGAGTATAGTTGTATATTTAAAGGACCACAGTCCCTACCTAGATAGTTCCTTCCTTATAGTAATTCTTAAAATATAATTAGAGTTAATCTATTAGGCAACCACTCCACTAGTTATTATTACGTTATTAACTTTAACTTGCATTTTCTATATACCTAGCCTAATAACGCACCTATTGTAGTTCCTACTATAAGGTTCCGTTACAATTAACTCTTCTAAAGGCTTCCGCTTCTCCTTAGTATAACCACTACTATTAACTAATATAGTCTTAATATTTTTAGTAATGTGCTACTTATAGAGTTATATTTAGATATCCTCCTCTATAAGCTTCTTTATAGCTAATATAAAGCTAGCTCCCTAATTACTAATATAGATATTTAGGCCGGGTATATTGTAAAACATAAACTTATTTATAAAGTCGTGTATCTCTTTAAATACCTACTCGGCCTTAAATAAGACGAGTAAGTGTATAATTGGAACTGTCTTGCTAGTGTTTGTTATAGTTATTATAGTTAATAGCGGCATGCGGAGCTAGTTTATTAAGAATATTACATTAGTGCAGATATAGAAGCTAGAAGTAAATTAATATACAAAAGCAATCTGCTATAGAGTTAAGAAGGTGATTTAGACAAGGACTTAAGAGGTATAGTTACCTAGGGGGAATGGCAAGTTAGTATTTAGTTAGTAGTAGGAAAGTAAATTAATATCCTAAACGCTTTAATATCTAGGCACTCTAAGCTATATAGCTATTTAATTAAACTATTATATTTAGTAGGGCTACAGTACTAATTAGTAGCTTAGCTATTCTAGAAAATGCCGCATTATCTATACTGTTAGGAAAGGAGTTAACGGAGGCTCTTTAGGTAATAAGCTTACCTAATTTAGAATTAACTTTAGTATAGATGCGCAAGCGTATATAAAAGCCAGCTTATTAAAAAGCCGAATATAGCTCCTTAAATCGCTCCTACTTTATTATACCTGCCTTTTATATACCTTAATAAACCTATCCTCCTATATTCTAATAGTCACGACTATTAATTAGTAGCAACTTATTGGAGGATAGAAGTCGCTATATCTCTCCTATAGATATATTAGCAGCTTAGTGTTTAAGAGCCTTTACTATACTTACTGCATAATCCGGCTAACAGTTCTTATACTTTAGGAGAGTAAGAGGATTTAGTATAGCCGCGCAGGTATATATACCGTTATTAATCTTTATAAGCTAGGTAATAGCTCTATTAACTACGTTCTTATAAGCGGAAACTTAATAGGGACAGCTCTTCTTTAAAATCTTCCTATTTAGCCGCCTAAAATATATATCTCCCTTATCCTTTTGCTAGCGGTCCTCCTTTATAAGCTTCTAATTGTTATAAGTCTCTTTACTATAAGCTCTGCATCTTATATAGACTCGCTATATAACCCGGCTACCACTTATATAAAGCTTATAGCCTTAGGAGAACGCGTAGTTATTAAAGCGCTATATTGCTAAGTTGCAAATATTATAGTGCTTACTAGCTTCTAGTTTAAGCAAGTGTTTAAAAGGGATTAATTAAATAGCTGCCTATATTGCCGCGATTATATTTTCGTTTCTTAGCTTCTTATAGGCCTTCTACTTAACTAGTTAGTTTGCTTAAGGTGTGGTAGTAGTAGGAGTATCCATTTTAAATAAGAATCTAGTTCTACTTAGTGTAGAGCCTAGGGCGCCATAGCTGTATATTTATAGGGAGGGTTAATTAACGTTGGCGTTAACGCGACGTTAATTTTAGCGTTAATAAAATTCGTATTTTTATTCGATCGTGCAGCGGCTCGCGGGAGGTGCCGGGGTATTAGGTGAACATTGCATTTATATGGCTTTTACTAGTAAAATAGGTGCTTAAGTAGTGTCTTGGCTGCCTCACCGCCCAAATTTCCGCCTGATTTGGAAAAGATTCGGACAGTAAAGTTACTGCCAAGAGTTACTGTCCGGATCCTGTCCGGCCTTCCTCTACGTCGTTAAGGCTAGCCATCGTTACGAGACGGTCATTGGCGTATTCAAAGACCCTTCGTTCGCAGATGAGAGCGTCAGAGCCTACATTGCCCGATACTGCAACTCAAGCGTCGAGATAGAAGACATTGTACGCGGCTTTGGCTGGGATTCCCCAGGGACAAAGCCTGCACCAGCGGCTATCACGAGGCTAAGTGCTGTAAAGGCTGAGAGACGTGTCTGGCCGAACGGGACTATCGATATCCGTGTATACAGCCATGGACTCCAGTGGGTTAAAGTGCTGCCAAAGGAGTTGCCTGCTGCCACCGAGAATACGGATCTTAGAACTGCGTATCTAGCCTTGCATAGATCTAGTGGTCTCCTCGTTATCGGGGCGTACGAATCAAAAGACCAGGCTTGGGAAGCATGCCGGAAGTACTGGACACAATTGTCGTATTGTATGCCGATCGAGAATGAGAATAAGTGGTATGATAAGCAGGGCATGTTTCACCTAATTGGTACAATTGGAAGTACGCCTCATCACTGGTTTGTGGAGCCTCATACCATCGATACTATAGTAGATCATTCAGATTAAACATGATAAAAACACTGTATGGCGACAGCCAGACGGATGGCGGACAAGAGCCATTGAAGTCACTACCAAAGGATTGGACTGGTGTTAATTTTCTTCTTCGACCAAATCCCATCTTTCCCACATTCTTTACTACGTATGATAGTCGATGCAAACTTCGCTTCGCCCATTTCGCTATGGCAAGTCTAGCGTTAAGCATCAGAATCACGTTCATGCAGCGCGGTGGTGAAGACGACGCGATCGCCTCGTGCGGCTTTACTACCAACAACCCGCACTTCTGCGGGCTTCCTACCTCTACACTTAGCTATCCTCAAAGGCCTTATTCTTAAAGATATTTCCGGCCCGGCAACGTGGACGCGTGCAGTAGGCTCGCGCGGGCGGGACGTGCATTTTGGGGTTGGAAAGTTGTTGCTGGGTCTCGGCCTCCTCTTCCGGCTTTGATACTGTCGTTCTTAAGTACATGTAAGGGTTCTGGTGACGGAATAAGGCTTGAATTGATATAGCTATCGTACAAGAAGGATTTGATGAAGAAGCGGAGTAAGGAGTTCTAGAAAGTAGTTTTCTCCCGCCAAGGTCGCTAAACTACGCTTAATTGAAAGAGGCGTACGCGGTAGGACATGATAGTTTGCTTTAAATATTAAGGATTAACTATAACTTATAAATTGAACTTTATTTTAAAATACTTTACTACTTCTATAACCAGCTACTACATTTTTATTAGCTTTAATATAAAGCTTAATTTTATAAGTAATTTTATTTGGAAGGCGGTAGTTTACATTAAATCTAATAACGTAGGTCACCGGGTTATGACGGTCCACCTAGTTATGACGGAACACCAAAATACTGCCGAATGCCGATTTGCAGGCAAATCGCTAGTAAAAACCATCGCAAAGCATTATTTTATTATTAAACCCGAATGAAGCCTTAAATATATAGGAGAGAGTCTATATCGACTTTTTACAGTGTATCAGGCATCCGATTGCTTAGATAACCGCGAGTTGGCGGATTAAAGTCCTCATCTGAGGCCTCTTCGTCGCTTGAGGCGATATTTTCCGGCAGAATACCGAAATAGGAAACCGCTTTTCCTAATTAGACAGGCGGTCAGATTTCCGTCATAACTGGGTGGACCGTCCTGTACAGCGTAGAAATAAGCGGCCGATATTGGCACATGNGCAACCACTAAAAATCGATTCCCGAAGATATATTACTACTCTAATACTTTGTCATTTGCTCATTACGTCTTTTATAATCGTGTAGACGCTTTATATAGTACTTGTATATATTCTAAATCATCTTCTAGTCCATCTCCTCCTCAAACAATCGTCGATTTTTGGTGGTTGCGCACGTGCCAATATCGGCCGCTTATTTCTACGCTGTACAGGACACCGTCATAACCCGGTGACCCACGTTAGTGGAAAATTAAAAGTACAGCCTCCTGTACTAATTTTGGTGGCGTGCGATAAGGCTTATTTGGAAACGGCTGTGGCCGACTTCAGCCTGCTCGCCCTCGCGATACAGATAGACATGAACACTGACCAGGCAAAAACTACGTCCTTTTCAAAACACTCATCTCTGCAGAAAAATGGAGAGCGATATATCGCTCTCCGATATGTATCAGAGCCTTCTCAGCCGAGCCAACTCTGTTAACGACAACGAATATTTCAGAAAGGACAGAGATGCGGTTCATGATTTCTCCCTCAGGCTCATTCTATGGGGAAAGGATATCGGCGAGGAGGCTAACAAGGCTTTGAAGTACATCCAACAAAATCATCCAACTGTGGCTGGTATTATCCGATCCCGCTTGCAGAATGCAGCGTTACGCCTGGAAGGCGTGGAAGCGTCGATAACCCAACCAGAAAATCTCCGGTACGATCTTCCCTGTTTCTGCATATTTTAAACTTTTTTTCAAGAGCATCTAATCTGACCCTTGCTGTCGCCACTTTGATGGCCTGCGAAACTACACACATACCCAGTCATTATGCCTCTCTTCTTCCCGTCGAGCATGCTCAAATGACATTAGAAGTACTCATACTATGGCATCACTTGTGGACTATTATAGAAGCTCGTCCTGTAACCCAGTTGTTTTGGTTTCTATCTTTTCTCGTTTTGTCCCGTAATGCATCTCCTAAAGTACCACCGATAGCTGTAGTCTCACGCTGTTTGTCCATTTAGTGATGCTCTTATTCAGTTCGAAGATACTGTTGGAGATCTCATGGACCTAGCCGAGTCTATCATGGCGTATATGGGAACTGCAAAGGGTAAAGGAATGACAGCGGCTATTGTGAAGGCATATGAAGAATATGAAGTGGGCGAGCCGAATCTCTATGTTTATGGTAACTTGCAGTATCTTAGGAGTGGTTCCGATAAGGCTGTACTCACAGAGAAATAGTTCGCTGGGCCGCCAATCTGCCTAAGAGGCGTTTGTTTCTCCAAACACGTAAGGTGCATGCCCCTCGCCATTGGAGTCTCTAACACGCTTTGAAGTTTCTACTAGAATATCTACCTCCATCAAAATAGAGAATGCTGCATCCCATATGTCGCAGATGCAGAATACGGAATTAGTCAAGACTCCGAAATCGCGTAGACCATCATGCATCTGGAATAAAAAATTTGCATTGTAGGTTATATATTGCAATTTGATGCTTTAGAGTTGCTAATTGGTGGAACAGTTTTACCGAAAAGGACGATGTACTCCTCTTTGAAATTACTGATTATGGCAACGATCCTTCAAAAGCCATTGGCACGGTTATTGGGCAAGCCAGACTTCGGCTAGCCGGTCCTCTTTACTTACATGAATGGGCGTCACCTAAGGATTTCGCCTTGAAAATATACGGATCGGATAAGTTAAAATCGCAAGGACAGCTCACGATCAGGTTGGAGCCTTATACATCCCCTTCAGCACCCGTTCGGAAATTGCCACCGTCGTCACCTATTGCATCGGTGTTTCGGGATTTTGAAAGAATTCCTGCTCAAGAGAATTCTTTCAACAAACGAAACAAACCCATTGAACCTATGGAAAGCAAGACTGTCAATTTACTTCGGTGCTCGGAATGCAGTAGATCTTTCGAGGATTCAGCAAATCTGGCTTATCATACAAAAAAAGTTCACGCCATTAAGGATAAACCCAAAAATATAATACAGATCTTCAATCCTCCCTCCGCCAAGCCGTTCGAGCTTCTCCGATGTCATCTTTGCCATAAAGCCTTTGAGACTGCAACCAATAGGGATTATCATATTAGACGAAATCATCTAGTTCAGTGCCCGAGTTGCTCTCAGGACTTCGAGGGCCCGAGAAATCTAGCTCATCATATGACCCAAAGCCACCCAACTGGACCAAAGTATTACGTCTACATTAGCCAGGACCACCATGTCGGTCTTATTAAATGCCCAGAATGTAATAACAGGTTTCAATCCTCCGAAAATCTGGCCTGGCACATCAAACATGCACATCTCATTATCATGCTCAGAAAATGTCCCCAGTGCCACATGAGCTTTAAAACGCGCTATGAGTTAGAGAAACACTTCAAAGAATGCCACCCCGGGGGTAGCCTGAGGGAAATCAGCAAGTCCCAGTCACTTTATCATGGGTGCGTCAAGTGCGACAAAAATTTCTCCTGTCAAGAAAGTTTATCAACACATAAAAGGGAGAAACATGGTAGCGGTCACTTCACGACGCAAAAACTATCTAGTTATAGCCAGCAGATTGAAGAAGCTAGTCAGGATTCTTGTTCTGAGAAAACAACCAAAACCAGTATTGAGCGTGCTGAGCAAGAAGAGTATGACCGAGCACTCGCCATCCGGCTCCAAGAAGAAGAGGAAGAGAAAGAGCGCGCTCTTCAGGAGCAAGAGAAGGAACGCGAGGAACGTGACAAGCATGGACCTGGTTCCTTCGGTGATTTATTTGGAGTCCCAGAAATGAGCACACAAGATGGATTAGCGAGCGGAATTGAGGAGGCGGAGACCGCGATTCTGGCATACAGAGACATAGATCAGTGGGTTGAAGCTATTCTAGACCAAGCAGAACAGGACGGAAATTCTATTAGCGGCATTGCATCATCTGATATGCACTCCCCTGCGCTTTCAAAACAGAAGCATCCAGCCTCAAATGCACCAAACGACGGACCCAGCAGTCGGGCTAGCAGAGGTACCGACAGCTCGCAATTAGGAGATGCTTCTACTGATGTGCGGCCAACGTCTACGACTGCCGCATCCATTATCATGACGGATGAAATAATAAGCCCTCCAGTCAATATGATTCCCGCAGCCATTTTGACAAAAGAATCATCAGAACCTCTAAGTATGAAGGCGCCAGCTCGCATTGCTGACAACAAAATCATTCCTCAAGTGAACACCCTGCCAAGCACAGCAAGGTATAATTCTAGTCCTGAAGTCACTAAGTTATCTGCAAATGAGGCCATCTCTTCTGCGACTGAGTTCCAACCCATTCTAATGAGAACCTCGAGCCTTGCTTCCACAGTATCGAGCAACACCTTGAGCGATAGGCTTTCAGAGTTCTTCCTCAACCGGCCGAATACTAATACTGGATACTCAGATGCAGAGATAGCGGAAATATCTAGGCTCTTGGAGTATTCTGTAAATAGTTGGAGTAAGGTGCCAAGAACTTACATTATCCTAAGGACTATCAACTGCCTTCACATTTTGGGGGACCTCCTGGCCATAGGTTTCTCCGATCATTGGTTTCCAGTTACACTTCAGAATCTCCCACAACTAAACTCGCTCACACCAGCTATGGGATCAGCCATTGTAAAGAATCAAGACTTGATTCTCACGAAATCAGTTGATTTAGAGAAAGGAGAAACTGGTAGACATCGACATTTTGCAAAAGGAGAACTTCTGCCTTTCGAGACCGTATATAACCTCGGAAGTGGGGGGTCTGGCCGAGTCGACAAGGTTCGTAGCATGATTAGCTATAATGAATACGCAATAAAACGTATCCCTCGACGTAACATATTTGGGAGAGACCCAGCCCCAGCGGTCAGAGCATTCATCAGCGAAGTCGAGATTCTAAAACGCCTGAAGCACCAGCATATTGTCGAGTTTGTGGGTAGTTACACGGACCCCAAGTACTTTGCCATAGTCATGTCGCCGGTCGCAGAAATGGACTTAGCTAAGTACCTCAGCATAGCCGGACCAGATTATTCAACTCTCAGAACGTACTTTGGCTGCCTTACCGCGGCGCTCAAGTATCTTCATGACAACTTCATTCGGCACAAGGATATCAAACCCCAGAATATCCTCGTTGACCACGGTAAAGTGCTTCTCACTGACTTTGGCTTGTCCCGTGATTCCTCTGGGGTAGGTAGCACAACTTCCGGCCTCACGAGTATGACACCCCGATACTGTGCGCCTGAGGTGGCAGCGTTTAACCCTCGAAACGAGTCGTCGGACATCTGGTCACTAGGTTGCGTCTTCCTGGATATGTTTGTCGTTCTTAAGGGATACAGCGTTGATTGGATGAAAGATTACTTCGACAATCACGGATCGGGCAGTCGTTGCGTTCACCTAAATCTTGATGCTAAAACTGAGATGATTTCTGAACTGGAGAAGACCGGGTCTGTGTCGGACAATAGAGTCATTGAGTGGGTTCAGAAAATGCTACGGGTGGACCGCAACGCACGACCAACGGCTGCCATGCTCATCGCGTCAATCGCTGGCCGGGACAAGCATGGCGAAGTCAGTGCGTTCTGCGGAACGTGTTGTTCGTACGAGGACGAGTTATCAGAGGCGGAGGATAGTATGGACGAAGAGTTGTTTGATGGGATCGAGCCTTGATGTCGCACTTTGGTTTTCTTGTGGAAAAGCTGGGACCTGAGGGCGCAATTGACAGCGGACGCCCTTACGTACTAATATCCGGGCCATACCTGACGGAGTCTTAAGGGGTGCAACTATACAGCAGCGATCTCAAGCCGGATCGATGAACGAGAAGCGCTCATGAAGTGGATTCCTGAAACTGGCCATGGAAAGATTACAGAAGGCATTTGGTGACTACAGTGGGAATAAGCGGTTTCTTCTAGGTGGGGTCTACATTGGAAGGGGCGTCTTAAGAGAGAGAAGCGGAGAGAAAATGGAATGAAACTATGGCTATGGTTGCGGGGGGCAATTCAAGACCGGAAAATGGTTTCGGGTGTTGTGGAAGACTTAAGATGAGAATTTTACTGTAAGGTTGATTAGAGATCCGAAACGAGAAGAAACAGGCGACTAGGTAATTATTTCGTATGATTATACATCACCCTGGTGCATCCGGTTGAGGGCGCATGTTGATCTTGGTGATTAATAGGCAGAGTTTATACCTTTTAAAGTAATACTATTAGTATTATAGGGTAACTCACCAATGCTACTCAAGTAGACACAGTGAATGTTAGTTAATAAAGCTTATTATTTAAAATTAGGGGGTAGGTAAAGAACCTAAGGTTCCTCACTACGCTAGTGCCGCGGCGACACGTAACGACATGTAATGACCGCTTGCCTTATTCCTAACACTAGCAACTCTTCTTTTATAGTTGCTATCTATATACACTTATAGATTGCTACTATATAAAGATATAAAGCTAAGGAGAAGAAAAAGAAGAAATAAAGGGGAAAAGGTAGTATAGGTAGATGTATAAGTTTATGCGAAGATGTTAGTTCCGCTTACCGCTCTTAGCCAAGCTAATGGCAATTTTCCATCCCAGGGATAGAAAATCCTAATTAGCTAGCTTAACAAATAGCGTTAGCAGAACTCCACACCACTACCTAAATTAATTAGGCGCGGCGCTTTTAGCAAGAATCTAACTAATTAAATAACTTTAACCGGCGGTTGAAGTTTTATAAGATCTTAACTTCTCTAAATTTCCCTCTTAACCTAACCTTTAACTTATATACGTAGAGTATTTGTATTAACAAACGTCTCTAGTGCCTTATTTAGGTTTGCCTTTATTATTATATCTACTAGGTTATTTTAGCCATTAATTTATTAGATTTTAAAGAGTTTTTAACACTTATAGAACTGCTAAAGTGCCATAATATCAATTATAAGGCGCTTCTCCTTTATAGTACTAAGCTTAACTAAACACTTATAAAGGGAATATAAGTCGGTGCACACAATTATAGGGATAATAGGAAGTTCAAGTTAATCTATAATTATCTTAAGGGTAGTTCCAATTATAATTACTATATTAACTCCACTAACTATTCCATATATCTCTAACGCTAGAACGCTTTAAGTAACATATTTACTCTTAGTTAAGCTCTAATAAATAAGATTGCCATAAATTATAAAGTCATTCTCTCTAGTAGATTTATTCGCTATAATAATCTTATATTCTAGCTAGGAGCTAAAATCTTTATTATTTATAAATAATTTATTAATAAATATAAATAGCTTAACAGTAGGAAGATTAATAGGCACATAGAGTAGTCCCTAATTAAGATAGTTTATTTACCAAAAAAGACGCTTATTTAGGTTAAAAATATCATCCTTAGTTAGTTCCTGGTATTAGGCGGTAATAGAGAGATTAAAGGAAGCTTTAGGTTAATAAATAGAAGCTATATAAGCTCCGCAAGTGCGTTGTTCTACATATCCTTACTTTAGAGAATTAACATTAATAACGTTAATCTTCTTACCTTAACCTTTCTAGCGTAGGGCAATGGAATCCTTATTTAGGGAAATAATGCATTTATTAAAGAGTAATAGTGTTATTAAATTAAGTCTTTCCTTTAGCTTTACTATAAGGTTTGCCTTTACTAGCTTATCTTCTTTAAGAGCTAAGAATTGGTCGTCTCCTAAGATAATTATATCGTCCGTTTATATACCAATAATTTTAAATAGAGTTCCTATGGCTATAATAAGGAAGCAGGGATTAAATATAGAAGTAGTTATTAAAAGCTTCTCTTTATAGTACTTACTATAAGTAGCCCACCAATAAGTTTCTGCCTCTGCAATTCTATATAGTGGCTTAAGCATAACCATAATCATATCTTCAGGATATTAGTGGCGAATTTGCTCTAGAAGGTATACCAGTATCAAGCGCTAAAGGCGTGTCTCTAATTGGGTATAGGCCTAGGTAATATCTCGTAAATAAACCGCTATTCTATTTTTTATTAAGGAGGGAGCTAGCGCAATAATAACTTACTAACTAGCTTATTAAATTGTAGGGGATTGCGTAAGAATTACTTCCTTACTATTATTGTTATAACCTTAAATAACTAGCCTTGACTTCTTAAATGGGGTATTAGTAGCTTTGCCTTTAATCTCGTTAACTATTTTTAACCTAAATATATAAACCCTATTAAACTTAGTAGGGTTATACTTCTTAAACTTAAAGACTCCTCTTATAATAAGACTGTTAATCTCCTACTTATTAAATGCTTAGAAAGGAGCTCCTAGAGTTATAATACAGCCTTCCTTTTAGAGCTATTTTGCGAGCTTAAAGTTAGCCTTCTCTTTAGCTATTATAAAGGCCATTAACAGCTCGACTCTATTCTTAATAGTGGCAACGAGTTGCTCTTCGAAATTGATAAAGTGTTAGTAGTTTCGTGATCCCTTTAGGCGACCTCTACCGCGTTATGGTTATAGCGTATCTACTACAGTTATATTAGGGTCGTAGTCGCCTTCTAGGGCATGTTAATCGTGGTTCTCCTCTAAAGCATCTCCTAGGGTATCTTCTAGGGTATCCTATAAAGGCTTAAAACTATTATCTTTATAGTAAGGCTTAATAACAGTTAAATGGAATTAAGTAGGTCTATAGGGCATCTAAAGAGTATAAGTTTAACTATTAATTATAATAAGTTTATATAGGCCTAACTATCCTCCCTTTTTACGCTATACGTGTACCTTAGATTAGAGTGGCAGATTAAGCGTAGTTAAGGTATTTAGGCTATTTCTTATTCCTAGTGCGTCGTTAACCTAGTATATAGCGTAGAGATATTGTACCTCCTTTGTTGCCTTATAAATCGCCTTAGCTCATTATATAATAGAGGGAGATAGTAGAGAATTGTTAGTTATTTAAGGGTAGGCGCCAAAGACTAGCAATGTAGGTATGAGCCCATCTAAGCTAGCGGTATCATTAACAGCCTTAATAGCCATCTATAGGATAAGCTCTTCGCTAGCACCCTCTAGTTTTAAAGAAATAATCTTATATACGCGGCGTAATGGCGTATAATATNNTTCTACNTTTCTAATACTATTATATGCCTTAATAGGGACTTCCTTAACCTTAATTGTTATTGCCTTTACCTATTATTAAAACTTTATAGATAAGAAGTTCTTTCCTATATTATAAACAATTTAATTAGGGGGTTTTAGGTAAACATTAATCTAATATAATTAAAGAGTATTCTATATATTCCTAGCTAACATATCTTTTAAAAAGCGTGCGGCTTAGAAGGAGGTTAAAAAGTTAATAACTTAGAGTACTAGCTTGCCGCTAAGATATATAATATCTATAATAATACAGAAGTTAAAGTTATAGTTGTCTTTAAGGGTAAACTTAAATTGGCTAGGGGACTTCTAGTTTATTTAGCAGTAATAGCAGTACTTTATAAGATATTTAATCGCCTTAACCTTAACTTTATAACTTACTTATTAAAGAACCCTAAGCAGTTGGTGAATGGATAGGTGGCTAAAACAATAATGTAGTTAATGTAGCTTTAACTTAGTTAAGTGACTTTAAGTAACGCTCCTTTCTGGCTATTAAAGGAGCAACTAAGGGTGACTCTACTTGCGTACAACGGGTACCCGATTATCTCTCTAAATAAGTATATTCTTAAGGTTATTAAGCTTAATGCCTAATTTATCTATATCTTAGATACAGAATAGGAACGGGGTATTCGCGGGAATAATGTGGAAAGTAATATATCCTAACGGAGTTTGGACCTTAATTGTGCTAAGAGAGATTGCAATACCCTTACCAAAGCGAATTATATATTAGCCTACCGTTAATTGGTTAATCTAGACAAAACTATTAAGCTACTAAAAAGCTTAGATTTAAGGTTCTCCTATTATAAATACTCCTATAGCTCTAGTATCTGGCATAATACTATAAAAGATATTCGCCGAGTATCTGTTATTAAAGGAGAACGCGGAACTTTCCTTTAGCTTATTAAAGATATCTAACCTTATAATAAAATAGAGCGTAGATTGGTCATTAAGGACAGCAACGGTTTATGCGCTATTTACCTTACCATACTTAGTAAAGTATTAGTTAGGAGAGTAGTCCTTAATTTCTATATCCATAAGGAGCTGTTTAGCCTTATTAATCTCACCCTTAAGATCTTCTTCACCTTTATATTAAACCAGGAAGCTTTAGAAGTAGGCTATAGTAACTTTTCAGTTTCCGACGTTTTGTGCGCTCTGGCGAAACTTATTATATACCTCCTTTTATTTATTAAAGGGGTGTCTAGTTAACTAGTAATTTGGCTTTTTATAAACGTAGCATTTCTTCTACTAATTATTGCGAAATAAACCTCCATAAGGACCTCTATAATTACTTTATAGTTAATATTAATTATACCCTCTATTGTATCCCCTACCACAACCACCATATATTTAATTAGTCCAGTTATAATTATATTAGTTAGCCGGGTTAATTAAAGTAGGTTAGAGTTAGGCGTTAAATTGCTATACTTCTTAAAAACATAGGGTGGTGCTAATAGAGGATCTTAATTAAGTATATACTCCTTTATAAGTACTTATAGGGTTAAAGAGAGTAAGGTTATATTCTTTAACACCTTAATATACACTAATAACTTAATTACATAGGCTAAAGTCCTCTTAATATAATTCGGATAAACTACGCTAAATTATCTAAAGTTAATTAAAGAGCTTTTAAAGANAATNAAGTTAAGAGGCACCTNGGTTTATANCAATAATTCTTANAAAGGTAGTCTCTCTCCACTCNAANATATACTNCTNCTTATTCTCCTCTATTTTAAAGTAGCATCTTATTTTATATATTATTCNGTTAAAATCNTATNCTTTTCCTACTAAACAATTATAATAGAAGGTACTAGCTCGGCCCTTAAGCATAACTAAATAAGTAATATAGTATTAATTAGGTTCTAGTTTAACCTTCTAGTAATAGTTGTAAAAGATACATAACTTTAAATTAAGGATATTATATAGTTCTCTACTAAACTTCTTCTCCTGTTCTAAATAGAGCTTTATAAGCTCTATAAGCATTTTTAAGGTGCCTCTAATTAGTATTTAGCTGCATTATATTATAGGCTGCAATAGTGACGTAGATCTAGTTAGTGGAGTTTAAAGGTTATTAGACCACAAAGTAAGGGGATCTTATACTTATTAGGGGTTATTAATTAAGGCTATAGGTTAAGCTAGTTAATATAGGGGAGTTAAAGATAAAGGTGAAGGCGATGGATGTAGAATATTAGAACTCGTGCCTAGAGTAATAGAGTTAGAACGCGTCTCTAGTGGTATATTACTTAGGTTCTATTATGATTTAAGCTTCTTTATAGTGCGTAGTTAGTGCTTAATCTCTTATAGAGTCCATTTATGCTCTTCCTTTATATTAATAATATATTCCTAAATATTATCCCTAATACTACCCCCATCCATAGGGATAAATACTCTATACTCCTAAAGGAAGTTACGGAAGTTCTATATAATATCTTTATTTATAGGAACCTATGTTTCCTTTATCTATCTAATAAAGTCCTCCTTTATATAATACTATAGCGCGGTATCATTATATTCGCTATCTTTATAATATTCTATACAGTATACTAAGAATCTATTTAGGTCCTATTACTTAGTAGTTATAAAGTTAGTTACGGCTCTGTTCTATATCTTTGGGTTAATATCTTTCTCATACTTTTTTAGATAGGTTAACGCCATAGTAGGTAGAATTGACGAGGTATCATACATCAAAGGTAGGCAGGATTTTCGGTTTTATAAGATCTTATAGGTTTGCTATCCAAAAGTGGGCAATTTAAGATATTATTTAACGCGTTTTAGACGTTAACTTAGGACCTTAGGTTTAGTAATACTTCTGACCTAAAGTACTTAACCAAATCTTCGTAAATATAATTATTCTACATAATAGATACAACTTAGTATCTCCTAGTACTTAGTAATACTTCTGTTACTAGTTTTCTATAAGTCTAAAATAGCACAGTATCGCCGGGATCCATTCCATATAAGCGTATATAGCACCCCTATACAAGACTATCTCTTCTATCAATAACCTAGCTGCTCTATAGTTGACTGTATATTCAACCACTAATCAGTATTAGTATTATAGGGTAACTCACCAATGCTACTTAAGTAGACACAGTAAATGTTAGTTAATAAAGCTTATTGTTTAGAATTAGGGGGTGGGTGAGGAACCTAAGGTTCCTCACCACGCTAGTGCCGCGGCGACACGTGATGACACGTGACGACCGCTTGCCTCATTCCCGACAAATACGCACGGCCATTTCAACGTATTTTTACTTTTTTAGGTATAAATCTACGCATTTTGATTAGCGTGATTAACACGCGCTTTCAACCGGATGCGCCAGGGTGGTGCATTATTTAGGTGCTAAAAGGGTAAGAAACATGTGGGATCAAGGTAGATAATGAATAATGAAAAGGAGGTATAATTACCAGGATTAGATGATCGACGAAAGCTACGCACGTGGCTGGGACGAGCTCGAGCTTCAGCTCCGTGACCTAAATCCCACCTGCAATCCCGCCTGCAATCCCCAACCTTGAACGTCTGCCTACCAACTGCTGCCACTACCTCCCTTACTGTATCACGAGACGGAATTCTACACAAACACAGTCATAATTAAGACCCACCAACAGCCTACGCCATAACTTAACCCACCGCCACCTGCTACCTCCATCGAATCCCTCCAACTCCACCACTATCAATTCCTACACGACCACACGGTCACACGATCATACAGTTTCACACATCTTGCGACTCTCACAAGAACCCTAACAAACGAATCCCCCGGCACACGTGCCTGCACCTCGCCATGCCACTCGATATCACGATCCCCACAACCTCCACCTCCGATGGCCCAAAACCCTTCACCCTCTACACGATCCGCATATCAGCACCGCTCCGCACCACGACGGTCCAAAAACGCTACTCCGACTTCGCCGCCCTCCACTCCCTCCTCACAACCCAAGCCGGCGCCGCGCCTCCCGTCCCCCTACCAGGGAAATCCTGGCTGGGCGGCGGGCTGGGCAAGCTGGGGCTGGGCAGCACGGCGGGCAGCCCCGAGCTGATCGAGACGCGGAAGCGGGGGCTGGAGGCGTACCTGCGCGGGATCGAGGGCGCGGACGACGCGCGGTGGCGCGGCACGGATGCCTGGCGGGCGTTCCTGGATCTGGGTAGCGGTGTGCCGGCGCGGAATGGCGCTGCTGCGGGCGCGCCGGGGCTGGCGAGGGATGCGATTACGTCGGCGGGCGCGTGGCTGGATGCCCATGCGGAGTTGAAGAGTCGCCTCCAGGAGGCCCGGCTGTGGTTGACGCGGCGCGAGCAGGCGGGCTCGGCAGCGCGGCAGCATGAGGCTGGGGCGAATGCGAAGAGGGGGTTGGTTAGGGCGGGGACGCTGATTCAGGCGCTGGAAGAGGGGTTGGAGCGGTTGAGTGGGAAGAGGGGCGCGGATGAGTGGAGTGGGGACAAGTTGGGGGATGGGGAGGTTAGGAGGAGGAGGGACTTGATTGGCGCTGCGCGGAAGGAGAGGGAGGGGCTGGAGGGCGTGCTGAACACGATGGCTGCGAAGTCGGCGGCAAGCTCGGCGCCTGGGCCTATGGGTGTGGGAGCGGCGACGCAGGGAGAGAAGGAGGGGCTGTTCAGGGGTGCAGCAGTGGGTGGAGCGGGTGCCGGGAGGAGGGTTTTAGGCGCGCCGGCAAAGGAGACGGAGAGGACGAGGGAGTTGGATAATGAAGGGGTTCTGCAGCTGCAGAAGCAGGTCATGGCAGAGCAGGATGACGATCTGATGGATCTGGCGAAGGTGGCGAGGAGGATGCGGGAAATGGGTGTGCAGATTAATGAGGAGATTGTGCTGCAGAACCAGATGTTGGGATTGCTTGATGATGATGTGGATAGGTACGTTCAACGTTTCTTTCGAGTGTTTTTAGTAGGATTGGAGTTTGAAACGTTACTAACGAATGATATAGGGTTGAGGGTAAGATGAAGGTTGCGAGGAAGAGAATCGATAAGATCAAGTAGTCGATGTGCTCGGAGAGGATCTGTATGATATAATGACCGCGAAGCTGGATTTTATCGACATTGCACTAATGCTTCCTGCCGCGTTTTTAGCGAGTTCTCTCAGCCTCTTTATCGAAGCGTTTAATGTTACTTGTTAGGGGACGCATACCCAGCAGATCTCTGGTTTTAGATATACATAGGAATGAATGGCACGCCCAACAACAAGCACCCACGAGAGGTGATTTTCTACTGTTTGGTCTTCTGTGTCAACTATCTGAGTTATGACCGTTTACAAGCTTGCCTTCTCCGAAATCCCCGGTCTCACAACAAAACCCAATCTTGGAAAATGTACCCAAGCACTCACCCTCCCGCCCCTCTTCTCCTCTCCTTTAGTTTCCCGCGGCTGGATAACCACTTCCTCCGGCGACAGCGTGATCAGCGTCCCCAGCGTCGGGTCATCCCGTCCAGTATCATCAGGCGCCACACTAACCTGCACACCCGGCAGCAGCCCCGATTTCCGATCAAACTCCACATGCTGTGGCGCCGGAGTCAGCAACAACACCCCAGCATCAGTACTCACAGCACACTGGGCAATTGCATCTCGCCACGCGCCGCCATTCGAGCCCCCCTCTACACGAGTCTCGGTCGACGGCAACCGCGCCACGAACGCCTCGAACGCGTTGAACCAGCTCACGACGGCGGGCTAGCGCGAGCTGTTGAACACGGCGTCCGTTATCGGGACCGACGTGTCGGACGTGCCGCCGCCGGTGAGATTGTAGATGCCGCGCCCGGCGGCGATATCGATGGCCCAGCGAAGTTAGTAGGCGAGGGCGAGGGGAGCTGTAAGTCCAGGTTTAAGAGGTTCTACGGCAACTTTTTTCGATTGACAGCCAGGCATAGACAAATAAGTCGTGGCACAACTTTCTTACTAAGCAGCTTCTTTAACGTAAAATTCTAAAAGCTGGTAACGTAGGTGGAGGGTTATACGGTCGGCATAGTTATGACGGTTCCTAACAAATTTCGTCTGTGCGCAGTTTCGATGTTCCAAACCGTCATAACCCTATCACCTACGTTAATAGAGATGGATATAAAAAAAGTCGTATCGCTTAGTAAACCTTGCGAAAATCCCTTAGACCATAGAATTAACTCTCTGACAAAAAGGTTAGCGATATCCGCTTGCGGATATATGTATGTCCGCTAATTGATTCTACGGTCCGAGGTAAGGGGACTCGCATGCTGTCGACCGGAATCTGAGGCTACATATTGTCCTAATTGGTGTTGCCAATAGGACCGGTCTTTTTGGTGCCAGTTGGGGGCATCCAAATCGATTTGAACAACTCGGAATCCCAATCCCAGCCTCGTCAAGTTTTCCACGGCCGCGAGTTATGAAGTGATAGTTCCCTTCAGACAATTGTAACCATCCAGCCTCAGCCTTGTCGGTCGTCCACCTATTCCCCTTAATCGCGTCCCTTTTCATCCACACGAAGAATCATTTCAGGTGCGGGGTTGTAGAGCTATTTACTTTTTCTAGGCTTGGCTTCCTCCCTAATGCTACTTATTTCGGTGTTGGGCGGACGGGAAGAGCGCCCAGTCCGAACCCGTAGCATCGAGATGAATCGAGCCGTTTAAGAAACACAGCTGCCCATCTGGCGCCGGAATAAGTAAGGCTCAAGTCATTGTGGCGTGTTCACCTCCATACCAAGAGATTCTAAGCTGACACTCAGCCTGATATATGTCGTATATACAGCACCACCTACCCCGCTCTTGATTTGCTCCTGAATATCTAAGTCTCTGACTTTAATCTCTCGTCCCCATTACAGCTTTTCAAAGCACGCTGTCTCTTCAATCTGCCAGAATGTCCAGCCAATCGCTCAGAAAAGCCTCTGATCAAGTTCCCTCTCCTTTTAGGGCAAGCGTCAGCGTTCATCCAATTGACATCCCAGTGAGCAGAACCTCATCTATTGCTCTACGGCCACCTCCTCAGCCTCGGGGTTCTGCTTCAAGTCCAAGAGATTCATCTCTCTTCCCTCAGACAAAAGCTGTGTCAGCCTCTCCGAAGCGCTTCGATTCACCCAACGATACAAAAACCAATGCTTGCGAAAACTGCGAATGTATCGGCATCCCAACGTGGCATTGCTCATATTGTGGCATGACCTTTTGTGATCCTTGTTGGGCGAAGCAAGCTCCACATAAACCAGGGCGTACTGGCCCAGACGGTCTGCCCCATGAGAAAGCAGACCTGAGGATCGTAAAGAGACTGAAGGACATTTTAACGCCATCCGCCGATACACAGGAACAGCAGTCATTGCATTTAGAGGACAAAGACACGACATGGTTCGGCATTGCAAGGGACTCCAACAAACAGCCAATTTTCCAGGACTACGGTCGATATGCCACGATCATTGCAAATAGCGCAACTGGCGAGTTCAAAGTACGGTATCCACAACTCATCTCGTTCATAGGCCAGACAGGTGCAGGTAAGAGTACCTTGGTGAAAATGCTAATCGACCAGCAAGAGCGAATAGCGCGTCCGTACCACACGGCGGCGTTCGCCTCGCCGGTGGTGGGATCAGTGCGGAATGAGAATGTGCCCACTTCTGGCGACGTTCACCTCTATGGAGATCCTAAGACCTACCTCGGCCAGTACCCCATGTTGTATGCTGACTGCGAAGGCTTGGAGGGAGGTGAAAGCATGCCGATGAGTGTGCAATATTGCAATTCCACCACAACACCTAACCGGAAGAGGACCGATTCGAATCCGGAGCATCGAAAACTTCACAAAATTGCGAAGGTTGCGCGGGGCACACAGCGGGACATAACATGGGCAAATTCTCCGGAGAAGCAAAAGCGACAGTACGCAGTCACAGAGCTATACCCCCGATTGTTGTATACTTTCTCAGATGTCATCGTGTTTGTACTTCGTAACCCAAAGTAAGTTCTTTATACTGTCGTTGTATCCTAGGTCATCAGTTTGTGCGCATTCTCAATTTCATACCCTCGAGAAGCTCCTCGATATACTCAGGCAGACATACAGCCTTTTGGCTTATGATTGTAGCAAGGCAGAACTAACTTTAATCATCTTCAATCAGGACCTTCGAATCTTCTGTGCTCGCGAAGCTCCTTGGCTGGGCGTCTGCCTCCATGGAAAAGTCCCTCAACCAGCCCACCCTACCACACGCTGTGATCGCGCTCAATGCGACGGACATGGAAGTTGATCAGCAAGAATGGGAACCTGACTATGCTACGAAGGTGCTTATGTCGACGGTTTCAGGGGCTATTTACCGGGACTCGACCTATAGAGAACTAGCAGACTACTGGATCGGGCAAGGAAGGCGAATCGACACTATGAGAGACCTGCTCGAGTGCTACTACTCCTCCGTTACGGTGGTAAGGATTCCAATTAAGGGTCGGTATATGAAGATTGATGAACAGATCGACAAACTCCACAGTGTTATCACTAGAAAAAGCCTGGAATCATTCAAATCCAGGCGCCGGTCTCGTATGCTATCGAACTCGGAGGAGCTCAATATTTATTTGCAATGCGCTTTTGATCACTTCTCTCAAGACCTCGACACGCCATTTAATTTCATGGACGTCGCCTTCAAGATCAATCCCATTCCATTAGACTTCGGAGGCAATATACTGAAGCTCGCTGTTGCAATCAGGAACTGTAAACGGTTTGCCGACCCTCGCAACATATTCAAAGAACTTAGTTTCATGGTGGCATCCTGTGTAATGCTCGACTGCGCGCGCCAAAGCTTGAAAGGTATGTAGTGCATCCGTATCTCCAAATTCACCCTAGATAGAGTTTCGAGGAGTCAGTTTCACCTTGTTCAGCCTTCCGAGGCAACCTTGAGGTGCACAAAATAAGCAGTAGTTAGAGCGAAAATACTACTACTGCCCAGAAGCATCCGAAAGGTATCAGCTTAGATATATGATGTGGCGTTGCTATATATTTGTCTGTCCTACGGATAGTTCTGTGCTATCCTAGAAGGCTCCGGACCACTTACCGTGTGGAATTGATTTCGCAACACCATTTTAACTATTTATGTGCTCTAAGTTTTGAAATTCTAACGTTCAATTCTCAGGCCCACCGGACCAGATACTGGAGAAAGGATATTTAGATTATTGCGACAATGCACTGGACGACTTCTGCGCTATATTCTGGCCGTGTACCTTCACCAACAAACGAGGCCGGTGCGTGAATGTGAAAGAACGCCACACTAAAGGGCATCAGAATGAACGAGGCGCAGTTATTGGCACCGGCCCTTATGAGTCAAACTTCACATGGGAGACATTTGCGGACGATTGGCTTCGACTTCTCCAAGAATGGCTTTCACAGTTCCAGCGGAAGGTTGGGGAACAAATGGTTTACAATCCAAATGCTGCAGAGCTTCTTCTGGCATCCAACCTTCATCACACGAACGTGAATGCGTTTTACCAGCGCCTCGGCGGAGCACAACAATTCGTCAGTCATTCCGCGTGCTTTTGCTGCTTGCGAGAAATGGCAGAGCATTGACTCAGCATGCTCAGACCAAGAAACCGATGAATATCCGCTGCGCGGATAATCGAATATCCGCAAGCTAACCTATTCGATCGATCGATCTGTTTCTTGGTCTGAGCCACTTTGGCAAGCTTTTGGAAGCCGAGCCGCTTTATTTGTATGAGGCAAATCATCAACTTTAACGAAATTAATGTAAGTAACCGCCACATCTATTATCCTGTCAATACCTGCATTAGAGTCACCTTTATCAGCTCTCTAATCGATGGATTTTCCAGAACCAACTGCCGGCCATGGGTGCATCTAAAAGGCGTGGAAGAAACCCCTATTTCATCTAGCAGGAACCAGTCTTCTCAAGCTTTCGATCGAACGGTAGATATCTGGGANATCTGCATCGTGTACTAGTGCATCTAATGCGACTAGAATTNAAATTCAAGACGTTGGGCGCACGTATTTAACATACAAATGGTCTTTATTAATATCCACAAGCGTTACGTGGTAGTTTTACACCACTTCTCTAGCAATAGCAGCATCGTAGCCGTGACAGATCAACCAGCTACAAATAGTATTACAATAGGCAGAAGGAGAAGAAGCAGGCCCAACAGCGACCTCGGCAGCAGCCTCTACAGTAACCTCTGCAACAGCCTCCACAACAGCCTCCGCAACAGCCTTCGCAATAGCCTCCGCAATAGCCTCCGCAACAGCCTCCGCAATAGCCTCCGTAATAGCCTCCGCAACAGCCTCCGCAGTAATCTCCACAGCAATCTCCGCAGCAATCTCCGTAGCGGTCTCCGCAGTCTCCGTAGTAGCCTCCGTGCTATTGGCTCTAGTTTTAACTAGGCACGCCAACCCTTCTAACTTAGCCGGTTTAAAACTTGCGAGATCTGCTATATAACCAATAATAAAAGCTCTACACTAAAGGTCTAAGCGGACGCAGTTATATAACTAATAACGGCTAGGACGGTTGCTAGTAGCCTAGATGGTAGTGGCCAAAGCAAGCAGCTTAGAGTAGGGGAGGCCGGTATGGCAGCAGTAGCAGTAATGGCATAGTGGCAGCAAGTAGGGCAGCAGTAGGCAGCAGTAGTAGCAGGGCAGTAGTAGGGTAGTAGCAGGTTAGTAGTAGGGCAGTAGCAGGGCAGTAAAAATTGAGGGCTGTAAGTTCTTGGAAAATTTGGCAGAATTCTCGTATTGTACACTTTGGCAAACCATGTTACGGCTATTTTAAAATTAATGTCAGGAACGGGAAGGCAGGGAGACTTTTTATATAGACCATTTGATTCGCCAGAGCTTAATATATAATCGATGGATTTTTCAAGCTGCCCAAACTCGTTATAATAATAAAAAGTGAATATCCGTAATATTAGCAATGTGGATTTAGCGACGTGCTTTACAAACGTCTGCCAAAGTGTCTCAGACCACACAGGGACAGATGGCCTAAACTAGTTTAGTGCCATCGGGCCGGATTTATCCGGCGTCCCATGTGGTCTGAGCATGCTGAGACAAGGCAGAGCATCCGCTCCCCTGCGGTCACGTGCTGTGCACGCCATGCGTCAAGGAATACGGCAAGGCTCATCAAGGGCTATACACCATGGCAACCTGCCCTCTCCATGAACGTAGCACCATATTCCCAACACCTTGGCAAGTTTACTTCAAACCATCCCTGGCAGGTGTTCGCATTCTGTCTTTAGACGGGTAAGTAAGGATTTGTTTCTGCAGTACCGAAATCTCGAAGTTGTTACTGACTAATCAGGGGCGGTATTCGAGGTATCGTCGAGCTGGAAGTGCTCCGAAATCTTGAGCAAGCGTTGGGCGGCAAAATCCCAGTGCAGGAATTCTTTGATCTCATTGTCGGAACAAGGTCAGTACTTCCAGTCATCTGAAGCACCAAAGGTCTTTGTACACTTACTTGAGGAAATCGGGGGACTCCTTCAAAGCATGAAATCAACAGTGTAACCAATCTTTTGACCTAGTATTGTATATGCTGACGTTACTTCCAGCACTGGAGGCATAATTGCACTTGGACTCGGTGTCGAGAACTGGCCGGTTGAAAAGTGCATATCGCTCTTTAAGAAGCTTGTCAGTAAGGCGTTCACCACGAGGTTAGCGGGTATGCGATTAGGGACAAGCAAGTACCGGACGCGCCCTTTGGAGGAAGCGCTGAAAAGCTATTTCAAGGATGAGCAGATTTTCGGTGGTCTCCACGAAACGTCGAAGAGCCATCCTCGGAAAGTTGCCGTCACAGCCGCATGTGAGACCGGAGAGCAGGCTATAATCTTTACAAATTACAACCGGCCAGAAGATGGGCAAGGTACGCTGCTTGAAAGATTTTCAATGCCGTCGCTAACGCGGAACAGTAAGCTATCGTATGGAGCGGCCCGACGACCCAAACAACGAGCTCAAACTCTGGGAGGCGTATGCTTGATCTACCCCTAGAGAAGGAATGTAACTAATCCGAAATTAGTGCGCGAGCCACCTCTGCTGCACCGACTTTCTTCAAACCATTCGTCAACTCGCGGACAAAAGAGGCCTATCTCGACGGTGCTTTGTTTCATAATAATCCTATCCGAATTGCAAATTATGAAAGCAAGCTTATCTGGCCTGACGTCGAAGAATGCCACCCGGACATTCTCTTCTCGATTGGTACAGGCCACAATGGCCAGGATACCACAGGCTACGCTGAGCCAAGTGGAAACGATCGGCGACGCTTCCACGCCAGGGATATAAACGCCAGGGCGGCGAATCTTGGGGAGCGTCAGCGATCGTTTCCAGCGTTGTGGGCATTCCCCGAAGTTACTCAGTGGCTCAATGTGCTTTTTAAACGAGTTGATAATATCCTTGACTCCGAACAGATATGGAGGAGTTTCCGCAGCGACGTTCTTGGAACATCTTCCTACCTGGAACTGCTTCGTTACGAGCGCTTCAATCCTAAAGTCGGCTTTACGGCGCCTAAAATGGATGACAAAGGTCAAGTAGACAAACTCCATGACGACGTTAAAGAGCGGCTAGCGAAACCCCAAATGCAGAGCAAGATCCTTCGTATTGCACATCGTTTGATCGCAAGTTGCTTCTACTTTGAGAAATTAGGACCACCGCGGAAAATGGATGACCATCACATCGTGCAGGGTACGTTTGAGTTCCATTTCGACGGATTTAATATCGAGTTAGGAATTGCAGCCAATAGCTGCGGTTATTTTTCCTATCTTTCTAAACCTCCTCGGACTTTTGCAATTACGTATTAAAAGTTAATATACACCTGTGGGGTTATATCGGAGGACTCATCGAAGACACTAAATGGAGATTGCACACGCTATTTTGGCCTAGTATTGCGCTAACTTATTTCAGGAACCATCTGTTGCAGGTTCGCAAGAAGCTCGGATTACCTTCGTTACCTAGGTAATTTCATGCAAAAGCATCAGTTACATTCTTTCCAACCGTACTTCAAAATCCGAGAGGTCATGAACGAAGAGACCGCTCAGCGTATCATCATCAGCCCAGAAATCATCGAGAAGATGACCAAATTTGGCTATTTTGATATCGGGTCGATCGTAATTCCTGTATCTCAACAAATTGGATTCGTCTCAATCGAGCTCCATTTGACAGATAACCGACACATAACCTATCCCATAAGCGGATTTCCAAGGACTTTGGCAGATGAGGGGCCGCTAAAAAGAACCAGTAAGTCATGCAGTGCCTCTTTATTAGTCAATTTGCAATACAGTGTCCAAAGCCTACGCACAGCCTATCATTAAAGCCTAGGGGGAATATCTCAATGTATTTAATACGCACTACTGTAGGTTTAAGTGCATTAAGCACCTCAGGTAAACAGAGGAAAACTTCTTGGGTAGAGGAGTTGCGTAGCGCAAGAAGCTAAGGCTAGGATGATGTGACTTTAGAGCACCCCAGCACACTGGGAGCGGTGTGCCAGACTTTTTATACATGACTATAGCTAACGACCTCTAAGCCTCGGTTTCTTCAGATACAGAGCGTTCGCAGGTACCCCTCAGGCGGGAGTCTCTTCGCAAGAAGCGGAATCCTCTTCACCGCCCAACGCTCCCGAGCGACCCTCCGTCAAGTGGAATCAGCGACGAGCAAGACTTTCCAGACAACCCTGGCGCCGTGAATGATTGGGTGAGACGCCGGGCAGCCGCTGGGCGACCGCTAGCAAAGGCCCCTACGCCTATGGAAAAACCAGACGTTTTCGAACTCGAGGGCTCGACGGCCATCGCCGAGATGGATGAGGATGATGAGGATTTAGCAGCCGCCGTGGAGCGCAGCCTCTTCGAAGAGCAGAAATACCGTATGCGACAGTCGTCAACAGATATCGAGCAGGATGTGTTGGCAAGCGTGATTGAGCTGTCGAAGATCGAAAAGTAGTCGTGCTAGAAGTAGAGTATCAGGGTTGTGTAGCAAAGTTAGTTCCTCTAAGTAAACCCGGGGTAGTGGAAGAGTATAGATGGGAGCTAATATACTGCAACAGTCCATGGCCGCCTGAAATATCTATTTTGGTCTATTTGCGCGTCAATGGTTATCGGTATTCTTTATGGGTTGTTTCGTTAATCTCTCAAAGCCCTTGAGTGGAACTACCTCCACACTGACACCTTTAGCACGAGGTGACAGCACGGTGGAAGGCCTTCTGGCTTCGATTTCCAGATTCTTAGTAAAGATGTCATTCACTTGTTTTCCTTGATGTAGAATGGCAGGAACGGCTTTTTGGTATGACAGTATCCGGTCTTCCAAGTAATAAGATTACCCTGCCGATGTAGCGGATTACCGGAACGTTTCCTGGATTCTCCGTGGAGGTGGTTCTGTCTCCAAGTATAAACAGATCTAGGCTGATCGGATGTCGGCGATGCAGTCAGTTGTATATCGTAGAGATTCGGATATCTGGGTTTGAATTTCCGCTGCGCAGTTTAGAGAATGCACTACGAAATGTGACAACTATGAAGTTTTTGTAACGGACAGATGGCCCATGTTTAGTCTTGGCCGAGTTGCCGGACATAAAAAATATTTAAAGAGCATAATAACTATATCTATACTAATATTCGCGGATTGCAATACAATCTTATGTTTTAGCCACCAAACGCTGTAGCGGAGCTCCGATAAATTGCTTAATCACTGGTACTAACCCGACTTAATCCGGGCCTAAAGGTCTAAAACTAGACAGCCAGTTAACCGCTCTAATGGCTTGTGCCAAGCTAATCCACCAGAGGTAACTTTTTAGATGCCCTTAGGGTGAGGTTCCATTGTGATATTTTGATGTCTGTACTAGTACTTTCAAGATATTTTTTGATTTCAGCCACAAAAGTTGCCCTTTCGAGGACACTATTGTAGTCGTGATTTGGGAGAAATGTCTTCAAATGTTACTGGAAGACTGGTGATGATACTGAGGGCAAAACAACAGGAAGATAGTCCTTGATATTGATACATCTTGGAAAGTATATTTATTGGTGTAACGACTTATTTCCCAAACCCTTGAGGAATCTTACATATGCCTCCCTAGCACGAGTGGTGATTCCCAGATCCGATTAAAAACGCCGATGCCATGCGGAATGTCATTTCCCACAACGCCACGCTGAATTTGAACCACAATACATCTATAGTACAACCAGCCCTTCAAACCCTTACGGCAGGGGTAATAAAAGGCTTCAGTTCCTCTCCAAGAACTCCTTTGCCTCGTTGATCTTGGTAGCCAAGTACGGGCTCCCGCCCCGATCAGGATGGTTCAGAAGCATGAGCTGGCGGTGCTTCTTGCGGATGAGATCCTTCGAAAGGCCGCGCCCCCTGTAAAGCAACATTGTTAGCACATGTACTAACATTCTATATCGAAATTGAATTCGCATAGCCGTCTCAAATTGTGATTCTTACGGTAGTTCCAGAATGAGCGCTGCCTCCCTCCGGTTGATCCTAGGCTCAAATCCGCCTTTATAGAACGCACGCCCGAAGGCGCCGGTACCACCACGATACTTGCGAAATGCGACAAGACCCGCGCGACCCTATCTCTAAAGTTAATTGGTCGGAGTCATGATGCGGGAACTCTGAGATGAACGTACGAAGAATGCGGCGGCAGCAACGCCAAACCCGATTGCTACAGCTGTTGCCATGCTGAAGCAGCGGGCAATGTAATGCTGAATTGATATATGAGGTTGCGTGACAAAGGGTAGTGGTATGAATGTAGCAGGTGATTTGAGTTTATAGAAGAACCGCCGTTGCTGTTCGGACAAAGATATCTCGGCGGTGTCGTGGCTCAGAACAATTTTCGCCGATCTGCCGACTCTTTCCGCACTTGGCATTCCACCTCGACAAAACTTCGTGACGACCGAACACCCACCAGCACAGCAATCACGAAGACTGCGGAGCAGCACAGACACCCAAGATGAGGGTCGAAACGTGTTATTTTTGTTCGCAACCGGTATACCCGTCAAAGGGTATCACTTTCGTCCGCAACGATGCCCGCGTGTTCAGGTTCTGCAGGAGCAAATGCCACAAAAACGCACGTCCCCACTACTCCAAATTTCCATAGCCACGAATATCGATACTGATCGCTCCTTACAGTTCAAAATGAAGAGAAACCCCAGAAAGCTTGCCTGGACGAAGAGGTAAGCCAAAAAAATTTCCCTGCTGTTAAAACTCTTTGCTAAAATATTGAACAGCTTCCGTCACGCACACGGCAAAGAGCTCACAGTCGACTCCACGCTCTCGTTCGCCGCCCGCCGCAACGTGCCCGTCCGCTACAACCGCGACCTCGTTGCCACGACGCTCAAGGCCATGCAGCGCGTGTCTGAGATCCGCGCTCGCAGGGAACGTGCGTTCTATAAGCAGCGCATGAAGGGCAACAAGGAGAGGCAGAGAGCTGCGGATCGGAAACTTGTTGAGGAGAACCAGCATCTGTTGCCGCCGAGTGAGAGGACAGTTGTTGATGAGATGGAGGTTGAGAGGGTTAAGGCGAGGGTGGAGAAGAGGAGGAAAGAGCTGGAGATGGATGTTGAGGACGAGATTGAGAGCGAGGAGTTGGAGGAAGAGGTTAAGGCCAAGGCACCGAAGACTAAGAGGAAATTGAAGATGTTACGTACTGGTGGAGTTGAGGCTATGGACGTGGATGAGTGAAAATTTGGTGATGAGGGTAGACATCAGAAAGCCAAAGGAGAAGCAATGTATAGAATCTGAGGAACTGTGGGTTTCGTTGGCGTTAGTGTGGAAAAGGTCTAGGCGTCAGGTACCACTGCTAGTTTTTCGTGGTGGTTGGCATGATTGATATGATTATCGATACCAATTCGACATTTTGCGCGGAGTAATTCTCAGCTAGCAGTTGCGGGTGGTTGTTAAATATACATTTACCCCTGACCAGCGGGAAATGCAGTGCAAGAGACAAATACGGAGCGTAATTTAGCTAGATGAGTGCTCCTAAGAAACGAATATCTATAAGCATGCATTAGTGTCACGAATCCAGTATTTAATAATAATAATAATAATTCATTGCTTAACGTCCGATTCGGATCCCTATTGGGCCCACGCAGACTACTCCTTATTTACATATAGGGAGAAAACTCTATTTAAGAAAAATAAGAAAACCCCGTAATCTATCTCCCCGCCTTTTAGGACTCGCCTACTTAGCGCCTATAAGTCNCCTATAGTGCTCTACTACCTTACTATTTAACCTCCTTAGGAACCACTGCTGCCGTAATAAGCCTACNGACGCGCTAGTATTATAAACTATTACTCTACTACTATAGAGTTACTAGGGGGCACCTACTACTCGCCCTCTTGCCTTCTATTACTATTTCCCTTATAACCTAGAACTAATTTAGTATATTTTAACTAATAAGCTACTAGGTAACCGCCTTAAGGCCTTTTTATATTAAGAGTAGTATATTATAGTTCTTTATACTAGCTGCTAAGAGTATTATTTCTTAATTAGTATATAGGGGGCATAGCAGTATTACGTGTTTTAGTATCTGTCTTAGCTAGCTATATTCGCATCTTAGGCTACCTACTAAAACACCCACCTAGTAAAGCCAATCTTTTAGTCCTATTATTCCTGTTCTTAAAAGTATTACTATTATATTTTCTGCCTTTATTAAGCCTTCTTAGAGCCCTTAGGTATTTACCCCCTATAGCGTTAACTATACTATAGCTTAGGTTCGTTTTACCTAAGTTAGCCTCTATACCTTTAACTCCCATTTACCTCTCTAGCGTTAGTCTAACTAGTATTATATTACGGTAGATAGTTTCCCAGCGTTCTTATATATTCTACTTTAGCTCCTTTCTCTATCTTACTATTATCTTTACTAACCTCTTATACGTCTCCCTTCCTCCTTTATATAGGCCTAGGCCCTAAAGCGGCACTATTTTTCTTTTACTTTCTTTACCTGTTTCTCTAATATCTCTTCCCTATTTTAGGGTTATTAGTTTATTCTCCTATAGGGCACCCTAGGGTCCCTCTATAGTTTACTTAGGCGTGTCTTAATATACTTTATAACATTAGAGTTACGTTTATTTTATATCCTTTATATTATAGTGGCTTTAATATATAACTATAGGGGGGAAATATTGGATTCCTTCTTAAGCAGTACTATAGCCGTTCGCTTATACCCGCCTATAATACTCTAAAGGTAGGCTATCTAGACCTTTTAAAGTAATTTAAGGAGTAATTTAGGGGGGCCCTTTTTAGTTTCTCTAATAGCCCAAATACTAGATCTATATATTATAGTTAGCCGGACGACTACTGTATATAGTAGGCATAACCTCTAAAAGCATAGACCCTATATAGAGTTAACAATCCTAAATAAAGTAATAAACTATACTTAGCCTTTATAGGCCGCTTACGCCGTATATACGCTCTACCGGAGCTTACTATCTACCTATACTCCTAATACCCTTAGGCCCTAAACTAGCTAACCCCTAAAGCCTTAGATGCGAATTATATGCTAAAGATCTATAGATTAGTTACGTTTTCTTATAAAATAGATTAGCTAGTATTTCTCTAGTAAAAATTAGACTCTATAACATTTTGCCTATTCTATATAAGTATTATAGGCTTTCTCTAGTATTCTATAATTCTCTACGACTGTTGGCCCGTATATTATTAGGTTTATATCATTAATAAAGCCTATCCCCTAGGTCGCCCCTTCCTTAAAGGAGTTAAGTAGGTTGCTTATAAAGAAAAGGAAGAGTATAGGTAAGAGGGGTAATCCTTATAGTATTTCTATTATAACTATAATAGGGGGGCTCTAGTATCCGCTAAAGACTAGTAATATTTCTTTCTAGCCTATAAACCCTTAAATAAATTATATAATCTATTCTAGGAAGCCCTTTGCCCTAAGGATATATAGGAGACACTTATGGGGTATATTATTGTAAGCACCACTAATATCTAGGCTAAGTATTAATACTATAAAGTCCTTTCGCATCGCCTATGCAGATTTAATAGTAGTAGCAAGTAGCGTAAGTACTAATAGTGTTAAGCGGTTCTTTCTTACCCCTATTTAGCTTTATANTANTAGGGCGTATTCCTCTACCGTATCTACTATATATTCCGCTATTACCCTTTCTAAGATCTTGCTAAGGGTGTTTTTTAAGGCAATAGGGCGGTAGCTTCCTGGGATTAAGTAATTTACTTTGCCTTCTTTTTATAGGATAACCATCGTTATAGATCTTCTAAGTTACGGGTAGTAGCCTATAGCAAAGTATACTCTAGCTACATCTATAAGCTAAGGTGCTATAAATAACCTATAGGTTTTTAGGGCCTTATTTAGAATCCTATCTAGTCCTAATACTATATTATTTAAAAGGCGGCTAATAGTTCTAGCCATTTCCTCTGTTATCATGTCGCTGTTAACCCATAGGCGAGTCACCAGTATTTTGCCCGTAATATTACTAAGGTCTACTAGAGCCAATTAGGGGAAAAACCTTTTTATAAGGATCTTTACCTTCTTATTGTTATCGTTTATAGCCTATAATTCTCCTGCTCTTTATAGGGGTAGTAGGTATAGGTCTTCTACTAGGCGCCCTACCTTTTTCTTTACCTATTTCGCTATAGCCTAAAGGCCCTTATTATGGGGGAGGCTCAGGTTAAAAGTATGCTCGTTTATAAACCGTCTCCAGTTATTCTGTGACGGCTCGAACCATCGAACAAACGTCTCGACAGAGACTTGAACGAATGCTTGCAAGATCAAGCGAACGAATGCTGTATTACGAAGATATTAAGCTAAGGAGCAAGAGAAGGTGGTGAGGCCACGTCTATATACACACGCCAAGTCTTAAGCGAACCCCTGACTAGGTGACGCGCTCCAGCGCCGTCACATATTCCTTGCTTCTTTTTTTAGGGTATTCTTTAGCTAGTTTCTTATATCTTTATATCGTCTCTCGTCTTTAGGGTCGTGGCTACTTATATATTTCCTTCTTACTCGTTGTTAGCTGGTAACCAGAACTGCGCATTATATAGACCATATATGTCGCGCGTAGGGGCCCAGTTTTAAGATCGGGCAGTGCTCTTCTAGCCCATTTTTAATCGCTGCCTAAATCCTTTCTAGTCTTTAGTTAATTTCCTTGGGGGTGGCCAATAAGCCTCGCTCGTTTGGTATTAGGTGGATTTCTTCTAGGTTTTGGAGTTGTTGTTTAACTATATTAAGGAAACTGTCTATCTTAAGCTTCCTTATTACGTATCTTTTTCTATTTAGTTGCGCTTTAGTATCTAGGTCTAGCTATATCTAAATAGGGATATGGTCTAGGGTAAGTGCCTATTCTTTTTCGGGGTTGTACCTTTCGAGTCTCTGGTATAGGCCTTCGTCCATAAATGTGAGGTTAATTGTACTTCTGGCGGTGCCTTATTGCCATATAATTGCTCCTAGGGGGGTAGCTAGCTTAAGGCCCCAGATATCCATAGCTCTTAGTAGGCACTCTGACTGTTGATCTGCAGCAACATGGATACCCCCCCACCGCGGGTGGTGGAGGTTCATGTCTCCTAGTAGGATAGACTCTATACCTTCGGTTTCCAGTAAGCTTATTGCCGATATAATATTCTCTGTTTATAGGACCCCTTCGACCCTAGGGTTATACACATTAATAATTTGTACCGGTCCCCTATATGTTTGGATTGTTATAACTGCAATATCTGGGTTGACTGCCTGCCATGACCATGAGGACAGGCTGATAGCCTTGCTGATCATGAAGCACACGCGTGTGGCTGCTTTTGGTTCGTATAGGAGCTGGAATCCTCGGGGGCAGTATGTCGATTGTGTGAAGGTATTGTAATACGGTTCTTGTATAGCAAGGACGAATCCAGTATTTACTAAACTATATTGTAATCGAGCGACATCTGACCAATCCCTCATAAGACCAAGTGCTCCATATATGCTACAAATCAATCCAATTCAGTCGAGCTCATGACGAACTCTTGTTAAGCTCCTCCGCCCTCTCAATCAAACCTTCCAACCACCCCATAAATTCTTTCCTCATCTCAACCGGAATGACGTGACCCTGGCCCATCACGAAATGCTTCTCTACCCCACCATCATCCCCCTCCTCTGTGCCTCCATTTAGGCTCTCCCAAAGTACTCCCGCATGCGGAAACGTAATCATCCTGTCCTCGCTCCCGTGCACACACATGATACGTCTTCTCCCTACCCCTTCCGCGATCTGCTTCAGTTGAGTGGGTGATTTGTAGTGCCAGCCAGCTGCGATGGCTTGCGCAATGAAGCCATGCCGTGTGAAATAGACCGGGTTTGTCCGTTTGGAGATTTCTGTAGCGGCAAAACGGTCGCCATTTGTGGGGAAGGGTTGGACGGTGTACTCAGTGCAGTCTGGTGCATTGAGGAAGGCCGCAGTATAGAGATTGCCTTTTATGTTGCTGATTTGCACATCCAGGGGTCGAGGGATACTATGGCGAGGCGCATTAGTTCGTCGGGGACTCCAATTGGGTGGTATGAATAGAAGTAATGGTGTAGAGAAAGAACCGGGAGCATTCAGGGGTATTTGAGTAAGAGATAAAATGTGACTGTAAGTGGTGGTTGGAGCATCCGAGCAGTCCGAGGGCCAAGTAACAGGAGGAGACGTTGGTATAAGGGAGAGAAGGAAAGAAACCATATTCGTACAAAAGATTCACTCTATTACGGATATTTTCGAGGAAACCCTAGTTTCTAATCAGGACCTTACATATCGGCAAATTACTGCAGGTTATTTGTTTTGTATGCGTACCACTGTGTTGAACAGGCCTGAAGCCGTAGAGATTAGACTTAAAGACGCGATTCTTCCAGGTATCAGGCAGGCCTATATTATATCAGCAGTCTTTTCGAGATATAATTTGACCAAAATATATTTATTTGGACAAAAAATCATTGACGACGTAAAGAGACTCGTGCGGAAACAGAACACAAAAAATAGTATCCCTTAACCCGTCAAGGTCCCTAGAGGACGTGGTCTGTGCGCGAACACCGGAATCAAGACTATGCGGCCATTAAATTCAGCTAATCCGATTGGTGGACTATTATCGATAACATAAGGACCAATTTTAACGGATAGAACGCAATCGCCAACGTCCCTGTCTTGTTATGGTTTCGGGTTTGGCCAATAGGGCCACCGGCTAAACGAAGCTATTGATAGCACGCTTGTCCAAGAATTGAAACAAAGAAGTTAAGACATATGACGTACCATCTCTTGTGCAATCATACCACCCATGCTAATTCCAATGATATGCAGTTGCCTTTGCCCAGTCCAACCAACATGATCCAGGAGCTCGATCGTATCTTTGGCCATTTCGGAGGTGGAATATCTTGACAAAGGCTTGTCCGACTCGCCCATACCACGATTGTCAAATACGAGGGAGGTGTATTTGTCATCTTTTGTATGCGCAAAATCCTTTGTTTGTCGTTGCCATGCAGTCTTTATGCCGCCAAGGCCCATAATCCACTACAAAGTAAAACGTATATAGTTTAGCGACCATGATTGCATGGAATAAAAACCAAAGTTCATTGGTAATCGAGCCGAATACGAAGTAGAGAAACTGTTGGAAGAGTGAGGTTCAAAGAGACTATGGGGCAAGCATCGTCGGGTAAATAAGATGAAACAGCAAGGCTGAGACGTTCAATGCTGCTAAAACAAAACATACAGGGTTCAGCACGATTCGGATTGGCCTGTCTTGTCCCATGTCTCCTCTAAATGGCACAGAGACTTCCAATCATTACAAATTCTTGCCTGGCGGAGAGTACGGGCTGCTCGTTAAGCCTATTTCCCCCCTTATCTCCCCTTTATCGCAGAACGAAAGAGACATAACGCACCACAAGGTGTCGATTTCCATGACCATGGATCTCATAGGCAATATTGATAGGCCCACCTCTGCCGATTGCAACGGCGGCTTTCCCCTCCTCGGCTGGCTGCAGATCCCACGTTATGTGAGTGTATTCTGGGTGTAAAACCAGCTCAGCAGCCTTCATAGGCTTTGGTGCAGCCATTGGCGTAACAGTTCCAGAAGACGGTGTCTACGGAAGATCTGCACGTGGACGTTAGCGATGCTGCAGGCGTCCACTTCATGCAAGGGTTCCAGAAGATTGAGACTGAGTTGGAGTTAAGGGGGGTCAGTTTCGCAGACTTGTGTGCAATATGGGTTATGATTCAACGGAGGTGGCTTAGCAGCGATTATTACGAAACGTGCTATGGTGGCACGGATGGCGTTTATACAGGGCGCACCCGAGCGTCCCCTCGTGGCCAGAAGACGCTTTCTTTGATGCACTGAGGAGGTGTGGGGAGGAGAGGGGCGATGCGAAAAGAATCGAGCAGCAGCAGAGCGCCTACCTAACTGTCTGGTTTGCAATCTGGCGGTGATTGTATGTATGTGTAGGAGAGAGGGAGTCTATATCCCTTCCCCTGGAGGGTTCTACGAGAGTTGGACCATGCGCGAACACCAGAATCAAAGTACGCGTACAATTACGGATTCTATTGGCTTGCTCTTATCGATAACCGTTAGACCCATTTTACCAGGGGAAGGGACAGGCAGCGGGATTATTGCTGTGCGCGCCAGTGCAGCGGTTGTCACAGCTCGGGGACCCTGACATGATCCGCAACTCGCAGAGACTACTGGTACGATCAAGTATCACCAAGCAAGGTCGGCTGAAGACCGCCTAACTCCGCACTTTTGTGTCTCTCTGTCTTGGTGCTGGAGCTACTTTAGTTACCCTTATTCTCGCCTGCAAAAGGGTCCTGCGCCAGTCGTGCCAGTCGTGCCAGTCTATCTCGCAAAGCAGTAAAGACTCGTCCAGCCTTGCATTAAAGCATCCCGGGAGGCGTTCAGGACGTCACCGACTCGACTCTGCGCTGCCCCACATCCAACTAAAATACTTTGACCGCTTGTCATTACCCATCGCCGCAAAAACGCCACCACCACCATCCACAAGACAAAGAAACGCTACTCAGCTGCACTACCTGAACACCACCTGTCGCATGAGACTCTCCAGCATGGATACTTCTCCCAACTCGCAGAACGGCGGCCAGAGCTTCTACACCCAGCCGCCTCCGCTATCCAACCCACCACCGAGAATCTTCGGTAATATCAGCGCAAGTGGTTCTCCAATCCCGCCAACCCTACCCGGGCCTATTTTCACCAACGACGACGGATCTGTAGAGAACGATGGCGAGCAAGGAGACCCAAAGCGACGTCGTATTGCGAGGGTATGCTGTCTACGACACACCAAGCTACTATTGCTAACCCGAGCATACAGGCATGCGATATGTGTCGAAAAAAAAAAATCAAGTGTGACGGCAAACTTCCAGCCTGTACGCATTGCCAGAATTATAAGACAGAGTGTATCTTTACACAGGTAGAGAAGAAGCGCCAGCCCCCTAAAGGGTATATGTCTCCAACTTCACTTTACAGGCTAGAGCTAACATAATATTAGAGCCAAATATATCGAAGGCCTTGAGAACCGCCTTGCACGTATGGAATCTCTAATTCGGTTGTCCGGAATACTTCCAGAGGACGACGATGGACGTACCGACCTTGGAACTCTCGAAAAGCGGCTTGCTGACAAGACTGCTACAAATCATTCCAACGAAACACCAGATCAATCGAGAGGCTCAGACGCCCAGAGCTCGACTTCTCGTCAGAATGGCATAAATTCCCACAGGAGCACACCAAATCAGCCAGGTCTACCCAGTCCCGCTAGTGCTATAGCCTCTCCAGAACCCCCCAAGACGGCTGGAAGTGAAGGTGAAGACGAGCACCTAGCTGAAATGATGTGCTCCTTGGTGACAAACAACTGTGGTGAGACTCGATATATCGGTACGCGCACTGGAAAATGTTTATGTCCACTGTGGGAATACAGTGGCTAACTGTGATTTGCAGGCTCCTCATCGGGTTTCTCGATATTCTCTCCTAAAGGCATCCAATGGGTAAACGAAAAGACCGGGGATGCTTCCTTCCAGGAAATGATCTCCACTGCAGCTATGGACGACAACAAGTGGGTACACTGGAAACCAGACGTCTTTCAAGACATTTTCTCTCGTCGTGTTTTTAAGCAACTTCCGCCCAAAGCCGAGGCCCTATCTTTACTGGAAGACTATTTCGTGAACTTCAACTGTATGTTCCCGCTATTTCATGAACCGACGTTCATGCATCTTGTCGATAAACATTATTCTCGGGATCCCTACGAAGGATCAGGTTGGTGGGCGAGCCTGAACGTCGCCCTTGCCATTGCACACAGACTCCGTGTCATGAGTAATCTAGTTCCACAAGAGGAGGATCAGAAAGCCTGGGGCTACCTTAAGAATGCTTTGGCTGTACAAACTGAGCTCACGATGCGCAACACGGACTTACTCAGTGTGCAAGCTCTGCTTGGCATGGTATAAAAGCGCTACTCCGCTTTTCGATTCCAACCTATTAATAATTTTCCAGGCTCTTTTCTTGCAGGGCACTCCTAACCCTCAGCCGTCATTCTTTTTTGTAGCAGCCGCTATTCGCTTGTCCCACAGCATCGGTCTTCATAAACGTGGATCGGGATTTAATCTAAATCCACCCGAAATCGAGCAGCGCAAGAGAGTGTTCTGGATCGCATACATGTTGGATAGAGAGTGAGTCTCCCGGTTGATCACTACACACGTGACTTTCTGACATGCATACAGTATATGCCTTCGTTCTGGACGTCCTCCGATCCAAGACGATGATGATATGAACGTAGACCTTCCCAGCGAAGACCCACCAGACAACATTGGGAACATCCCTCTTGCTGATGGCAAGGGAAAGGTGAACCTTTTCCGCCTCTTTTGTACCTTTGCTTGTATTGAGAGCAAGGTTTACAAGCAACTATATTCGGTAAAAGCGTCAAAACAGTCCGATGGTGAGCTCCTTAACACGATCGGCGAGCTTGACAGTGAGTTGGAGGCGTGGAAAGATGGTATCCCGGTCGATTTTCGGCCCGAACACGAGATTCAGGCCTCACATACTCCTCTAATCCTCCATATCGTTGTTTTACACTTTGCATACTATAACTGCCTCACAACCATTCATCGCATGAGCGTCCATCATGGGTATTGGACCAGTCGGCTGTCAAACTTCGCAATCCAAGGTTTGAACGCCCGGCCTCTGAACCCGAGAGTGTTTTCGTCAGCTGCACTATGCGTTCAGGCAGCGCGTGCCTCAATCCACCTCATCAGGTATATTCCAAAAGGCGATTATGCGTGTGTCTGGTAAGTGATTGTGTCTGAAAGTAGTGAATCTGGCTGACTAAATGTGCAGGTTGATCATATACTACCCAGTGTCGGCGCTAGTGACGTTGTTCGCCAATATTCTACAGAATCCACAAGACAGTCGAGCACGGTCAGACCTGAAGCTAATGAATCTAGTCGTTAGTTTCCTCGGATTGTTATGCACTGGTGAAGAGAATGGCAGCGTCCGACGCATGCTGAGCGTATGCGCAGAGTTTGAGCGGATCGTCAAGATAGTGCTTGACAAGGCCGACAAAGAGAATTCGTCAAGACGAAAGCGTAAGCAACAAAACGATGAACATGAAGCCGCCATCGAGGCTACCGCGCAGCAAATATTATCTCCTGAGTACCAGGCGGCTCGCCAAGCGCAAGCCCACACATCACGGAACGGGCAAGCTAACCAACAGCAACAAACCGCTCCGCAGACTCCTGTCCCATTGAACATGCAGGGCGGCTTCACTCCTGACTTTACGGGCAACTTTGGGGATCCAGTGAGTAAATTCGATATGTACATCCAACACCTAAAAGCCCCCCGGGTCTGAGTGCTTGCACTCAACCCCTCACGAATACACAGATCTTCACCTTCAGGGAGTTAAAGCTAACCATTGACCTTTCTTAACTTTACAGCAATTTCCTTTCTCCCCAGGCTTCACACACACAAATCTTCAAAACACGCCGAACCTACTCGCGAACTTCTCGTCGCCAGCCACGACTAACCGGATGCTATCAACGACCACAGCTGGTCTCCCCGATATGACTTACGGAGTTAATCCCCCGCCCAATGGCAATATCGACACCAACATGAATGGAGGCATGAGTAACGGAATCAATTCTATTGGCACAATTCACGACCCTCTTGACATGGGGACGTTCCAACACCCGTTTGTACCTCAGGATCTTTGGAAGATGCCGATGACTCTTGAATGGGATTGGGCAGATATGACGGGCTACACGGGCTACGAGGACGGAATCTCGATGAACGGGGTTCTTAGTGAGTTGGCGGAAGGTTCCAATGGACAGGCGAACGGAAACGGCAGCGGACACAACCAAAACCATGGCTGATCGTTATCCTAAAGCTTTTCTGGCAAAGTGAGGAGTTTTGGAACAGCTGATTCGGGACTGGCGAGTTACGACTCGAAGTTTATCATAATTTACGATCGGCGATTTTTCAGAGTTTTGGAGTACCTTTCTGAGGCGGCTCATACTCGGATTTTTGCCCCCTTAATACGTTCCTCGGTGGATTGTCTCTTTCCGGACCGTTCTCTTCTAGATATGTATAATAGCGTGTAAAATAACGGTCTTGCTACAGGAAGCACTGGAGATTCTCCAGATGGTTTTCCAGGGGTGTACTCGGTAATCGGGGGGGAATGGCGAAATTGTCTTGAGGCCAGCTAATTGTGAGGGCTGAACTCTCATTTCTGTTAATCGGGGCTACAATTTTTGGGGTCTTTTAGGACTCGTGCATGTAAAATAGCTGGGTTTTCTGCCTTTCCGTTTCTGTACCTAGCTTGGTTAATACCCTGCTCGTTTTTCCATTCGAAAAGGCCTTTCCCACTCAGCTTTTCTGGTAACCTAGCCTAGTCTATGAAACATGATAATTGGCAGATGTTAGTCCTGTTGGAATTGGGATCGTCTTTGTGTGATCATTTCGACATCAAGCATACCTACTTTATCAGAGCATGGTATGTTGACCTATGTTACAACTGTATCGGTTACCATACACGCTCTCTCGATGTTCGGTTTAAACCCTAGGTTACCCTGACTTGCACAAGACGATAAATAATTTCTTTCATCTCGAAAGCTTAGTTCACGCCAGATGCCATCGTAAGTGGCTAACGACTTATTTGTATCCGGGGGTTAAGATGAAGTAAAAGGAGACATACCGCATCCTATGATTTCTGCTCTGTGCGATACTATCAAAGGACGGCCCAAGAGATTGATCCTTCCCCAAGCGTAAACCTATTGAACCGCCCCTTCCTTTTCTAAACTGTCGATTCAGGTTGGATTTAGCCTATTACCCTATTAGCCTATTACGTACCTACCCTCGTTTTCCCCTTAATTTCCGACACCTTCCTCATATATATATAGTCTCTTTTCTTCATAGATCAAACAATACACGAGTTCTTCTTTCCTGACGTCTGCGCACGGACTTGACATCGACATAAACACATCGCCACTAAGGAGTATTTACCGCGGGAGGCTACACGAATCCAAGAAATATTTGGGTGGCGAGTAACTCTCAGAGCTGTCCGATAAAGACTCATAGGATAGGTCCTACAATCCTGAATTCATGAAATCAGGATGAAAGCAATTATCCCCATGATTTGAAAGTCCCATCGACACCTGCAACGGAACTGCTTTATCAAGGATTTTTTTGACACCCATATGCAGGATGATACCTTCCCATCTCCATCCTATGTCGAAACTCGTCAGGGTCGGGGCACTGAGGATATTGTACCATACGCAGCAGGAAGAAGAGTAGATTTTTTGGTAGATAGGCAACTGTTCGTTATCCGATTTCTCATGCGAAGTTGAATTGATTTCAGATGAACTAGAACCAGCATCCTTTATTGTTCTCTTCTTATGACACCATGCTGTTGGCCCCCTCCTTCGTCCCTCAACCATCTCCCAGAGTATGGCAGTGTAGATGCTCGAATTTTTGTATAGACTTCTTGTCTATAGTACGTTCGTCGTCCCCATTATCCTCACTCTCCCCTGCAGCAGAAATATTGGTACGTTGGGAAACGAATAAGTATACAATCACCAAACCTATAACCAACCCCAACATAAGGGCTTATGCCTATGTAGAGGGGTCCACTATCACAGAAATTGAAGTCTAAACACTATAAATCGAAGCGGCAACCCAGAATGCATTCAAGAAAAGGGCCAAGGCAATCATCATATCGAATAATATAACTCCTAATAGGAGCCTCCGAGCTGCTAGACGAGTTACTTCGGGAGATTTCTCAGTGTATCTAACTTGTGGGTTGGCCAGCTGGCGTACGTCGAGCGGTCTTTGTTTGGAGGCAAACGAGAAAGGATGAAGCTGGCTGTCTGCTGGTGTTTTGGAAGAATGTTGAAGTTGAGTCGTAACCGACATTTGGAAGACTCCTTGGGCTTGCCAACCGAGTCAGCGAATTGATGAAGCATTTGACACGACCTCAGGGTTAGAGATGAACCAGTCGTAATCCATTGGATGCCGCCAATAGTTCCTTTGCATTTTGACCGCCCACTGTGAAGAGAATTATGTTGGTGCCCCTTAATACTCTGGTAGGCCATGGTATTTCATATGATCATAAAGATTGTGATAGTGCCAAGACGTAGAGGAATGTGACTTTACTCTCTGGCGGTGTACTCAAGTTAAAGGATAAGAGCAGTGAAAGCCATTGTAACAGAGTAAGTCGGACAATGACCTTCGGGTAAAGTTCGAGGAGGGTAGACAGGATCAGGTTACCGTTGGACGAATTATGACACAGACATAGAAGAGCTAATATTGATGCAGACATAAAATCTGGATTGATAATGCACTCGTAGCCAGCCCTGGCGATCCAGCAGACATTAAAACCCAAAAAGACTCAGAGAACCTCCCATAAAAACAGAGTGGATATCTCGCTTTTGACCGCTAATGCAGAAATGTCGCGGGACAAAGGTATTTCCCTTATCCTTAACGCCATTGATTTTGAAGAAAGCCACCCAAACGAATAATCATTTCACTTGCAGGATGAGCCCGATAGCCAAGTACAGATCCGAAGACGAGGAACTTTTTCTTATTCCAACTACGCTTCCACAACTTCCACCCATCCTTCCCCGCCTGTGGCGTTCATACTTTCAATCTTCTTTGCTGCGGCTTCTGCCCTTGCTCTGAGCATAGCGCGCTCTCTAACTTCCTTCTCCTCCCTCTCCACGCGCCTGATACTTTCGATAACCTCGACCTCCTCGAACCTTGCATCTTGGAGATTGAGTTTCTGCCACTGCCTGTGGCGGTCACAGCGTTTCTTTGCGCAGACGGTAGAAGCGGGAGAGTCTTGGCTCTCTGTAGCTCCATCGGCTTTCTCAGACTCTCCTGGGTCCTCTTCAGCAGCGACATCTTCAGCCGAGGGCTCCAACGTGCCCTTCTTTAGTGCAGCCTTGCCGAATTTTGAGGCGCGCCAGTTCGCGAACTCGGCCTCGCTCCACGATAGACGTTGGTCGTACCCACAGACCTCTTTCGGCTTCAACTTTTCCCTTTCCGCGTACCGAGCCGCTTGCTCGCGGGTGAGCGAAACGAACTTTTCGCGATCCTTCAGGAGCGCAAGACGGGATTGAAGCGATGTTTTCTCGACATTTAAGGCGGCAAGGTGGGCGGTCTCAGCGGGGTTAAGAGGGATGGACGGGGCGGCTGGGACATCTCCATTGACCTCTGGGTGAAGGATGCCATTCACCATTTTCTGGGAATCAGAAAATGACGCTTTGGTAGGTGAAGCTGTTGCTGGTGGTGAGAGAACTCCGGATCCAAGCCGGCGGAAGGAGTCAAGGTCCCTTGCTGCAGTTGCAAGGGACTTGAGATCGCGAGCACGGAGAGTACCACCGCGAGGTGAAGGTTCCCCGTCGTCCTCGTCGTCTATGTCGATATCTTCGTCGGCCTCATTGTCCTTGTTCGTCTTCCTCTTTGCTCGTTTCCCCGGTGCGCCATTCTCTTGCTTTCTCTTGCTCGTCCTTCCAACCGCATTTTTAAAAAATAGCACGCCGCATTGGTCCGAGCAGTATTTGCTCAGAGAGCCTCCTTTCACTAACCTCGCGGGTTGCCTGCACCCATCTCTTCTACACATGGGCTTCCACGTTGTACATCCCTTCCCATTGGCCTCGCAGTTTGGGCAGATATATTTGTCAATGAGATTTTCATCCTCCTGACGCATATCCACGCACGACCCGTGAAACCAATCTTCGCATCCGCCGTCACACGCAATCATCCACCTGTGGTTATCCGGTTTGCGGCATATACAGAAGATGGCATCATCGTCTTCGTTTGAGCCATCCGAGTCTTCGGCATCGGATGCTGGGGCTTGGGAGGACCGATCAGGCGCAGGTGAACTGCCTGCGACAGGCGTACCGGCTTGAGATGATCGTTTGGCTTGTGATTTCGCGACAGTGCTGAGCGCAGGCGTTTTAGAGGCGCGAGACGAGGGGGTTGCGGACCTTCGCACGCTGGGAGTACCGCCGACGCTGGAGGTCTCGGCGTCTAGTTTGCGCTTCTTTGCTGCTGGCTTCTTTGCCGCCGTGCCCTTTTTGTTTGCGGCAGCCGTCGATTTGGGCGCGGGCCGCTTTTTCGACGGAGCTGCAGTTGGTTTCAGCGTTTCAGCAGCCGGCGTGGCCGTTTCGCGGCTTTTAGCGCGAAGTCCCAAGTCGTTTTTCTTGAGTGCTTCAACTGCTTTCAGAGTTTCGGTGTCCATTGGTCCGTCAGCACCAGAATTGTTCTCTTCTGTGTGAAGAGCTGTTGTAGAAGGCGTTACTTCGCGTGGTGTTCCATTCTGTTCAGATTTGATTGGAGGTGCTGGTGAGACAATCTGCAAAACGTCATGCTCGTATGCGGTCATCTCCTGCTGAGGCTCTTCGCTGATCCGCTCGTTCAAAACGTTGCTTAACGACTGTATAGGAGCGAGGATCGGTGCAGGTGAAGTTCTCGACATCATCGACTGCCTCCTCTGCTCCTCAGGGGATTTTGAGCCATGATGATATTGGTCTAAAGTCGGCGAAAGGGGTTGCGATTGTTCGGTGGGTGGCGAGGGCTCTACTGGCGTGGCCACAGAGCCAAAGCAGCTCTGGTGGCGTGTATCAGTGTACTGAGACTGGGGATAATGATCGTGAGTGGTTGAGTATGATATATTGCTGCCCGTAGTAGCTAGTGTGGTGAGCGCGCCGGCGGCTTCGTAGGTAGTTGTCGGGGTATAGCTGTCAGAAGAGGGTTTTCGCAGAGCATGCGGTGTCTCCGAAGCCTGATTTTTAGACCGGGGCTCGGGATTGAGCAGCGCAGAGATATTAGTCATGGTGGGCGAGTCGCAGCAATAGCACGGTCACTTTGTTGAAGAAGTTTTAGCAATGGATTGGCAGCGAAAGCATGGCGGACGGCGATGGTGGACGACTGGTGAAAATGCGGTTAATCTTGGAGTAAGTGGATTCATCAGCCATTTTGTAGGGCGGTGAAGCTCGGCGCATTGGGAAATTGAGGGGAGACCGCTTGGTGTGACCCACCTCCTAAAAGCAGTAAGCTTCAATACTTCGTTCCTTTATATGCAGTAGACAAATCCAGCCCACCATTGAGATGTATATCCCGTGCATGCCATGCGCTGTACATAATATCATTGCATAAACCTCGCATCTATCTACTCGTCCTCATCGCTGTCCTCGTCTCGCTGCTGCTCATCTTCTGCCTGCCGCCGTCGTGGTCTTCCGGCTGCTTTCCTCGTGCCATTCTGGGTGGATGCACCAGCATTTGGCGCTGCAGGCCTCCTCTCCCCGATACCTAGACTTCGCTCAATCCGTTTCTCCAGGTCATCAGTTGCATTCTCTCCATATACTGACTTCACAAGTCCAGCCACTCCGTCCTCTCCGACCTCAACCTTCCCTCTGGGGCCTACTATATAGTCCACCGTCTCCTCGCCGTCGTTCCTCTCCTTGACTTTCACGATATACCCCTCCTTGATCATCCGAGCCAATAACTTGTCAGTTTTGTCGACCGGAGTTGATTGGTCTGCGTTTGTCCTTTTGAGGTATCGATCCAACTTTGCTTCGGGTAGTGTGCCGCCTGCGAGATATATAATGGATATAATGAAAGTATAGAGGCCAACGTATGCGCTCTCTGTTGCGACTGTAGGGACTCTCGGAGGAACTAAGATTGCGGGATCACGATATCTCGCAGGCAGGGTGCTCGTAAGAACCCAGGAATTACTGCTCTTTGAAGTGTTCTCAGACCTTTGCGCGGCTAGTAATGTTAGCTATGATGGAGGTAATCATAACACAAAGATGGTTGCGTTACCTCTTTTTTGCTGGATGGTGACCTTCTCTTGCTTCGGCAACTCTGTCATTTCCATCCCAAATATGTATTTCAACTGGAGCTGCGCCTCGTCGAATACTGGCTTGAATGATCTTGAATGTGTGCCTAGCACTGCAATGGACCAGCTTCTTAGCGATTATTCATAATCGTTCGTAGTCGCAGCATTCGGCTCGTGCACTACTCAAACACGGCATATGGACCACGGCTTTGTAGCTCGGATGGCATACCTTTACTGCTGATATCCTGCCTCTTAATTGGCACCCGCGCATACTCGCATGCCAGCGCAAGCCTGACCAATTTCTTGGCTAACTGCTCTACACTACTGCTGTTGACTTCACTTTCCTGATCTCCGTCGGCATCGTCTTCTGCCTCAGAACCTGGGGATGCTCGTCGGCGTGGTTGCTGTTGAGTGCGTGCCTCTGAAACTAGTGTGCTTTCATCTTCGGACGCTTCTTCTACTGGCTGTCATACATGTTAGTATATAGCAAAATATGGGGGTTGGATGCGAAAGACTCACAGCACGGCGTTTCCGTATGAGCGGCATGGTGATCTGAAAGTTCAGAGGCTTTAAATACGTCTACTCAAATTGTCTTGAAAGTACAGAGTCGGGGATGCTGGGGAGGCGCGTCTAGTGGACGCGAAGCTCTAAATAGGGCTTGGCAAGGCATCATCGAGGTCCTCAGACCACGGCAACAAGCATGCATTACACTCACCTTCACCTCTTGCTTTCACTAGTAATTATATATCCACCACAATGAGTACCGCACCTATATCACGCCTCATTCCCCGGCGGCCTCTTTACCGCTGTCTAAACGCACCCCGCACATCAATTCCCCGCTCACACCTTCGGCCAATACCCTCCACCCGTCATGCCTCCACTCGCGGTCGACCCAGCTTTGAAGAGATTAATATTAAAGAGCTTGAAGCAGCGCCCCGCAATCCCCTCGATGCTGTGGAAATCCACCGACGGGAAGCTGCGCGACGGGCGTACTACATTCGGCGGCGAAATTTCGCAGCAGTGGGCCTGGCGGTGTCCATGATAATTCCTCTTATAATCATTTCAGTTTACGAGCTACCTCCACCCAAGCAAGATTCTAAAAATTCAACTGCGCAAGCCACCACTTCTCCGGTCTCAGCCTCCCTCATAAAACCAGAACGAACAGATGCGCGGGACTCCGCAAACCGAGAATTCCAGGGCAAACCAGTCGTCATACAACCGGGTGACAAGCTCGAGAATGTAGAAGTGGTACCCACAGGCACATCCTACGTGCCATACTTTCCGAAAACGATCCACCTGCCCACCTCCACCGGGCCTGAGAACATCGGGTCCGCCGCCGAATACGCACTGCTCGGCCTGGGGATCCGCACCGTCTCGTTCCTCAGCGTGCAAGTCTACGTCGTCGGGCTGTACGTCAAGACGACCTCGCTCGCCTCCCTCCAGTCCTCCCTGATCAAGCACATCAACCCCTCCGCCTCCGCGCTGATACCGGGGGAGAAAGAAGCCCTGCGGGCCGCGCTGCTCGACCCCGACGGATCAAACGAGATCTGGACGCGCATCCTGCAGCGGAAGGGCCCCGACGGCGTCGAGATGGCGCTGCGCGTCGTCCCCGTGCGGGGCACGGATTTCAAGCACCTTCGCGACGGCTGGATGCGCGGCGTCACGATGCGCACCGACGAGGCCGACCGCCGGCAGCAGCAGCAGCAGCGCATGGAGCGGGAGGCGAGGGCCGAGGAGAGCCGGATTGGGCTCCCGCGGCCTGTCGACCCGAGCGAGTTCGCGGACGAGACGTTCGGGCTGGCTATGCGGGAGTTTAAGAACCTGTTCTCTGGACGCGGGAAGGCGCCGAAGGGATCCGTCTTAACCCTTACTCGTGATAGCGAGGGGGTGTTTGGTGTGTTTTATCAACCCAAAGGGAAGGAGGGCGAGGGGCAGTTTGTGCATATAGGCGAGGTGAGGGACGAGAGGGTAAGTCGGTTGGTGTGGCTGTTGTATTTGGGTGGTAAGAATGTTAGCAGTGAGCCTGCGAGGAGGAATGTCGTAGAAGGTTGTTTAGGCATTGTGGAAAGGCCTGTTGGAACGGTTGAAGGGAGAGTAGAGTAGGGAGACATCACATGTTGAGGTTGGGCTTGTGAAAGTGTGTAAAATATCGCATGGGAATGGTGTTGTATATAGCCCAGAGCGAAGGACATAAAACCACAGCTCAAAAGCGTGATTATCAGATTATCTATCTACAAACACAATTCTAGTCGCGCTGCTGAATGAGTAGTTGCTCTTGGGTCTATAATCATCTCCGGAACAGCCATATCCGAAGGTATGGATATCGAATGCTAAATGGAGAGAATCAAATGCCGAAAGCGCTATTTCGCATTCACAAGACGTCCATGTACAGGTCGACCCAGCACTCGGGAAAGCAAGACCCCAGCCAATACTACCCACCCGCATGCACCCTAGTCTGAAGTAGCAACGATGCACCGCGACGTTCGCGGACATTATCGGAAGTTCTCGGAAATTGAATGGCACATGGTGTTCACGCGCGAGTGTTTCATGGTCCGAAGCTCGTCATCTTTCAAGGCGTCAGGAAGGGAAATCAGGCGTGTTGCGACATGTGGTTCATTTTCAGTTTAATTGCAGGACGGTACGAGTTCCCTAGAGTCGACTAAGCGAGTCACTACTGTCCCATTTAGGTGAGCGCATCCCAGTGGCGCGCAAGCTCAATAACAAACACTCAATATTCTAGCCACGATATATTATCACCACAATTTAGCATCACAGTTGCAAAAAAACACAAAATTTCAGGCAAATTTCGAATTCGCTACAACCCACCCTCTCCTCTCCTCACCCCCTAAGCACCACCCCCTTCTCCATCACAATTAGAATTACTCAAAACGTAAGAACAAATGTACAGGATCAGATCGTCTTTTGGTTTTCCCTAACCCAAGACAAAGAAAATATGACACCAATGCCCACTCCAATCATGCAAAGCCATAGCCTGTCCCACAACTCACCGTAAAGGCGACCAGGTAGGAGAGACATCTAGTTGAAAAGGATGACTTATAGGAAAAGAGCAGCGATAGCACCAAGACCGACAGCGGCCATACCAGCGTTGGCGTGGCTGGCAGCGCCGGTGAATGTTGGTGGATAAGCAGAGGGCTTGGTGACGTAGCCGGAGCTGGAAGCAGTTCCCCAGATGGCGGTTTGCCCAGATGGGTAGGGAACGACACCAGTGCCAGTAGCATATGGCGTTGTGGCCGGGCTCACGGTGACGGTAACAGTCGTCGATGTGGAGCAGGGAGTCTCAACGGCAGAGCTGACTGCGTAAATCTCGGAGCTCGACTCCTCAACATATGAGCTTGGTGCATATGGGGTCTCGACTGGGCAGACGGTGGTGGAGATAGGAACGACGGAGGTAATGACGACAGTGGACTTGGCCGGGCAGTCGGTCACATATGCGGCGCAGCTAGTGACGGTGATCAAGCTGGTGGAATAGATGGTCTTTGTCGTCAGTGGCACCGAGACGTTGTAGGCAGCGGCCGAGCTGTAAGGAGCAGGTGTGTAGGCCGGGGCAGCGGTGGTGTAAGGAGCTGGGACGCTGTATGGAGCAGGTGTGCTATACGAAGCAGGATCGCTGTATGGGGCCGGGGTGGAGTAGGCCTTGGCCGGGCAGTTGGTGACCTCAGGGCCACAGCTAGTGACAGTCACCTCCTCGGTGGAGTAGACAACTGATTCANCATGATCGCCATATCCATAGTCGGGGCGGGGGGCGGCATACGCAACGCCGGCGATGATAGCAGCAACAGCAACGGAGGCACGCATTTTGACTGTGGGTATATAACTTAAACTTTAAGAGTAGAATTGGAGGTAAAGGTCGTTGGGAGAATTAAAGAATGTAGTAGTTGGATAGCGAGTGACTCAAAGAGTGGACGACCGAAGTCAATTGCAGAGATGCTTGATCTTGAAAGTTGGATGAAGAAGAAAAGTCGGGATGGAAGAAACAGTGAGCGTCTTATGTACAGAGCTGGGAGATTAAGATACGGGGGCGGCGTGACGGTAGCGCGGACTGGGAAACAATCGGCCACTGGGCGGACTGCAGCGCTGGTGTGCTCCCGGAGTGGTCCTTGGTGCCAGGGGAAATCTCCACCTCCCTGCTGTTCTGCTGGCTGTCAAACGGTCTGCCCAAGACTGCAACGCTAGCGCAGGTACCAGCCAGTCGATTCTGCGGGTGCCCGCCAGTCAGAGCCCGCGCTGCCCGTGTGCTAGGCTTGCCATAGGAGGTCCGCACACAGACCGCTCGTATTGTTTAGATTTTAGATCGTCAGTCTTTTTGCAGTTTTGGGGGGGCCTCGGAGTGGTGCGCTGGTAGCCTCGCGAGCGCCGCTGACCGCCGTGACCGCCGACTCGCCCAGTGCCTACACTCTCCGCTTTCTGCAGTTCATGAGCTCACAAGAGCACGTTACTGGAGAGGAGGCTGCAGCTCATTTCACGGCCTTCCCATTCTTCCCCTTTGCTTTACCTGCGAGAAACGTTGCGGCTGTGAGGGAAACAATAACCCACGGAAATAGAGAGAACCCCTGTCTCAACTGCCAATCACCTATCACCCATCGATTTTCCACTCTGGGTAAGTCAGGGGCTCGACTCCGATCATGTTCGACCGAGCGCCGTCACTTCGCCGCCTGAGGAAGTGGACTCCAACCGTAAACGGGCTGCAGGTTGCGCAGTCACGCTTGTCAGGCTTGCATAAACATTCTCATCCTGCGATCGCAGATGGTAGGTTGTTGTGGTGATCTCTATTTCGGGTCCTGGTGAGGGAGAGCCTTCTGCTATCCGCGGGCTGAACAAGCAACAGCTGCCAATGTCTGTCAGCGTCCATGTCTGTTATCCGAATTCCTTTGTTTCTCATCAGCATCTCACCAATGGCCATCACTAATTGGCGAAACATAAATAGAGATTGTGGAAAATAACCCCCGCATTGTCGCCTGACATGACCTCTTTTGGAGCAACACGCACCCCTCTCCACGGACGGCGCCTTGGTGCTGCCCATGGCCACGCTACCATTTGAGAAGAACGAGGCTTGAGCGCTTGTTTAGCCAAGCAGGAAAAGCAGGACTCATGGTGGAAATTGATTTCTCTCGCTTCTAGCTAGTCATGATGTTCGCCGCACACCATTTCGCCTATTGAGGATCGCGCCCGCGCTATGGTGAAAAAAGGCGTGGAAAGACATGTTAAAATTGGATTTCCGTTGTGACTTCCCGCTCTTCTGCAGCTTTCCAACTTCCCAACATGTGTCTGGAGGCTGATGCGGAGATGGGAGATTGCCGATTCGCCTCCTACGTCTGACAGTTTGTTTCAACCAGCTTTACGCGTGATTCGTTGCCAACTTTTCAGCCTTTTCAGCCTTCATCTTGCAGCTTCACAGCGCCCAACCGTTCACTTTGAGAAATTGGCACCAAGAGCTAGGTGGGGCTTCGTTTGCTCACGCGAGCTTAATCTACTCGGATGAGTGGCCAAAAATATTGCAAAATCTCCTGCCCAGTGTTTTGATCTTGATTGTTGTCTTGTAACGGTAATTCCGATATTAACGATACTCTCCGCAGCTCGTATCTGCCGGATATGCTTAAACTGTGGACCCGTGCTTCGCGAAGTCTTTCACCCTGAGAATTTTGCTCTTTAAGATTGGTTGTTAGTCTGTGATTTCAGCAACATGCTCTGGGCGTGTCCCTTCCTGTGTTGAATTTTTTCAAACCTTCTCTTTGCCTTTTCTTCGTTTGACTAAGGCTGCATATTCCAGTCTCGTTACGTTTCTAGTTACGTCGAGGTCATGAGTAACTCCGAGACACTCTTCTTATATGCTACTAGGTCTTTTGGGCCCACACTCTTTTTTCATACGTTCCCTATTGACACAGTTTTCCCTAGTTGCAGACGTATCTCAGCCACGAATGAGCCACACGAGCTGGATCTACAACAATGCGTACCGTTTCGGAAGTGCTCGATAGAAGAGATGGGAATCTTTCGAAATGTGTACATCGCGAAATTGCTCTGGCACAATACCGTTGCTGAATTTGGGCTTCGCGGAACTAACCGGGCTGTTCCTCAGTCATCAGGCCAGAACATTCGCACAGTTGATCTTACGACAAATCATTGCTATATTTAAACATGCGAAACACAGCGTGATTCCCCGTGTGCGTGCATACGTTCATGGGACTAGCCGAACTCTATTGAAAGAATTTTGTGGGACTGCTGGACCGGAAGGAATTTTGCACATCTGCCGATCAATAGTTCCAAAAGGATTATCGAAGCTTATGCGACTACATATTCCGGAGGTTTTCTAAGCGGAAATAATGGTGCGTTCCTATGCTGATCCATAGCTTCTGGTATCAGGTTTGGTATTGCCAAATGGTGGGCTATCCTGAACTTGAGCAGACATTCATGAGAACAGATTGTTGCGCAAGGTTTACCAATTTCAATGCAATACATCATGTGCAAACCTTTTGGTAACCGTCACTGTATCTAACGATATATCTAGTGAAAATATGTTCTATCCCCTCCATCGTTATTTCTTATAATGTTCAACATTTTTCAATGTCAGCATAATATTGATGTGAAACCGATCCGAGTCATTCCTCTTTGCCATATTGGATCATAGACATCCGCCAGTCTATTCGAATTGGAACTGCGCAAGTTTCACGGAGTTATGACATGTCAGCCTCGTTCATGATGGCCTACCATATTTACAACTCGCTCTTTCAATTCGCCTAGCATGGTCGTTCATCTAACCAAGACGTTTTTGGCATGAGCTTGATACAGGGACACTACCGAGGATGTCATGAAGTCATAAGTGTCTATGGAGGAGTATAAATGCTACAAGAAGCAGCATGATCTGGTGCAGAAGCCAGCCGAAATCTTGCTGTTTTGCTATTTAGCCCGCTTCACCGAAAGGCCTGAAACCTCTACTAGTACCCTGTCATACTATACTGTTACGACGTAAAATCGCCAAATAGTAATGATGATCGAGTTTAGTACGCGAGTCCTGCTATACATCAACGTCACCGAATGGTAGGCAACGGCACACGCTAATGGGACTGAATCATTAAGCACCTTTAATGTAGAAGATGTTTACAACCTAACGGGCCTCTTGAGAGGATTAGATATCCTTGTCGTTAAGGCCATTCTGCAACATCTCCGATGCATACAGAAACTAACAGCACTAGGATACTGCCTTAAGCGTTCTATCCCTTAACACGTCAGGGTCCTCAGAGCAAGTGGTCCGTGCGGAGCACCGTTTTCAAAACGCGTATATCTATATAGAATTCAATCATCAATTATACCGCCACCATGNCTTCTAATCGTGCTAGAATTGATGTAGACCTGATTCAGAAGACTCGATATAACGTTCCCCTAAGTAAGACGGTGAAAATAGCTCCCAAACCCTGGCCGTTGCCCAAATTCGAACCTCTCCATATTAACAATTAGGACGACCATGGCTCACCAACCTCCCTTCTAACGTTATACACAATCTTTTCGAGTTATTTAGACTATCCTTTACGGATGAGATTATGGATAAGCTTGTAGAGTAGGTAAATAAGCCCGCAAAGCTCCATCCGCTAGACAAGGAAGCAGAATACCTACGCACATAGCTGCCAATATGTACTCTATGCGTACTTCGGAATGCTTATTCATATAGGAATTACTACAGAGCCAGCTATTAAAGACTACTGGAAGGATTTAAACACATGGCAGCCTCATATTCCTGAGTACGGGCACCAAATTTAGCTGATCTGATTGGTCGATCTTTATCGATAACCCGAGGACCCGAATTAACGTGTTAAGGGATAACCATGCTTGAGTGCGTTGCATGACGGCGACAGTCATCTGTATACTCTACGACCGAAAGTGACTTTTCTAACATTGCGACCAGGTATATATACTTTTATGTGCATGGTCCCCGCATACTATGGAATGGTTAGAACAGCCGAGTTCGCTATTTCTTTCGCAATCTTCCCTACTCAGTTTTCGCTTTCCCTCCAATGAGTTAATCCCGCATCACGCCAGATCAATTATACCGGCAGAGACACTAGAGTGGCATTCAAATGCAGTGTTGATTCTATTATCTCCGAACTCCTCGTTAGTGCAATCAGGCTACGTGTCGGATTGATTATAACGTAGATTCAATATAGCAGCCATAGCATTGCAGGGCAGCAGCAGACTCCGACCCAGGAAATCGACTTTTAGGCAGAGTGCAAATCCTTGAGACGCAAAGAGCCAGGAGAAAAGTCTGACGTCCATAGGACCGGAAGACTTCGAACCCTTTTCCACCTACTCCTTCAACCTCTGCTCTTTGCTTGGCTTGCAGAAGTACAACCTTTGAAATGCTTGATCAGCATTCCTTGACGTACCAGCAAATCGATGAGTCAAAACGTGCAAGTATTGCGACTCATAGTCTGCTCCTTCAGCAAACTCCAAGTGCACGAGGATATGCATGAAATTGATCGCGGCTACGACGCCTGGTATCCTCCCCCTGTGATCCCCTGGCCGCCTCACGCGTCGCCCGCCGACCTGGTAGTAGCCCCTTTCGTTCAGGTGCTTTCGAAAGTAGGGAAACGGGCAGAACTTTGCCGGTGTAGATGGTTCGAAAGGGTTCTTTCGTTGTCTTGTGTGAGGAGCCTTTGGAGCCAAAGGTATCGAAATCAACTCATGGCTTTTGTCGTACGAGTCTCAAGTGTTTGGCGGCCTGACCGGTTCCTCCCTCAGAAAATAAAAATGAGGACTACCTATTCAAACTAGCTCGAAGGAGTCTTACATATACATGAGGAAGGTGTAGGCAACAGGAGGGGGGTGGGTGGTACGCATCAGGGTGGTAGGGTCTCCACTGACAAGAAGGTTGAGTTGTGACAACACTCACGATGGTAAACGGTTCTTCGGCATTACTCGGAAGCATAGTTCGTCGTAGGGCCTGTAAGCTTATTTCATCTAGATCGCCGTAGATATATTGTTCTCATCCTGAACGGTATGATCGTATACCGACTGATAAAGCTAGGGGCCCAACGTCTTCTTGCCTTCTTTCGTCTCGCCCTTACTACTGAATAGATATTTAAGCACTGCCGGCAGAATGTAGCGCACCCGTTCTCTGTCCCATAATGATCTGGCTGTTCATAGTGAGGGGTGCTCTCAGAATACTCGAGCCCATCGTTGTCTGGGGAATGAAAAAGGGGCTGATAATTACATTTATGACACGTGATCGTTGTGTTTGTATGAACTTTCGGTCTTCATGGAGATGGGATGCCTGTTGGAGATGGATGGTGAGAATGTGTCGACCGGAATTTGAGGCTATATATTGTCCTAATTGGCGCTGCCAGTGGGACCGGTCTTTTTGATGCCAATTGGCGGTCAACAGAATGTGGTAGATAAACCGTTGAGTAGAGCTAGAGATAATAGTCTAAGTATTTATATTCCAGCTTAAGCCCTAGCAAGCATCAATCCTACATCATTAAGAAAAGCGTTGTAGCAGATCAGCAGGACATGAGTGCTTCGATGCGGTGAGCTTGAACGAATGGGAATCTTTCGAAATGTGTACATCGCAAAACCGCTCTGGCACAATAGCATTGCTGAATTTGGACATCGCGAAACTGACCGGACTGTTCAGTCATCAGGCCAGAACACTCACACAGTCGATCTTATGATAAACCATTGCTATATTTGAGCATGCAGAACACGGTGTGATTTCCCATGTGCGTGTATACGTTCAGGGGACTAGCCGAACTTTGCTAAAAAAAAATTGTGGGACTGTGCTTGACCAGAAGAAGTTTTACACATCTGCCGATCAATAGTTCCAAAAGGAGAACTAAGCAACTCGTTATCGGAGCTTATGCAACTACATATTCCGGAGGGTTTCTAAGCGGAAACAACTGTGGGTTCCTATGCTGATCCACAGCTTCTGGTATCAAGTTTGATACTACTAAATGGACAAGCCTTTGGAATTCCGCGTTCTTTCCCAAAAGAATTGGCAACTGAGCTTAATTCTAATGAAAAAAAATATGTCCCAGTCTCTTCCATTATTTTTTATGGACAGCGGTAGTGGGACACCCCTTAATTGATACACGGACACCCCACAATTGATACGCGGACACCTCCCTAATTAAGTTAGAATATCACGTGAATTTAAGTTGTTTGCATCTGCATCAGTGCGCGACGGTCGCGCGCCCGTACCCGGAATATTATGACCGTAACACCTCGATTGCGCGGTACTCTGTGAGGCGCCGCATGAACTTATTTGGGTGCTGCTACCTCTGATGTCTACGAACCGCCTCTGTAAGTATGCCCGCACTCGCGCCTGCGCCCGCGCCTGCACCCGCACCCGCGCTCACGCCCACGACTATACCCACGCGTAGTATACCCGGTATTCTGTTCGAATGCTGATGGCTCGTAATAAGTCGATGTACTAACGCAAACAGAGCCAGCCGGGCGGCCGTGGAGGTGCTTAACAGAGGCTGGGGTGGGAATAGGTAAGGCAAATGCGAGGATAATTTGTTGATTTTCGTGATGCAGATGCAAACAACTTAAATTCACGTGATATTCTAACTTAATTAGGGAGGAACTAAACTTAATCAGTGGGGGGTGTCCCGCTACCGCTGTCCTTTTTTATATAATGTTCAACACTACCCATAACCTCCGTAACGCGGATATTATTGGAACTTCTAAGAAACTTTGGAAATGTCCCTTAGACGTGATTTCGATGGTGCATCACGAACGTGGTTAGTCACCCACTTACGGGCCGATTGACTCCGCACCAACGGAATCACGTCTGAGCTTGTTGAGGTAACAGGTAACTTGCTGAGACGTCGCAGCGCCGGAGCAAGGCTAAGATCCACAGAAATTTTTTTTTCCCTTAACGTACGTGATAGGGTTATGACGGTCGGCATAGTTTATGACCAAAACTGCGCACAGACGAAATTTATTATAACCCTATCACTTACGTTAACCATGACACACCTCGCAGGAGCTCGGAAGTAAGTTATCTCGGTCCCAGACGATCATCCAATCACAAGCTGCTTACATAAAGATTAATCAGCTTATAATAATGATCGTCTAATACACGGTTCGGAAATTTGTTAGTCCCGCGCGCTAATTTGTATGTGATTCTTATATAAACTCGCGCGCCATACTAATTTTTTAGCCATTAATTAACAACACACTAACGCCTTTATAAATAATCGGCCAACATTATATTCTAGAACTTTATAAGGCGATTCTAACGCTGCCAAAATTATTGCGAACGGCCTAGTGGTTACCGCTATGTTTTGCCTTAAATATTGCCGCTAAAGCAGTAAACATTCAGCTAGAGCTATTAACCATTACCAATCCTTAACGTTTGACCTCCTATATTAATATTTATAGTAGATAAATACCTAAATAGCTAATATATTGTATCTAGATTAATTCTATGCCTTATTACCTACTTTATTGCTTCTCCGCTGCCTATACTAATCTATAAACCCCCCTATTAACTCCGTGTTTACTAATAAGCTATATAGCGCCGTTTAGTATAAAGAAACGCTTAAAGGCCTTAATGAGGAGGCTAAAGGTTGGAAATGCGCCTAGTATAGTACGTAACTGTCCTACTGCTAGCGAGGTAGTAGATAATACTATTAGTATAGTAGACCTACAAACATCTTACCTCTTCACTAGCTTGGCTAGCTAGGATACACCTTAACTCTTTACTAGCTTAGCCAGCTAGGATATACCTTAACTCTCTACTAGCGTGGCTAGCTAGGATATACTAAAGATACAGGTAGCTAGAGCTTAGAGAAAAATCTAAGATAAAAAGAAGCCTAATACAATAACTTAAGCACGAGATAACGTAATTTAGGGTACTATATCACTACTATACGGCAACAAATTCCATATAAAAAAGGAGCAGATAACCTATATTTAGAGGCTTATCTATAATTGCATTAATATTATCCTTATTGCATAAACTGGCTTTGGTAAAAGCCTTATTATATAAGTAAATGGAGTGTTAGTGTCGCTGCATCAGGAAATGGAGGCTTCCTTTTTAGGTAAAGCGCCTCGCTTTTTGACCGTGGCCCCGCCAAGACTGCCTCTCGACCTTAACCATAAAAGGCCGTTTCCCTCGCTGCTTTTCCTCTTATCTTCCATCTTTCTTTCCTCCTGATGCCGCGCCGCCCCCTCTTCTAACTGCTAGTCCCTAGCATGGTCGCATTAAGGCATTTCTACCGTCCCTTAGCGCTTATGCGTATGTAAGTCCAGCCCGCTTATTCCTCTTTATTCCCTGTGTCTTAGACTAATAATTAATATAGTAAATTGCGGCCTTTCTAATAGGGCGACTCTTTTACGGTAATATATAGATGGTTATAGCCTCCTTTCCTAATCCCCACCTCTAATGCCGATGGCCTTAACTATTATTAAGCCCTTTTAGCGCTGCCTCTATCCGCTAAGCGCGTGCATGTCCTTATAATCCTATTTTCTCTCTCTCTTATCCTTTCTTTTTTTGCACCTAGATAACGCTTATCTATAGCCGTCCTATAGAAGGGGGTTAGGGGAAGTCCGCAGTCACCAGCCGCGGCAGTACCGTTATCTTATTTAGCTCTGTCCTATATCTCCTACCGAACTAAGGAGTAATAAGCGTACCGCATCGCCCCCTTTAAGGGCTTAAGCTAGCTTACGTTGCACTTATTTTGGCTAACACACTTAACTTAATTACGCGCTCTTTTCTTGCCTAGGATACACTATTAGTTAGACCGCCTACTTTAGTATTTGCTGATAGCTAAAGCCACCTATATTATAACTGGCATGCGTGCTAAGCTACTTAGCGAAAAAGTAGCTGGAGATTGCTAATTTAAGCAACTACGCCGTGCCAGGCTATATTAGGCGCTATTTAAACGGACGTTACACGGAGTACCGCCTAAGTGGCTATATATACCTATCTAGCGGTATAGTTGCATTACTATAGATGTTTTAGAGACGCTATTTAATCTACTAGTTTAGGGCTAAGGGGCTATTAGCTCCGGCTATCTTACTACTTAGTAGTAGAGCGGTAAAGAATTAATAATCTGGCCTTTTAAGCTATAGGGCTATTATAGGAACCACCTGGATTAAATTGGAAGGTTATAGCTTTTAGGCGTATAATGGATTAGCTATACGCCTATAAAGGAATCTCTAATACTAGCTAGCCACATTAAGAGGGTGAGCATTACGCAGCACTATATGCAGCACCCTATGTAGTCCTTTACCTAGTATATTTATGCGTCTATATATAATTACCGTGCGAGCGGTAGATATATCTGTTACTAGGCAGTTAGCATTAAAGAGCCCCACCACTAATAAGGATACTACCTCCTTTTATTACAAATAGCTCGCAACGTATATATATAAGTAGGGCTTTATATCCTGCTAATATAAGTAGCGCAGAAGATTAGCTAGATTGGCATTGTTAGGAAGTAAATAGATATATTAGCGCCGCCCTTTACTAAGGAATAAGGGTAGAGAATTTACGCCACTAATCTCCTAATAAGGGGCTAGATATAATACCTATGTTAGCTGAATATACTAGCTTAAACGGGCGGATATGGTTTAATCGCGATTTACTAAGGGTATTAATTAGGCGCTAGGAATTTAAGCCCTTATAAACCTTTATACTCTACAATAGCAATCTACTTTAGTCTATGCTGGAGGCGCACGCATTAAATGCTTTGATTTAATAAGAAACCTAAGGTAATAGGTAAGGGGCGATAGGCAAGAGCTAGCGGCGAAGGGAGGACTAATATGCACTTAAAAAGACCTTTAATTCCCCCTTAAAGCTTTTAAATGCTATAAAGTAATAGTAACTCTAACAGTAATACTAATATTAGTACTATCTTAATCTTTATTTTGTATCCCTTATGAAATTTCGCTTAATAAGAACACTTTTTATACTAGTCCCCTAAGAAAATTAATAGCTTTATTTTAGCACTATGCGATTATAGCCCCTAAGAAAAGCATAAGCAGTAAACCTAAAAGAAGGAGTAGGGAAGTACCTCTTTTCCCCCTAAAAAGTTAAAAAGTATTAGAAGCTTAGGTAATTAGCGGCATATTATTCTATTTAAGGTCTTATAGAGATTCCGTCTAATAAAGCGCCTATAGACCCTATATATGATTATAAGAAAGCTTATAATAAGTATTATAAGGATAATAAGGATAATAAGGAAGATTTCTATAGGGATAGAAATGACAGTTAAGTCGCTAGAGAAAGTAGTTAAGGTAATTATCTTAACTATTACCTAACTACTCTCCCTTTTTCCCCAGCAGTTCTAAATATGTAGTTTTAACAACTAGCAGCAAATACAATAGTTATTAAAGACGATATAACCGATCTAGATTTGGAAACTAAGGGCGACAAAGCTAGTAATACTAATAATAAAGCTAATAAGGCTAGCGAAGCCTATAATTAACTAATTAAGTATACGCTTCCCCCTTTAATTTATAATGGCCTTATCTAATAACTAGTAGATAATAGAAATAATAGTAGTAATAAGGATAATAAAGATAATAAGAAGCTGCCTTAGTTAGAAGCGCTAAAAGAGGAAGTACGCGTATCTACGCATAATTATACTACTCCCTTAACGCTAGACGGTAATTAAACGGATAATTTAGCTAAGGGGCGTTATATTAGAACTGCTTTGTAGCTTAGGCAGGAGATAAAGAAGTGGAGGTTTAATTATATTAAGCAACCAGACAATATTAATTATATCTTTAATACTTCTATTAGTAAGAGTAGTAAGAGCCTATAACCTAGGAAGTAATAAAGCTTACTAAATTCCTAAAAGACCTCGCCTTCTAGCCCTTCTACCTTTAGCCTTAATAATGGCGATAAACGTATTAAGGAGTAAGTAGCCTTTGCCGCGCGGTTTACTAGCCCTCCCCTTTAGTAATCTTTATCTTCTTATAATATTAGATCACCGTAAGACAAGGCTAATAATAATTATAATTAAATTCTTAATAATCTTGTTAATGGCTTAACTAAAGAATATAATTATAGCGATAATAATAAAAACGGCGAGGACGTTATAGACGAAAGTAATACTAAGAACTATAACTACGGAAGCAATAACGGCGGCTATATGGATGATGATAACGCTAGGGACGGCAACAGCAGCGATAGCGATAGCAGTAATAGCGATAAGGGTAATGAGGCCTATAGGTATGTAAGGCAACGAGGATCGCTAATAACCATTAGTGGATTAAAACCTAGATCCCCTATATATAATCGCCTTTATACCTAAAAGCCGCTGTTAAACTTAGCCTCTAGCTTTAACTTTAGTAAAGTGATATTAGGAGCCGTCTTATATACTAATTCGGAAGAATAGTTAATCTAAGTAACTCTTAGGCGCTAGGAAAACGGGTTATATATACTAGATATTCTTCCTTAACAATTTCCTTTACCTTTTAATATAGTTAAGAAGCCTTAGGAGCTAAAGCCCTAAAAGCTAAAGTTTAAAATAAAATTTACTAAAAAGGAAGACGCGCTGCTTATTAAACTAAAGGAGAAATATAATCTTTTATGGGTATAGATTAAAGACTACTTTTTAAGAAAAAGTCTCGGATTACTATAGGCGCATTATTATTTAAAATTAAAGGCCCGGCCTACTATATAGAAGAGAAGAGGTTAGCCTACTGCGCGGAAGAACTAGCGGTAATAGTAGTGATTTAGAGTATACCTATACGAGATCTTACGCTTTCTTTATCTTAGAGATCTGTTTTAAGCTTATTTTACTTTTAGTATAAGTTTTATTTAGCTCTAGCGTTTTATAATTTATACGTAATATATTTAACGGATAAAGAGTAAGGGCACACTAACTAATCTTAATCAGCTAGCGATATCTACCCTATAGCCTATTAGCGCTTTATTTTAGGAGCCTACTTATTCCTATAATACTATACCACCGTATAAGGCTGGCAATTGTCTAACCGCCGGAGTTTTGCGCCGCTTCGTAGATATCGTATATATATAGTTATAGGACATCTTAAATTATCTCTGCTTATAGTGCTTAGATTATAGCTAGAAGCTCTTAATATAGTAAGGGGGCGTTTTATTTCCTTTATATTTACTAATACTCTTCTTTAGCTAAGTACCCTAACTTAGAACTGCAAAAGTTTAATAATTTAGTTAATCTCTTTTATAAGGAATTTCTCACTATTATAAAAGCTTTATTAAGTCCTTTAAACTTAACTGCTAGACCTATAAAAACCGTATATAGTATTATAGTAAACGTTGTATAATAGACTATATAGAGAAGCAATTAAGCTTTCTTATTTCTTGCGCTCCTAAAATCACTAAGGTTAAGTATAGGTCTATTTTTAAGTTCCTTACTTCTAAACCTGCCTGTAATAAGCTAAAAGTATAATACCTAAATTAAGGCCTTATTTGCTATAATAAGGAAGAGCCCCGTATAAAGAAAGGTATAAGAAAGATAATTATAGAGGAAGTGGTTTATAAATATATATAAGCTATTATGGTAAGCTTTAGATACTAGGTAATAAACGTATAGGAATAACTTATATTATAAAAATAGTAAGTTTAACGCAAAAGAGTAATGCTCTAATAATAAGTAGGAGATAGTTTATATATTTCCTAGTAACGTTAATTAATGTTAGCTTTAAAGTATATTGGTATAAGTAATAGAGCTATATTTGTTAAATTTATCTACTAAATATTAATAGTTAACTTACTTTATGGAATATAGGCATATATATTGCAATACTACATAAAGCAATTATTAAAACTCTTTAATTTACTTTAAACAGGCGTTAAAATAAGGAAATTGGGAGTTTTTAGCGTTTAATATACCTTCTAGGGTTTTTAGAGAGATTTGTAAAATTTAAATTAATAATAAATAAATAGAAATTATAAAGGCTAGAAATAAGCTAATAATTTAAGGAAGAAATAATATCTATTTTCTTTCTATCTGTAGTTGGAATAAAAAGAGAAGTAAATATAATATTAGGTATAATAAAGTAGAGGCGGATAAAACGAAAGAAATAGTAACTGCGGACTTAGATTGGGAATAAGTGGAATCCTAAGGGGCTAAATATATCTTTTATAAATAATACTGCTTTAGGTATTAGAATAAGTAGAGATATAATCTAAAAACGTTTATTTAATTAAACTATCTTACGTTATTAAGGGTCTATAATGCTTAATCTAAGCTTTGTTCTTAAAATAGTAATGGCTATAAGCCTAACTGTGCTAATTAAGCGAAATCTCTAAATTGAGGGTTATTTATATAAAAGTCATGACGTGTATTTAGGTCCTAAGTAAGTTATATTATACTAACAATATAAGAACCTAAAATTAAGGGCTATCTATATAAAGCCTACTATGTGAAAAAACTATAGTAATAAGCCTAATTACGCTTATTAATTAAGATCCCCTAAATCTAGAAACATGTATAAGCCTATTTAACGATTAAAAAGTGCTACTTAATACTGAAATTTTCTTTTTTAAGTAGGCTTAGAGTGGTTCTAGGGCCTTACTGCTATATCTATATAAATATCCTAGACCTTATCCCACTAACCTTCCCCTTAAAAAGAAAGGGGAGAATATTTACTTCTTTACCTAAGCTAACTTAGCATTTTGTAGGGCATGGCGTCTTCGGATTTAAGCGATGGCGAGGTTTTTACTACTTCTTAGTGTCTGGCTTTATCGGCATTTCTAGCCTTTAGACTTCTTAAACGTAGTAAGCTCTATATTTTATTAAAATTTAGCCCTTTATAATGCGTTATAGCTTACTACCCTAGCCTATCTAGCTGTTATTAAATTTATTGCCCTCTGCACCCAGTCCAGTTACTTTTAGCCTTCGCTTAAATGTAATATAGTGGCGCTATATAGAGCTTTATAAACTTGTTATTAATAAAGATATTACCCTAAACTAATAGGGACACTGTAATTAGGGAGTGAAGCCTAAAATACAATTTCCTTGGCTAGTGGGCCTGAAATGGGCGCGTATGAATAATACTGTAGAGTATAGGAAGGAGATATTAAATTTTAATATAATTAAACCTAAATATCCAAAACCTAATAAATCCTTTTAGGTTAGAGGAATTTATAGAATGCAATAAAATAACCTTAAAAATTGTATACTCCTAATATTTAGAGTACTATATTATAGCGCCCTAAGTAATTATGCCCCTTAATTCGTGTTTGTAATTAAAGCACAGATTTTATAGTATATATCCCATAAATAATAGGTTCTAACTATTTCTAAATAACATGAAACCTATATATAAGTACTAGTAACTCCTAGGAAGAAAAAGACTAGATATTTAAGCGTGTTTTTTTAGTTATTTAGGTTTGTAGGAGTAAAAGGAGGGCGACCTAGGAGGACTTGCTAGGAGACCACTAGTATAGTAAAGAGGCTAGCAGCCGCGTTTAATCCTTCTTGTCTAGGCGTCTAATGCTTTAATTTTATAGCTAGCTAGGAGAGACCTATTTAAATCGCAATTATTAAAAAAAAACTTCTTATTTCTAAAGACTAATATTAGTTAATGTCTGAAAAAAGGTTAATAGCGGGCTTATATATTATATAAATAGGCTAGCTAGGCTTCCTAGTCCTTATTCTAGGCTTTATTTCCTAAAATATTAAAGTATCGTTTCCTATATACGTTGCTACTATACCCTAGGGATTTAGTAGTAATAGTCTTTTAACTACTAGGTGATTTTTATAGGTCTAAGAGCAATTAATTTTTGCCTTTATTCTAAGCTTTTAAAGTCCTAGATTAACCATTACTAGAATATAATAAGTCTTTAATATTAGATGGACCCGTATTATATAAAGGATTAGTCTAGGAATGCTATAATACTTTAAACTTAATAGGCGCTACTAAAGAGTTTATTAACCCTATATAGGCCAACTTTAACCGCTTAACTTAGCGGAGCGGTTTACCTATAATATCTATATTTGTCCATTTTTATACTGTCCTACTTATTATCTAAATATCTCTATATCTACGTATATAGCTATATAATGTTAGCTTAACGTTTATTAGCAATTAAAAGGAATAAGGCCTCTAAACTCACCTATAATTCCCTTTAGTTATTAAAGCCTATTCTATTATCTAGTGGAGTTAAAGAACGAATATATTAAAGTATCTTTTACTCTATCTTAACCTTATCTAACTTTAGGATAAACTTTAAAGGTATATTATAAATGGAGTTATATGCGAGCCTAAGTAGCTTATATTATTCTATACTTAATTCTTTTATAACTTTACTAGATATATAACTTCTTACTACCTTATTTATCTAGGGGAAAATATATTAAAAGGCAATATCTATAGCGTTTAAGGCAAATATTTTTATGTTATTATTAGCGTATATAGGCTCCGCGAACCTATTCTAATAGGTTAGCTTTATATTTTATTCTAGCAATTTATTAATCTTTAAAATAACAAACGGTGGCCTATTAAACGTTTTTTTACCTACTATTAGTTCTATAATCTAATATTTAATAGAAGTATAACCTATAGGCTAAGATGTATAATAATTTAAAGAACTAGTAGGATGGAAAGGGTAGGTAGAGGGGAGGGCTTCTTTAATATAACTGTTGCTTGCCTAATAAATCCCTATAAAGTAAGGTGTAGCTATAGGATATAGCCTTATAGGTAATTAGATTAATATATTAATAAACTTTATACTTCTATATATTGTAGTAGAAATTATAACCTATCTAAGGATATACTAGTTTGTTAAGGTGATATACCTACTAAAGAAATTAGCATTTTTTTAGGGGCTGTAATAAACTAGACGTTCCCTAAGCCACAACCTCTTTAAAATTATAATTGCGGAGCTTTGAAGCTGCTTAATCTGGTAAAGTTAGGTTTTAATATTAATAGCTAATTAGGTAGCTAGCTAAAGAGACTTATATAAATATAGAGGTAAGGTCTAAGATTAACTAACTCTAGTTTGCCTGGATATCCGTAGATTATCTTTATATACTAATTATACTAATCTAATGCCCCGTTGCACTTTCTAGCTGTTAAATATAGTAAATACGTGTTTCTTAATATATAGATTACCCTTAATTTTGGGATCTTGGCTAATTAATATAAAGGGGGTTACCTTTAATTTTAGGATCTTGCTTAATAAGGTATATATTATAGGTACTAGGCTTTATAATAGGGATTACCTTTAATTTTAGGATCTTACTTAATTGGCACAATAAGGCGTGTATACAGCTTTACTATTAGGCCTTTTACTTCCTCTCCGGGACTATAATACTGGGATATGTTATAGGTTACCTTTGATTTTAGAATCTTGCTTAATTAGCGTAATAAGGCTTATATATAGCTTGCTATTAGACTTTTTACCCTTAAGTACCTAAAAAATTACATTTAAATATATTTTTAGGTAAACTTTCTTAGGCTAACTTTACGTTAATTTTACTTTTTCTCCTTTTAAATTACTAAACTTTTATAATTCCGGAATATATTATTACTATCTTCTTTTATGTTTTATTTATCTCTATAATGTTATACCCAGAGATAGAGAATTAACGTTCTCCTATTTATATAGAGTTTAGTAACTATAAAAAAGCAAATAGCCGTATATTAGCAAATAATAACGAGGCAGTAAACGACCCTAGTAAGGTAGTAAACTAACCCTAAGTAGCATACGGACCTCGTATTTATTCTCCAAAAGTGTAGGATAGAAAAGTACCGTCTCTTTTTACTATAGAGACCAAAACTAATAATTCTAGATCGTTAACTTACTAAGAAATTTCTAGCGTAAAATAGAGCCCTTAATTAACGTATAGGGGGTTAGGTTGGGTGTTGTAGATATTTAAATACGGCGAGAACCTAAAATATAGTAAATCTACTAATGCTAATGCTTAGCGCTAAGTCCTATATACTTCTTTAAACCGTCTTCTTTTATTAATTAGATTCCCGTAGACTTTTAGTAAAAGGTCTATACTCTTTAAATTATATAAAAATAACTGCTTCTTTTTAAAGTCCTTCTCTACCTAGAAAACTAACTGCTAGTATTATACTGACGGAATCTCTTACGGCCGACACCCTACTTTAGGGCTAGGTATGCCCTATATTTAGGGGTAGGATAAAAGGCATTAGGCTAGTACCTTATGCGTATATACTAAATATAATACAACACCTATACTCCTAAAGATAGAGTGTTTAAATAGCAATATGCTGGAAATTATTACGATAGAATGTCTTGCTAAGAGTTACGGCGTGACGTTTACTTAGATAGAAAACTCAGAGTTTAATATAAATTTAGAGTAATCTGGCCTATAAGGGAAATTAGTTAGGTTATAATTGCTTAAAAAGTTTGTAACGAGAAGATAAAATTAGGGGAATTAGGTTCTTAATTTAATTATTTTAATAATTAGATAAGTAAGGCTGGAGAGGCTAAGATTTATATTATTATGGAGTATTTATAGAACTAGCGATAGTCTTTTATCTAACTGTATGGAATTATAAAGGGGGTTAATAGCCTTAATAATATGTTTATAAACTTAAATAGAATTATTTACTTACTAAAGTAATTACTAGAATATAAAAATTACTTTATCTAAAAGCCTATATTCTAGTATATAATTAATAAACTTTTAAAAATGATTTCGCGTATTATAGTTAAATAATTTAAATATCCGCACCGTCTGCAGCTTAGATATTAATAATAAGTTAATAAGTCTTAATAAAGGGTCTTAGATGTGATTTTAGCGGCGCGCCTATAAAGAGTTAGTTAGCGTAGCGAACTAATAGAATATCCACGCTAGCTAAAATTAGTAAAGTCTAAACTTTTGTTATATAGCCTATATCTAGAGCGGTTTAAAGGTGCACCTACTACTTAAAATCGTCGTTTACCCCTACCTACGTTATAACTTTCTCTACTTTATCTTCTCTATATTTTTAACTTCTTTACCTCCTTTATACGTTTAACTTTTTAGTCGCTTATATCCTTTACACCTTTATCTTTATAAAGCCTAAGCCATATTTATAAAGTAATAGGTAAGCCTATAAGTATACTCTCTAACTACTTACTTAACCTCTAAAACTAAGCCATTTGTCTTATAATTTATAGCTTTATAATTACTTAGTTATAATATTCCCTCTTATATTTCCTTACGCAATAAATATACGCTATAAGAGAGTGTCGCTATAACTAATATATTTTAAGCAATTAGGGGTCTTCGTCTATAAGTTTATATTTTATAAAAAGTCTATACTTTAAAGCTATTACTAATCCCTTTATCCCTAGCCTTAGCAGCTTAACTTATTACGTTAATTAGTACTAATATTATCGAACTAGAGAAAGCTTTTAGTATTTTATACCATTTATACTAACGGAAAGCGTTTAGTCTGCTTACAGAGTACGGAAGAGAGGAAGGAAAGGAGAAATGTCTAGTTAAGAATTGTATGTAAAAGTATATAAGGTATAACAATCTTATTAGATATATTAGGGACTTAAATAGGCTTAGCTATTTATATACTAAGAGCATAATTAACAAAAAAGTCTATAATTAACGCTATAAAAGATTCTATGGCTTAACTAGCCGCATATAGTATTAGTAAACGGTATATAATACCGGACCTATTAAGCATATTACATATTACCTAACTTTCCTTAGAGTAATTACGTGTAAGTTTAGACAAATAACCTATTATATAGTAGATTTCTTACCTTAGCGCACAGCGGATCTTTTTAGGGATTTAATTAATGTCTAGGGAGATAATCTACCTAAGCTTAGAATACTAACCTTTAAGCTTTAGCTACTAACCTCCGAGCTTTAGCTATTAGCCCCTAAGCTTTAGCTACTAGCCCCTAAGCTTTAGCTACTAGCCTTTAAGCTTTAGCTACTAACCTTTAAGCTTTAATTCCTAGGGATATAATATTCGGAGGGTTATAATACGGAGATACTATTGTGGGAGGGTACGACCACTCTCAGATAGGAAAGTCACAGTGCCGTCTGTCTGTCTGTCGGTCGGTCGGTCGGTCGGTCGGTCGGTCGTCAGTCGTAATTAATTAGTAGGAAAGCAGTCAGTAAGAAGAAAGGAAAGAATGTATTCCGGTAGGTCGTGATGGAGAGAAGGAGAGAAGCCGAAGGCTCGATATATACAGGAAAATGCCAAGGCACTAAGCAGTGGCCCATTTTACCCCACCACACTATCTAGCTCCTATATAAGTGGACTTAATAATATCTCTAATGCTTACTATTTATTCGATAGCCTGTTACCTAATATTATATCTTACGCTGACATTAATAAAGCTAACTTCCTATATAGTATTTCTAAACTAAACGCCTTTTCCGCTCCCTCTTATATTAGAACAGCCTATTTTCTATATAATACCCCTAGAATTAACTTTAATAGAGTATTAAACTTTTTATAAAGCACTCTATTCTATAATAGTGATAATTTAATATATATGGAATAGGCTTCTTTATTATCTAATAACCTTAGGGTAAACTTTAAAATGCCTAAAGTTAGTAAAGTTTATACTTTATACAAAGCTTTATACTAGGATAACGACATTTAACCCAACTATAGCTTTTATAGCAATCTTAGCTCTATTACTAATACCTCTTTCCTTTCTAATAGTCTATACTCTAATAATAAAAAAGCAATCTTATATATATCAAGATTCCAACCTCTAGGGCAAATCTTAAGGGTAATTAAATAGTTATAAGGGTCTTAATCTATTACGGCGACCTAAATTTTTTTAAAATAAGCACCTTTACGAAGCATTAGCTTTCGTATAAATGGTATAATTTTACTATAAAGAAAATCCACGCTAGCGATACTAAACTATACCTATTATTGCTAAGCCGTTAGGTTGGGGGCTTTTAAGATAGAGCTAGTTATTATAAATAAACCTAAGACTTATTAGGCCTTGGATTAAAAGGGAACTTAAAAGCCCATATATATCCTTTCTGGATACGTTAATTTATATTATATCCCCCGTCTTCTTTCCGTTAGCTCCTTTATTATAGTTTATTCCCTACTTTTAATTTATGCCCCCTTTAAAGTGATAGATAGTAAGTTGGACAATCTCGTTATTAGCTGTTAGCTTTTCCTAAAGCTTCGCCCTCCCTATTATAACTTTCTCAGAAGGGTTGTATATAATATAGTCCTGTTATATTATATTAAACTCGCTATTTCGGATTGTATTTAGAATTGCGCGAATAAACTAAGAAATTGATGTTTAAATGGTTTAGGAAGATCTTAGGTAGATACTAACCTTATTATCCTAAACCTAAGCTTTTAGAGTAGAATCTAAATCTATTATATTCTTAAGTACTACCTATCTAGTTAATTGTAAGGCTTGTAACACCACGCTTAGATACTCTAACTTAGAGAGGTTAAAGCTTTCTATCCGTTATATAGTTTCTATAACTATATTTAGTAACTCTATAATTTTAAGGCGTAAAAAGCGTGTACTTAGTTAAGGCGGGGCAACGTCATGGGGTATTTTTTTCACTATCCTAGCCTAATGGGTTAGCACGTAATTATACCACGGCGGAACGTGCTAGGCTAGATGGGATTTTCTACCATTAATCTAGAGACAGACCGTACTTGTAAAAGTTAGCAGGATACCTAAATTCTATATAAGAGTAAAAAATATAGGTAAATGAGAGGGCCAGGAAGTTAGTATAAGTGTTATTTATAATATACTTCGTATAAATAAGTCAATTACAAAACACAAGAAAGCGATGGATAGAAATTAGAGTATTAGTATAAATTAAAAGTAGTTAAAAACTATAAGTAAGTATTACAAATTAAAATTTCTTAGGGGTTATTATTCCTTTTATACTCCCTTTAATTCTAAAAATACTAATAGTAGTGTTCTAACCATTAGGTAGGTATATAGCTCGGCCCTATTATAAAGCGTATTTGGTACTATTAGTTAAATTTAAAGTAGGGTATAACAAAGCTATAATATAATAAGTTTTTACTTAATATAAGTCTCCTCTTATTATATACGTGTAAACTTACTGGTTTTACTAGCCTTCTAGCTAAAAAAAGGACTATACCAAGTAAATAGCGGTAAATAGCAGCTTTTAATCCCTCTATATTATTACTAGGGGCTTTTATTCTTGCATATTTTTTAAACGTTAATAATCTATATAAAAAACAAGGAGTGGTATAAGAAGGAGCTAGAGGAGAAGAAGTAGAAAAAAGATAAAACCACTAACCCTAACGCCCAATTAATAGTAGTAGCTACTAGTAGGGTGCAGAATACATTATCGCGTATTCTTCTAAAGTAATGCTACGCTTTATAGTTTCACTTTAAGCTACTATGTCCGTATATCTACAGTCTACGCTAAATAATATATTTTAGCCTACTAATACGTATATAGAGGATCCGCAGATTAGCTACGGAGGGTATAGCTACTAGAGAATAGATTCTAGTATCTCTTAAGCTATATACCGGTTCCCGAGCAGCTTATAAGAGTATATACCCTAACGAATATCTATACTAATTAGTATAACTACCCTACTAGAGTATTGCGAGTGTTAATTACACTAGTAACATTAGTCTCAATTAACTATCTACGTGTGCACTTACGTAAATCTTATTTTTAAACTGGTTAAGTATATAATATATCTAAATACTAAGAATATATTAGTAACTGCGAGGTTACCTATAAAGATAGCAGCTATATATTTAAAAAGCGTCTTTACTAGGAAGTATATATTTAGACCATCTAAATAAAGTTAACTATATTTTATCCAGCTCTAAATATTTTCTTAGTAGCGTATTTATAACCTTCTTGCTTTATAGCTTTATAAAAAGTTTCCCCTTCTTTTTAAACGCTCTATAATATCCACTGCAATTTACTAGCGGAGTAAACTACTTCTTTAGTTAATATACTAAAGTAGAGAAACATTCTTCTATTATTTTAAGGCTTATAATCCTTTAAAATTGCCCTATAGCGCCTTTTAGATAATATCTTAATACCTAGTCTACTAGGTAGGTTAAATGTTCTACTATCCCAAATATCGATTAATTAAATAGCGTTGTTAAGTATAGGAAGTAGGGTAGGGTTAGTCCTCCCTAACTTAACGTTAATAGTTAAATTAGGATAAGGCGCCCACTTTTACTTTAGTATAACTATCCTAGTAAAATCTTTAATTTTATAATCGCTTTTATTAAACTATATTGTTTATAGCGGTACGCCTTATTCGCCTAATTAAGCGAGATCCTAAAATTAAAGGTAATCTATATAAGCGAGTCCAGAAGTTAACGGTTATTTAGTAAGCTTTATTAACCTAGTTAAGCGAGATCCTAGAATTAAAGGTTATCTATAAAGAGTCTAAAGATTAATAAACTGGATACGGACGGCCTATGCATATATACTAATTAATCTCCCCCTATTATATCCTATGTCCCTAAAATTATCTATTTTAATAAGCTAGGCATATTATAGAAGGTTTTAAAGCTTAAATTTAAGTCTAATATAAAAGCATTAATTTGCTTTTTTCTTGCGTGGATTACTATAAAATTACAGAAATTATAGAGGTTTAACTTTCTATTAACAAGTACTAGAGGACTTAGCGCTTAGAATATAAAAACATTATCTATCCTAGTATATAGCAGTAGCTTATTTCTACCTATCTATAGCGTTAACTATAGGTTACGTTTTTAAGGCAATAAGAAGGAGGTAGGTATGTTATTAGAAAAGGTAATTAGTGCGTAAAACTATAAATTATAGTTGTTATTATAAGGCTGCTAATCCTAGCGTCCCCTCCCCCTTCACTTAAAAGCTCCTATAAACAATTTATATCTCCTTTTAACTTCTAGCACCGACCTAAAAAGTTTATTATATTAATGGCCGGTCTGCTACAGAACCTTACCTACTTATTTTATAATATATAGATATTCCAGTAAGAGGACTAGCTGTTTTGCTATATTAATTTTAAGCACCTATTAAAAGTGTAAGAAGCGGGGCTAAATCCCTAAAGAGGAACTGCACTTTTCTAGAAAACTCTATAAGAAGAAGAGCTTTATATAGCGTAAGTATTAGGCTGCCTTAGAAAACCTAACCTAGCCCCCTTTACTTAGCCTACTTTATTATCCTTAGCATCTCTCCCTTACTAGAAGCTAATTTACCTCTATAGGAAATCTTCGGCTAATTAGCCAATATAGAAAGCCTTATATATATTATCTAATACAACTATAGGAGGTGGTTTAATACCTAACCTAACTTAGCTAACACTTAAAGGTAAGAAGAGTTCTAGTAAAAATAGCTAAGCCCCCTTAACGTATTAACCTAGTAGGAAACGTACTACTAGCTCTAGCGCGTAGCCTATAGAATTTACCGTATAAACTCTAATCTACTAGGGCGGTCTAAAGCGTGCTAAAGTAGTTGGGTATAAGATTGCTGGCGAATTATATACGGACGACTTATCTAGTAGGAAGTGGTCTATTAAAGTAAACCCCTACTACTCTACCCGTCGGCGATAATCCGGGATCTATAGGTCGCTATTTTATTATAAAAGTCTAAAGCATAGCTTACTAGATAGCTTTCTGTTACCGTTTAATATATAGCTAACCCTCTAACAGTAACTAGGTGTTGTTAAAATTCGGCGTTTTAATCCTTAATATTTAAACTTTTTACTTTAACCTGACTTACGCCCTATTTCTTAAGAGTAGCTTGCCTTAGAAGTAAAGTATATATATACTGGTCTTATAATAGTAGAGACAAAATATATTTATATAGATAGAGTATAGGCTTTTGCCGCTCTTAAAACTAAAGGAGATTCTAGTTCTAAATTAGTATATAACTACTAGTAAGCATTAATTGCTCTACACCGAACCCTACTATATAAATATTACGACTTCTTTTTAGCCTCTTAGCATCCTTCTGCTTCCTCTATATTACATTACCTAGTATTTAAGTACTCTATACCTACTAAAATATAGAAATATAGTATCCACTTTTTTCTTAAGTTATTACGCCGTTAGTTGCCCGAAAGTTTAGATTATATACTCGCTTTTATATACCTTATTTATTAGATAATAGCTCTTCTCTATAAGATAGTGCCTATATTTAAGGATACCTAAATTAAATATCTTAGTAATCTTAGTCGATATTATATAGCTATTAAAGATAAGAACTTACGCAATTATAAAACTTAGGTAGATGTTGTATATTTCTAGTACAGTAAAGCTGCTAATAAGAGTCCCTCTATAGGCCGTTTATACTATTATTTAGCTATATTAGCGCGGCCTAATGCGCTCTAATAACTTTACTACTATTTACGGTCCTTAACCTGCGTCTAGCCATTTATAAGCGCCTAAAAATCTATTTTAATACTACTAGATCTAATCCTTAGCCGTTTTAGAACGTTATATTCACGCTTTCTACCCATAGACACAAGTTTTATTAAAGCTTATAGTATTTTCTTTAAAAAGCTATTATTAGAAGGCTTTAAAGAAGCTCGCGCATTATTTTTAAGTTAATTAGATAATTATATTGGGCGTGTAACCGCTAAATAAAAAGAGTAAGGTGTTTATATTACCGTTACTAATATTGCTAGACTTTTTAATTACGGCTTATAGGACTTAATCCTTAGGCATGCCTTTTAGTTATACGCTAAAAAATTGCTTTGTAACTCTTACACTAAACAACCGTTAACTCCCTTAGATAATAATTTAAGTCGTTTACTATCTCTAGTTTCCCTAAAATTAAAACACTTTTCTAACGAAGAGCTATCCGCTTAGCTCCTTAAATTATCCTCTAATTTTATATTCTCCCGTACTTATTATCTAATATTTTTAACTTTAGCTCTTATTCTTCGGCGTATTAGGGATAAAAATGTTCTTTCTTATATTTACGTTTTATTTACATTTCTTTCTACTACTATTTTAATCTTATACGTTAGTATATTACTATACAACATCGCTCCCTAGTTAAAAATAGTTTTTTTTTTTAATTTGTTATTAAAGTCTAAGAGATATAAGCTACTTATTATAAACAATCTATTTCCTAATTAAGATTAAAACGATAACTGTTTGTTACTAGAAGATTACCTTATACATAGGCAAATTTAGAGTTAATGCTATTTCCTAGAATAGTAGTTTGGCAGTAAGTATAATAAAGAGGAGCGCTCTTTTAAACTCGCCTTAATAATTAAATTAAGAACGGAGTATATTCTACGCCTTAGTTAATAAATTGCATTTATAAGATTAAAGGCTATAATTAAGGACTTTTAGCCTAACTTTATCTTAGTATAAACGCTAGATATATTATAACCGCATATCTAATACGTGGTCTATATCCTTTATATTTACATAAGTCCGGCCAGGGCATAAAACTAATAAAGAGGGTTCTTATTCCTTAAACCATATATTACTATTAGTTAATATAATGGATATAAATTAAGGGCCTAATAATATTTATAATATTAATAACAACTTACTAAAGATATGAGATCTTAAAGCTAAACAAAGAAGTTTTTCTAGTTAACTGTAATTAGCGCCTAAGAGTTAGAATCTAAGCGCCACTACGACTTAGAGCGGCTATACGCCTATTCCTATAAAGGCGGCCAATAAGATTCTGCTTAGGAATTACACCATAAAATAATACTACGTGTCTTCTTTTAGTGCTCTATTAATGGTCCTATAAACTAGGTTATAGTTTATAACACTAATCTACTACTTAATTAATAAGACGTATTTTAGATACTACTTAAGGAGGATAATTAGGGCGTTATAATTCTAGATAGTAGTGCGTAGCCGCATATAATATTGATTTATAGGCGTATCTAACTAAAATGTCTAGTTATTGCTAAGCTCCTTATACTATTAAGAAATAAAGATTTAAAAGGTATAGCTGCATAAAGTGCTCTTAGTAGCACTAGGGCTGCTATTATAGAAGAGAAGAAAGTGCGAATTACTACCATTATAGATAGTAATATTACTTAGCGGTTTATGGCTAAGCAGATAGGCGATTATATAACGGAAAAAGGGAGGAATTTAGTTAAAGTTATTATTAAGGTGGCTTATAGAGAAAGTAATCTTAATTAAGAGGCTTAAGGAAACTGTTTAGGGGACTATTTAGGAGTAAAACCTACCGTTCTTATTACTAAGAATAAAGCTATAAGACTTAAAGCTACTACGATGGGGGTTACCGCCGTTACCACGTCTATAATTAAGAAAGTCCTAATCGTACTAAGGAGAAAATCTAACCTTAAAGAAAACATCTCTTAAAAGAGCTTGATAATAATTTTTAACTACAGATTTTCTTTTAACAAATTATTACTTATAGGAAAAGCGCTAAGCGTTAATAAGAGATTTTCTTTAAATAAGATCTCTATTTCTCTATAGCTACATAAATACTCTATATATTTCTAAAGTTAAACTTCTACTATTTACACTCTATTTATAACTATTTGCTAACTATGGTTAAGATTTAGGATTATATTAGACGTATAGACACTACTTTAAGTAGGATAGACTATAGCCAGTTAAGCAAGTAAAGGGTAACACTTAAAGAAGGTCGTTAACTAATAATACCGGTTTATCCCGTATAGATATATCGAGATTTATTAACCGTTAAGGTCATTATTAGGTACTACCTTATAACTCATCACCCTATTTCTTACTATCTTTAACTTAGTTATTAACTCGGTTACTAACTTAGTTTATTACCTTTTCCTTATATATATAGAGAGCTTCTAAAGCTAGCTTTAATTGATAAAGTTTTTATAAGTAACTTATCCGTCTAATAAAATTATATTCCTTTCTTAGGATTTTAATATACTGTAGTACTTGTGTTAGTAATAACGCCTTTAGCCTTTATAGAAGGAATCTATACGTTATTTACGTCCTTTATTACGTCTTCTTCTATCTAGCTATTTATATATTCTTTAAATAGTATTTTAAGCACTTTCTAGTACTAGTAGAGACTAGATTTCTACCGTACGCGAAAAAAGAAATCTAAAACCCATCTAAAGAACGCTATATAATATTCTATAGTTAAAGATTTTAAAAAGTCGGTAGGATTTTAGTTAATCTCTCTACAATATCTAATTACTAGTAAGTAAGATTTATAGGATAATAAGCACTTAACTTACAGCTTCCATTTCTTCCATACTCCGCTTATATTAGTCTTAGTAGTATCTATAGGCTCTACTTTAACTGGACCTTATAGTGCTAGCTTAACTCTCTTTTATTAGGGTTTCTATCTTTAAACCTATATTGTTATCTTATAGGCCTAACTATAAGTAATAATATACTAAAAGAAGGGCGAGGGCTTAAGTAATAAAAAGGAAGCGGAGAAGGGCGATAAAGTGGCGTAGGGCTGCGGGTAGAAGGAGTACGATAATTATAAGTAGAACGGCGATGGAGGGCAGTAAAGCAGCTAAGGAGTAGTAAAGAGTAACTAGAGCGCATAAGATAGAGAAGTAAATACGTACGCTAAAAGAATAAAATAAGGAAAGAGGTCTATAGTTTAGGTTAAGAGAGTTACGACATTAAAATAGGGATAGGTAAGTCGCGAATAGCGGTAATAAAGAAGAGGCGGGTTTGGGTAAGAGGCTAGCGTAAGTATTTATACCCTTTCTCTATGGTGCTAACTAGGTCGACTTTTAAGGACCTAAAAGGTAAGCGCTTTGATGGCTGATATAGTAGGTTTTATAGATTAGGGTAGTAAGTAGGGGGTAAGGGTGACACGCCTAAGGGCGGTAAGGGGTTGCGGGGTTTAACGCAATGTTAAAGCCTTAATTTAGCTTAGAAGGTGGAAATTATTAGGTATAAATAACAACTCTATTGTATAGCATAATGGGATTAGATTTTAGCTTTAGAGCTGCGTAATCTAGGTAATATAATATATGAGTATTAGGCTATATCCAAATTCTTACTATTTAGAGTATTCTATTTTAAAAAGTGCCTACTACTAACTATTCCATCTTAATAAGCAAACTCTCTAGATAGTGCTCTCGTAAGGCTATTTTGTGTATATAAGATTTAACTTAAACCAAGCCATTATAAAAGGGATATTTTTCTTAGCGCTACTATCTCCTAGGAATACTACTAAATTATAAAAAAATAAGAATATTATAAGTCTTGGCTAGTTTAAGTAGGCTATCTCTATATCTTAGTTATTATAGCTTAAGGTTAGGAGGAAATATAAGCATACTAGTTAAAAGATTAAAGGAACCCTTTATATCCTACTCTTATAATAATACTAAAGTATCTATCTTACTCTTAATGTTATAGGTTATTGGACAGTACCACCTAATAAGGTATAATAGCTATAAAATCTAAATAAAGGACGTAAGTTTAAGAATATATATAGCTTAGCCGAACCGCAATCTATTAGAGTTAGATATTGTAAAGTATCTATATATTAAGAACCGCCTAGCTACGCTAAGGCGTAATAGGAGGATAAGGTAGCTAAGAGTTATCTTTAAAAAGTTTATCTGCCAATCTAAATAGCCTAGGAGTTTACCTATTTTAGAGTTTACGTTATAGTAAAAGATAATGGTCTTAAGACCGAAATCAAACTTAAGTACCTATTACCGTTTAGTAATTGCCGGCTCTAGTTATTATATCTTATACTTTATTATATTCTACTAGGATTAACTAGTTATCTATAAACTTAATAGGTAAACTCTTAGTAAACCTTTCTATTTAGGACTTATAGGACTATTTATAATTAAGTAATAAGTTATAATTAAGGCAATACTAGTAGGACCAATTAGTTATAAATAGTCTATATATTTTTGGGCCTAATAAGCGTATATAGTCCGCTTAAGTATATCGGCCTTCCTAGCATTTCGCTGCTTTATTCTACTTAGAGTAGAATACCTCTCGCTAAGGGAGTAGAAACTCTTCTTTAATTATTCCCACTAGCTTAAGTAACAACTTATTAATATAAACCTTAGGTCCTTAGCCAAACCAATAATAAAGCCGCAAAGTAAGAATTGCGGAAGATCCTTTAGTGTAGGCCTTAAGATACGCTCCAAGTTTGGTAATACTAACGGGAAATGCCCATATAGTTTGGAAATAGGTTATTTTTAAGTTTAGTTAATAGGGTAACATTTATATAGATCCTTAGAGACCGTTTAATTTAAAGCCTAGCTACCTATATCCTGCTCTAGCAATCTTAACGCCACTAAAACTATTAGTGCAGCTTCTATTATAGCGTAAGGTAAACCATTTTAGTCCTACTAGGAGGTTAAAACGTTAGTTGGCGTATAGAAACGCTAAGGTTACACTAACCGCAACTAGGGAATACTCTGAGTTCTAAAATGCGGAGCTGCTAGTGATAATTATATTATCTTCTCTTATTATTAAATTAAGCTGACTACTATATTTATAGTTAACTATTAACTTAGCGTTTTATAGTAGACACTAATTAGGTTCTTAAATATTAGCTATATACGGTGTATCAAAATCTAGATTTAGCCGCGTAATATACCCTATTATATACTTAAGTTCGTGTAAGCGAACCTATTGTGCTATTATGGTTTTCTAATAACCGAACGTTTATAGTAGGCTGTTCTTTCTAATAATAGGTTCTTACTATATGGCGCGGTTAAGAAGTATGCGACGTGTTAAATATAATATATTCTATAGTCTAGAAATAAATTTTAAAGCTAGTAGTATACTAATAAATAGACCGCTATAATTAGCTAGGAGTAAAATAACAAAAAAGATATACAATACTAGACATAGTACGAAGCTCTATTATTAACTAAGAGTTTAGTAAAATTAAAAGGGCTGTTAAAGACCTCCTAGCACGTTAAAGATATATAGCTTTAGCCACATCTAACCAGATTTAGAAATAGGTAAAGGCATTTTATGCCGACAATCTTCCTTATATTTATAAAAATAAGGATATTCTAATTAATATAGGGGTTAAATAAGATAAGGTTCGGAAGGGCCTAGAAAATATTTCTATATATTTTAACAAATATACGGGAAATCCTAAGCCGCGTAAAAGATGTAGTAAAAGAATATTAGGTTTAGCGTCTACCCGTTTAGGTATTAAGAGGGTTTAATACCTGGACTTAATTAAACTTTCCACTAGCGACTATAACTAACTCACTATTAAAGAGTTGTAAAACCTTCCTTATACCTTTCGCTCTATTTTTATAAAGGAGGTTTATAAGGACGGATTTATCCGGATTAAAGTGCCTATAAAACTATTTAACTTTAATAGAGCGTATAAAAGATTCCCGTTGGTAGATTTTAAAAGCACTATATTTTAGCTTCACTATAACGACCTCTTAAAAAAGTCTCTAAACTCTTTAGTCTATTAAATAGGCCGAGGCGGGCCCTATAAAAATCCTCTTATACTAGATATAAAGGCGCCTACTCTATATAAAGATCTACCTTTGTTACTAACCGCGTAGTCTTAGGGAGACTGGCTAACCGAATTAATTAGAGGATTGCCTATTAATATAGACTACTATATACTTAACGCAAAAGACCTAGAGATATAAGCCTTAATTAGCTTACCTCTAACACTATTTTAATATAATAACCGCTTAATACAAACGGCCTAGAAGTTAGAAGGTATATACTATCCCTATATATATATTAGTCGAATAATATCGCCGTTTAGTATATATATTAAAGACGCCGGTCTTAGCTCTATTAATCTCCTCTATACTAGCTCCCCAAAAGTATAGATTATTATACCCCTATATTATTCCTATCTCCTTAAATCTAAGCTAAGAGAAACCTTTCGTAGCATTAAGTCTTGTACTTAATTTATCCGCCATTTAGCTCCTCTTATTACTCTATTATAATTGCTAAAATAGAGTATTAATTTTATTATTATCTATTAGGAACCTAGGTAGGTTATTAGAGTTCTAGAAGATATATACTATTTTAGGCTAAACCTAGGTCCTAATTACGCCGAGGCTATTAACTTAACACTAAAAGGCGACTGGTAAGCTCTTGTCGGTTACCGATTCTACTTAAAGAAATGTATAGAGGATGCATATATTAACGTATAAGATTTATCTATCTTACCTAGCAGTTTAAACCGGGAATTTTCTCTATTGTTTAAAGATAATACGAGGCCCGGATATAATCAAGTAGCTGTAAATAAATGTAAGAATAATATAATCTCAGATATAGAATTCGATAATTAGCTTTTAGAAACGCCTAACTCGGCTAAATTAACCGACTTAGATGCTCTTAAGCGTAAGTTAAGGAAAGCGCTTAAACTAGAAGATTATGGAACTCCTTCTAAAGTAGTTTCGTCTGTTAGAGTTTCTAGCATACAATCCACTAATATAGACGCTCTCTAAGGGTCCTCTAAGTTTTCTCTATTGTTTAAAGAATAATCCTACACCTCTTCTACCTGTAGGTCGGACGTTAAACCTACAATAAACCTCTATTTTATGGATATACTAATGCTAAACTCTATCCTAAACGGCGGTTCCGAGTACCCCTTACCGGGATCCTCAAGTATGCCACTACTAGATAGTTCCGAAGAACTACTAGCTCTAGATAACGACACTATTATAAATACATATACCCTAATATTAACGGTTATGTCTATAGACTTTATAAACACCTACTACTAAACCCTAAGGTCCGAACGCTGCGTTAAGCAAGCATTAGGGCCACTTTTAGGAGGTAAGGAAAGTATGCTTAAAGCGGGACTTAAAGTAGGCCATAGATCCTAGGTACTAGGAAGAAAGAAAAAACATATAATAGACGAGGGCTTTTCTCTAAACATATACATAGCCTTACTAATCTCAACCACTAGTAACTGTTAGATATGCTATCTTTAGGCCTCCGCAGTGGCCGCGGGCTATAAGGAGCATTAAATACTATATATTTTAAAAATATAAAATAATCGTCCAGAAGATCAAATAGACAGATATGTGCTTTAGACAATTTAACTAGTATATAAGATTGGGAAACTAGTAATTCTTAATTATTTTAGAGATGCTATACGTTATATAGAGTCTCATACACCTATAAAAGATATAGTAAAGAGCATAGACGGCATCGTAGAGTCGCATCTTGTAGCAGAAAATTCCGAATATAATATTAGTTTAAATTCCTTATACGAGTATAGGTCCGCTCTTTATTAATACTTTTAGAGCTTCTCTAAGGAAGTTAAAGTAGTAAAAAACTAACAGGCCGAGTCCCGGAGAAAGATTGGGAAAAAAGTAACCACTATAGTCTATAATACGGTTGTCCCTCGCCTAGAAAAGCTTTACCCATATAACGACTATAAGAAATTAAAAGCTAAGCTAAAGAAAACTATTACTAAAGGACGTGTACTTTATTACGCCCTCTTATACCTTAATTTAAGTTTGCTTCTACTATTTCTAGGCCACCCTTTAACCCCATTATTACTTAACCTAAATTTAAATAATCCGTTAAACTAGATCTCGTACTTATCGCATTAATTTAAGAGACATTAGTTAGTAATCCGCTTCACTATAGGTTGTAGAAATTGCTAACAGTACTAGTTTATTTTAGCTTAGTTACCCCAATATAGGTTATAAAAAGATTTAGGAGTATCTTAAAAAACACTTAATTAAAATATTACCTAGGTTAAAAGAACTTAATCTAGCCAATATTCTTAATGTTCTTAATGGCTTACCCGTGGCTTCTACTAAGGTTAATGCTAATATTATAAGCAAAATAAGGTTAATGAGTTGCTTAAATAAGGAAATTGCAATAGTATAGTAAAAAAGGGGAATTTAGGGCTTATTTCAATGTAACTAGGAATTCTTATTACTATACTAAAATGTTCTTTCTATCCTCTGCCCTTTTGTATAAATTCTATAATACGGTGTATACTATATTCTAGTAAAGTAAATCTTTACTCCATTAAGTTATATCTCTTATTTATATTAGTAAACTCATCCTATATATCCCCTATGTAGGGTGATCCTAAGCTGGGTTATACTTAGTAGAAGCATATAGTATATCCTAAAAGCCAGCCCTATTTAAAGGGCTTCCGCTCTTTATTAATGCTTCCAAAGCTACTCTAAGCAAGTTCTAGAAAAAAAGCAACTACTATACTCTATAATATGCTTACCCCTTACCTAATAAATTTTTTTCTATATAATGACGTAGATAAATCAAAAGCTAAGCTAAAGAAAACTATTTATAAAGGACGTTCACTTTATCAGGCACTCTCCTATATTACTTCTATTATTCCTAGGCCATCCTTTAACCCCATTATTACTCGACCTAAATTTAAATAATCTACTAAAGAAAATTCCGTACTTATTGAATCGATTTAAGAGACACTAGTTAGTAATCTGCGTTACTATAGACTATAAGGAATTTCTAACTGTACTAGTTTATTCCAGCTTAGTCATTTTATTAACCACGATTAGATTTACTTACCTTGTTTTTAGTTACTTATTACCTTATAACTCGCCACCCTATTTCTTATCACCGTATTACCTACCACCGGTTTCTATTACCTGTACTTACCTTATATATATAAAGAGCTTCTAAAGCCAGCTTTAATGGACAGAGTTCTTATTCTTAATCGTCTAGTTTAACACATCCCAATATAGGTCACGAAAAGATTTAGGCGTATCTCGGATTATACTTAATTAAAATTTCACCTAAGTTAAAGGAATTTAATTTAACCAAAGTTCTTAATGCTCTTAATTAGTAATCTACTTAGACTAGAGTGAAGTAGATTTGGGATTAAATCCACTCTAGTCTAAATTACTTTAGGCTTAGCTTCTTTTTAGTTTAGCTAAATACCTGCCTAAGGAGGTATAGCTTTGTATTAGATCTAATATAAGGCGATTTTAAATCCAGTCCAAGTAGATCACTACTCTTAATGGCTTATCGGTGGCTTATACTAAGGCCAATATTAATACGGCAGGCAAAATGGGGCTAATAAGTTGCTTAGATAAGGATATTACGATCACGTGGCAGAAAAGGGAGATTTAGAGCTTATTTAAGTTGCATATATTTCGCACGTTATTGTATATAGTATTATTGTCTATCTATATATATGTGGCCGTAGGTAAACGATTTTATATTCTACGTGCTGTGGTAAGTAAATTAAGAAGATTGCCTAGCGCCTAATTTATAGACTGGTGCATACGAAGTGAATAAAGCAGTCTATTTAGAGCTGGATTTCTAATATTATTACTTATTCCAGCAATTGCGTTCTAGAGGAGAACTAAAAATGGATTAGCTTATCTAGAGTTATACGTAATAATTGTACTAAGAAGTCCTTAAATAACTGCATTAACTACTAGTGGTGCTGCGGGTGCAGGCGCAGGCGTAGGCGTAGGCGTAGGCGTAGGTATAGGTGTAGGTGTAGGTATAGAAGCAGGCGTAGGCGTAGGCGTAGGCGTAGGTATAGGTGCGGGTGCTTAATTAAAGTAGCCCCTAGTTGGATTTTAATAGACTCTAGCTGGATCCTAATAGGCTGGATTTTAATAGGCTAGATTTTAATAGGTTAGATTTTAATAGGCTGGATTTTAGTAAACTAGATTTTAATAACCTCTAGGATTTTAATAACCTCTAGCTAGATTAAAGTATCCCCTAGCGGGACTAGGGAAGCCCTAGGCTGGGGAGATATTTATTTAGCGTATATTCTGCCTAAAACGGGCTTATTATCTATCTAGGGGCCAATTAGATAGTATACTTTGTCCACTATTACGATATATACTTATAACTTATTAGCGAGCTACTATGTCTAAACGGAGCAGTGTATTTACGTAGTCACTAAATATAAAGAATTTATACTCTTCTCTATTCCCCATTTCGACCTACGTCTAGGTAGCCCTTCTAAATATAATATTAAGGCGTCTTTTTAGGAACCTAACTCCTCAGACTACTAGATTTTCCCCATTATATTATATCTCTCTTAGGGTTTCTACGTTTCCAACATTTATATATATTATTCGCTGCGCTTTACGGGCCCATTTAATAAAGTTTTATGCAATGTTAAGTCCTCCTAATATTATATCTATAGGAACAACATTAAATATTAGCGTCCCTTATTATCGTCCGTTATTCTTAAAGAATAAATAATATAAGTCGTTATTACTTCTTATTTGTGCTAAGATTAACTCTCTCTAAATATTTTGGTCCTATATAAAAAAGCGATTATTACGTACTCTCCACATTGCCTTAGCTCCTTGGGGAGGTCCCATCCCTAAAAGAGTAGAAGGTACTCATTCTAGGGGTGCGCTATAATTAGGTGGAGGCTGTTAAGGGGGTAGGGGCTATTAATAGGGTGGAGGCTGTTAGTAGGGTAGAGGCTATTAATAGGGTAGAGGCTGTTAATAGGGTAGAGGCTGTTAAGGAAGTAAAGGAGGTGGAGGCTGTTAAGGAAGTAGAGGAGGTGGAGGCTGTTAAGGAGGTAGAGGCTATTAAGGAGGTAAAGGCTATTAAGGAGGTAGAGGCTGTTAAGAAAGTAAAGGCTGTTAAGGAGGCGGAGACATATCTAGTGTTACTAAATTAATTACTATTAGACTCCTCCAGTACTAATATATTAGTGTAATTAGGATAAGGTGCCTAGATATTAACTAAGATATTTTACCTTCTTAGCGACTTGTATTATCGAAAAAGTTATTATAGATTAAGTTTTTACAGTTTTAAAATAGATCGTATAGATTTTAAGTAGGAAGAGATAGAGAACCTAATTATTAAAGCCTATTTAATACCGCTTGTAAAATAGGGGTTAGAATATTTATATTACTATTTTAAATAAGTAATTATAGGTATATTTAAAGTTCTTTATAAATTATATTAAGAGTTAGGTAACTTATAATAGCGCCTAGTAGCCATCTTTAGTATATAGGCTAGAAATCACTATCCTTATCTATAATAAGCCTATATACTAGATAAAGTATATTAGCTCCCTACTAAATTGCTATAGCGCCTAGTTAAATAAAACACTTCTTATAAAATTTATACTTATAGAGGCTAGTTCTAAATATAGGTTTTAGGTTATCTATAAGTGCATATTAGTATATAACGCACTATAGTTCTTCTTAAGGTGGCCCCTAAGGAAGCTGCTAAAGTAGCTATTAATATAGCTGTTAAAGTGGCCCCTAAGGCGGCTGCTAAAGTAGCTGCTGAGGTAGCTGCTGAAGTAGCTGCTAAGGTAGCTGCTAAAGTGGCTGTTAAAGCGGTTGTTAAAGCGGTTGTTAAAGCGGTTGCTAATGTGGCCCCTAAGGAGGCTGCTGAGGTGGCTGCTAAGGTGGCTGCTAAGGTGGCTGTTAAAGTGGCCCCTAAGGCGGCTGCTGAAGTGGCTGCTAAGGTGGCTGTTAAAGTGGCTGTTAAAGCGGTTATTAAAGCGGTTGTTAAAGCGGTTGTTAAGGTGGCCCCTAAGGAGGCTACTAATGTAGCTGTTAAAGCGGTTACTGATATAGCTATTAAAGTGGCCCCTAAGGAAGCTGCTAAAGTAGCTACTAGAAAGGCAGGCTAACTTTAGGAATAATTTCTTTAGGAATATTTTACTCTACTAGGGATAAGATGTGTCCTAGATTTTAGCTTATTAATTAGTTACTTAGCCTATTAGTAGTTACCGTCTTATTTTTAATATTTTTAATAGTAGGCGTAAGACTTTATCCCCTTCCCTAATCTCTAGTTATTATAGATATAGACTATAATCTAGAGCTTTTAGTAGCGTCTAGCGGGATTCTAGATTGCGAATTGACTTATATTAGTTAATTAGTTATAATTAGATTAGATGCTCCGGATGTAGGTAGTTTTACTAATACGTCTTATAAGGCGGAACCTCCTACGGGTCTATTAGTAAAGAGGTTGGGTAGATATAAGGTAGAGCCTAGCTATTATAAGGTGGAACCTCTTACGGGCCTATTAGTAGTAAAGAGGTCGGGTAGATATAAGGCGGAGCCTAGCTATTATAAGGTAGAGCTTAGCTGCTATAAGGCGGAGGTAGAGCCTAGCTATTATAAGGTAAAGCTTAGCTGTTATAAGGTAGAGCCTAGCTATTATAAAGTAGAGCCTAGCTATTATAAGGTAGAGCTTAGCTATTATAAGGCGGAGCCTAGCTGTTTTAAGGCGGAGCTTAGCTATTATAGGGTAGGGCTTAGCTGTTATAGGGTAGGGCTTAGCTGTTATAAGGCGGAACTTAACTATTCTTGTCTAAAGTTACGCCTAAGTACGTTAGGGTTAGAAAGTCTAAATAAGCTCTATAGAACCCTGTTATAGCGCCCTCCACTTCTTAATCCTAGCGTCCATACTAGATAAGCTAGAAGAGATCCTCTTCTAGGCGTTCTTTCTTAAGGAGATTTAATAAGAGATTCTTTATCCTAGTGGCGTATATATAATCTTAGGGGAGCCATATTAGGGAAATAATAATTATCTTTAGTCTAGCTAATTTGCTCTAAAATAGACCTATATTTATGGTTCTTATATAGATTATAGAATTTAAATTTAGAGTGTAGGTACCTTAATAGGCTTGCTTCTAAAGTAAGAAGGTAGGCTTAGTTAACTAAATTTAGAAGATACCTATATAATTCTCTACTGTTAAAACTTAAATTATATTAAATTCTATGTTCCAAACTCGTTTACCTTAGGGGATAATAGTAGACGCCCTCGACAATATAACTTCTAAGCCTCTTTAGCCAAATTTAGAGTATCTATTAACTCCTTTTCTTCTATTATAGTATCTAGGAGCTAAATGTAATCTAGATATATTAATATATTTTTAAATATATGCGAAGTTCACTTACTAGGCTACAGAATAGCTTTTTTTTTTTAACTTTAATAGGTTTTAATGTATTTGGTTAACATTTAGGCTAATCTATACAATACGATCTTCTAAGCACTTTATAGTCTTATACTTACTTAGGCAGCAGCAGGGCTATTTTTAATTTAGTAACCAACTGGAAAATAAATTAATAACTTACTTTAGCGACATCCATTGCAATAATACGATTTATTTAAAAAGATGCGAATATTTATAATAAAGTATAAGTTTCTAAACCTATCATTATCGTATTTAAGTACGCGCGTAAGTACAGTGCTTTATATAAAGCAATAGTAAAATATAAGCCCCTAGGTTCTGTAATAAACGTATTTAAGGACGCGCGTAAGTGTAGTGCTCTATATAAAGTACGGGATAAGATTTTTAATAGCACTAAGACTATACCTAAAATAGGGGTAATATAAAAAGCATTTTCTGTAATATAGGAGGTTTTATCAGTGCCTTCTTATTTTATATAAATTACGTCTTTTTAACCCACTTCTATAAGCTAAAGAATTAATTCCTTGTAAAATAGATCCTTAAAACGCCGCCTAGATAAAAGATTTAGAGACTTTTTTAAAAATTAATATACTTCCTAAGCTTCCCAATGACTTTAAACGGTAGGAAATGTCGCTTTAGAATATGATTTCCATGCCAAAAACCCCCTACAGCTTTCCTATAACGTCAATTATAGGAGTAATTATTGACCCTTAGCTCCCTATAATAATGGATATATCTTTACCGCATTTTATGCCGCTTAAGGACAACTAATTTTTTATAGAGCTTCTTTCTAACCCTAACCTTCCTTAGCCCCAATTCAATGCATCTAGCTTATTAGATATGCCGCAGCTATAGGATATAATGGATAATTTGTTGCTTCTAAATCTAATATACATTTACCTAGGTATTTTTTAGCAACCTATTTACTCTAAGTTAAGTTTAGCATCTTTAGTTTAAGCAGTTTAATAAGAAATATTAGACCCTAACTTTAAAGATATGCCTAGTCGCAAAGAGTTATATAATTAGTATGTTTACCTACTGGCTTAAATTTATAGTGTTGCTAAAAGTTTTATAGAATTAAGGCATTAATGCTGTAAGTTTTATAGCTATTACCTATTCTTAGATTATTAACTCTTACTAGTTAGTTATAGTTATATAAAGAGTATCTACAAGGTATATAGGTATAGAGTTATACTATTAGCAATAATATCGCAATGCTAAAGGATAATTTACGTTATAAAGAGGGCCTATAAGCTAAGAAACCGCGCACCTAAGCTTAAATAGTTGTATTATACTTATACCTTTTATTTTATTATTTTATACTATTAAGGACCGGCAACGGATATTAAGAAGTAGTTTCCTAATATAGATCACTAGCATTCCTTATTATCTTAAAAATGCCTTCGCTAAATTAAATTATCTTATTATAATAGAATTTAGCCACCTTCGAAAGAATACTATTATATCTTTCCGTATTGTAAAGTCTTTTTTTTATAATTACTATTTCTTTCTATAATAGTATTTCCCTTTTCTTAGCGTTTTTAATATTATGCTTTAGAATGGCGTTTTTAACTTAAAGCTTTATAATAGTAACGTAAAGAGTGTTAGAGCCTACCGGTGCAATCTCCTAAAGTAATTTCTTTCCTTTAGGGATAGCTTAGAAACCCGACCTAACGCTATAATATAGGTCTTAATGCGCTTTAATTAAGTGTTTGCTAATCTATTTGGTAAATAAATATTTTTTATTAGAAGAGATTTTCTAATTATAGGGATCCTAGCTTCTAGTTATTAACTAGACATTCTAGGGTAAAATATTAATATTTAAAGCCTCCTCTAGAACTAAAGTTAGTAAAACTAGATTAAAAAAGATCTCTACTAACTAATATATTTAGTAAGCTAAGCCTAACACTACTCTCTTTAGTTAATTTTACCTTCCTCTATAGTAAGTAATTGTGCGCCCTTATATTATATACCTAACAGCTACTATATATATATAGGCCCTAGTCTAGAAATAAACCCCTATAAAATTTGTTAGGATATATCTAGGGAAAATAGGCGCCTATAAACATTCTCTAAAATTAAGGCATTAATAAAGTATTATATTTATAAAGTAACTAAGGATTACTAACTCTTAGAAGTTAAGTAAAGATGCATTAAGAGTATCTTTAAGAGATTTAGGTATAAAGACATAATATTAGCAATAATATTACAATAATAAAGGAAAATTCACGTTATAAGAAGGGTCCACCCGCTAAGAAGTGCTAAGCTTAAATTACCAGTATAAGTTACATTACGCTTTTACTCTATATTTTATTGTTTTATACTATCTAGAATCGGTAACGGATATTAAAAACTAGTTTCCCGGTAAAGATTACTAGAGTCTCTTATTATTCTAAAAATACCTTTACCTAATTAAATTGTCTTGTAATAAAATTTAGCGGCCACTAAAGAAATGTTATTATGCCTTTCGCTGTTATAAAGTCTTTTATCTATAATTGCTATTAAAGAGTAATTCTCTTTTCCTAGTGTTTTCGAACTTATTCTTTAAAATGGCGTTTTTAGCTTATAAGAGTTGGAACCTATAAGCATAATCTCTTAAAATGAGTTCTTCCCTTTAGAGTAGCTTGGAAACCTAACCCGGCGCTATAATATAGGTCTTAATACGCTTTAGTTAAATATTTACTAATCTATTTAGTAAATTTAATTTAGCTACTCTACAACCTCTAACACTTTACAATCCATAGGGAGCCCGTAACTCCCCACTAATATTATTTACAAATAAGTAACCGGTAAAAAACTGGTAGCATAATAACCTAGGTAAAAACCGATCCCATTTAGCATCTAAGGAGATATTTCATACTTATAATATAAAAGATTATTAAAATATCTAGTAAAGAACGCTTTAAAAGACTATAAATGTTTAAGGGGATATTATTTAACGTCGCGCGTAAAATGCAAAGCAAAACATAAACAATAAACTAAAAAATATTAAATCTATGCGGGATAGAAATAAGAATGTAGCAAAAGAGAAAAGGTTAGCGAGGATTAGTAAATAAATGCTAGCGAATTAGTTAGAAAATGGATTGTTTACAAATTTTTCGTTAAAAGGGGAGTTTCCTCTAAGATCTCCGTGGCTGCTTATCCGTAGATAGCTAGGGCGAGCTACTAAATCGCCAACGTTATACGCACTAACTTAGCTAACCTTTTTAGCTTTTAAGCTATAGGCGTTAGAAGTTAGCTTAAAGGTTAGGAAAGATTGGGGTTAAACTATATTTAGTGCGGCTTTGTTAATAGGATATTTATACAGCGGTGCTGCAGTATTAGGCTGAAAGTTGTAGCCTTAGAAGTTTTTAGTAACAGGATTAACGGTATATACTTAACTACTTTCTATATAGGTTTTTTTGCGCCTAAAAAGGAGTATATAAATACGGACTATACTAATAAGCGTAATAAAGACCTAAATTAGAACGAGGCGGCTTGTAATAATCGCTTTTATATAAATACTATTCTAAAGTTTATTCGTAAGCTTGAGAACTAAGGCAGAAATGTTATCCGTAGTGCTGCTACCTAAGTTAGTAAGGAGATTTGCTAAAGAAGAATTATTCCTAATTTTAGCTATAGTACTAAGTAAGAAAGTATTATTTATAAGCATAGGGAAGTTAACGTATACGTTATCTAAGACCCACGTTAAGGCTTTTTAAAAGCCTTAGAGCTTAAGCAGAATAAGGTAGTTTAAAACACCTATAATAGGGTTATAGAGAATAGTCCCTCTAAAGGTAGTATTAAGCGTACCCGTTATCTAGTCCACAAACTTATTTAAAGTTAAATTTATAGCTATAGTGGTAATATTAACCTATCCGAAAATATTCTTATTAATATCGGCATTTGTTATATTAATAGCATTATTTACTATATTAGCCTAGGTTTTAGAAGCGTTATTAAGGAAGTTAATAACCTTATCTATAAAGCCTGCGACCTAACTTATAAGTACTAGAACCTCCTTTTTAATTACCTTAAGGAGGATATATTAGTATAAGCAGGCGGAAAGTCTAGTAAGCCTTAGGGAGAGCATAAAAAGTGCTAGGGTTAATATTGCGTAGGCTACTACCCATCTAATAAGAGTTTGCCGACGTGTGGATTTAAGGCGGTTTGCAACCTTAATACTAAATATCGCTGTATATAGTTAAGAAGCTATATAGATAACGTCTATTAAGTTATACCCACTTTAACCAACAAACTGGGCTTATTATTACATCTTTCGCTAGCGTTAGATCCCTTTATAGGCTATAGGAATATATATAAGGATGGCTAGAACTACAACGACACTAATAAAGATCTTTTGGGCCTTTACTAAACCGTTAAAGAAGTCGTTAGTCCTATTGTTTTTAGAGTAAAAGCTAAGCAGCTCCTTTTAGGGGATAGGTAGTAAGAAACAGTTAAATGTGAAATTGCCTAAGGTCTTACTAATAAGCTTCTTTACTTCTTTAAACGGAAATTTAATAACTATTTTGGTGAAGTTTTAGACGTCGGCAAAAGTAGGAATAAAATTGTTAAGATCCTGCAGTCCTATAAAAACGTTAGTAGGCATTACTAAATTTTTTAGCTTCTTAATATCCGTATTAAGATTTAGCGTTAGTAGGTTAATGTTTACAAAAGGAATGCTCTTTACACTGTTTATAAAGCTGTTAAAATCCTTTTTAAAAGTGCTTATAATACTAGTAATATCGTCTCTAATTACGGGAATGGTGCTGTTTAGAATCTTAATTACTTTATCCCTAAGTTAAACTGCGGCATAGAGACTTCTACTAATAGCGAAAGTAATTAGATATACGTAGGTCTAAGTTATTATATTAATAACAAATACTTTTAGCTTTGTAAGTGGAGGAAGGCACGGGATATCCCTAGGGGAGCCCCTAGGGGAATAAACCCCTATAGGATGTATCCCCTAGGGGAATAAGCCCCTACGGGATGTATCCCCTAGGGGAGTAAGCCCCTATAGGATATATCCCCTAAGGGAATCCCCTAATACTATTTATATCCCGCAGTCAAAGTAGGCTAGACTAGCGCATAGGCAGAGACACTAAGTAATTTAAAAGGCTAGGATTAAGCTGCATTTATACTAACTAAAGTAATTCCTCTATTTAAATAAGCGAATTTCTTTACCTAGACCCTCTCCATACTATAAATTAAGCATATTTATCTTAGATAAGCGAGAATTTTATAGAATTTTCCTTTATTAACCTAGTTTGCCTTACTTAAGTTATAGCTAATATAGATTACGCCTAAAGCCCCTCTAAACCTATTATTAAGCTTAAGGGGTGTTATTATTAGATATATCTCTATGCTTAAACACTTAAAAAAGAGCTTATTTAAAATCGTATTACTATCGCATTTCTATAAAATAAGCAGTCCAAAACCAAGTTACGGTTTTAGAATTTTTGGCTATAAACTCAACGTAGATTTTAAATACTTAAGAAAAAGTTTAATAAGAACGATAAAGTTGCTAAAGAAATAAAAGTTGCTATAAAGAGATTAAGATAAGCAATAGAGCAAATTACTATAGTATAGAAGGGGGATAAAGAGGATAATGCTTTAAGAGCCCTTATTAGCCTTAGGTTAGGTCTTCCTAAGTATCCTTTAGCTTTAAAAAGGATAGACACTAATAGTTAGACCCTCTTTTATCTTTAATAGTTATAAACTAACCTTATATTAGATTACAATTATATAGTAAAAGATATTAAAATACTCTCTCTTAATGGTATAAACGGTGCGTTTGTAGATAGAAAAGATAATATTTAAGGGGTAGATTTAGAGAGCTTAGTTAAGTTAGATAGTAATAACTAAAGCCCTTTTATAGGAAATTTGCTCACTACCGTAAATGAAATTTAGGTAGAGGCAGATGGGAATTGTTAAAAAAATGTAATATCTATAGAAGTAAACAGTTTTGGCATTTATTAGGGAGAATCCTCTATAAATTTTAACCTTCTATAAGCCATTTTTAAGAGATTATATTGTAATAGGTTATAGATTAAAACCTATAGCCTAGTCTTAGCAATTTATTAAGGATACAAGATATAAATCTACTATTAATTACTATGTATAACTTATTCCAAAATTCTAGTTTACACTTAAAAGTGATATAATTATATAATAAGGGTGTAATTCTAGAGATTTTTTAAGGTATACCTATAACCTTTTTAGTAAACCTATTAGGAGACTTAGAAGTGCTAAGGTAAAGTAGATATATATATCCCTTAGACTAATAGCATCCTATAATATTAGACCGTACGCAAAACAAAATTAAAAGTACGCGTATTACCTACATAGATTTAAATATTATACGCTAATTAACTATGCCTTCTAATTGTACTTCTAATAGAATTTATTCCACTAACTTAATATTTAATTCTACCGACTCGGAAGGTAAAATAACCCTCCCCCGCAGCTATAGCCGTTGCCCTCCTTTAAGCCTTTACATATCGCGGAATTTAACAGCCTAAATCTTCCTCTAAACCTCGCTGTTTGCAAGATTCCGTTCTATAGAAATAATAGATATTAGTTACCTTATCTTAAGCGACTTAACTCCAAAGATTAGGTGTATATAGTAATTATATATAGAAATTAGCTAATTTTACGACCTTATATTGTTACAGTACTAGCAAAAATTGGTAGAACTTGGTAGAGAGAGGTCTTATAGCTAAAAAGAGGACTAGCAAGAATATGTTAGTAATTATTTATATAAGTTGCGGTACTACGTAATAAATAAAAATAAAAATAATTATCGTTTAGTGTAAATATTTAGATTATTAATAGGGACCTTTAACTATTAAACTTAACTTTAGCGTGTATAGCTATAACCTAGGCCTAATTAAGGAATCAGCTCTAAGGATCGTTAATCCTAATATTAACGAGTTTAATAAGTTTAATGGCCGCTTATAGTTCAATCCTAATAACTAAGTACGATATTTAAACGTTAACTACTCCTATACTGCGTAGGGATTTTTTTTAATCTATTGTATTATACTATGTATAATACTACGCATGCAGCCTCTAGGCTATGGCGCTATAGTTCTATATATATAAATCCTTTCTAGGCAGCTTAATATATATTAGTAGCTATATCCTAGTAGTTTATAAACTTCTAAACTAGAAGTTTATAGTATCTTAGTAAAATACTAAGTTACTACAACTACTAGGGAATAAGAAAATAATAGAAAAAACTATAAGAAATCCTAACACCTATCCCTATCCTTTTACAATTTATTTCTATCCTTTTACTCTCTAATATCTTATTAAGACCCTAGTAGAAGTTACCTCCTTCTAGGTTCTTATTTTATTTATTCTTTTATAGAACTCCCTAAGCTAGTACATAGTACTAGCTTAGCCGCTTTTAAAATTTCGCAGTCTTTACTATTAGCAAAGTAGTTTTCTTTACAATTAATATAAAGAGGGGTAGTATGCTTGCAAGGCCTGCCGCTTATTAAACAGGTAGGACAGCAGTGGTTTTTAGATAAATGTATAGCTATATAAAATCTACAGGCTCTAGTAGAGCATCTATCTCCTATATAGCCAAATTTTTGGCAGCTAGTGCACTACGTAGTAGGAAAAACTTCGAGGTATTTTATTACTTTAGTAGCTATACCTATAATTAAGATTTCTTTTTACTTAAGGATTTCTTGTCTTTTTTCCTCGCTCTTTATAGTAAAAACTATAGAGCCAAATCTAGTTTATAAATCGTATCTTTTTACACTAGATAAGATCTACCTAGGTAGTCCTTATATCCCTATAGGATTAAAGGTCTCAATTTCTTCTTTTAGAAGCTTAAAGCCTCCCTCTCCTAAAAATAGTAGGGTGAAAACCCTATAACGTAATCCACAAGCAAGTGGCCAGCATAAGCATGTGGCCACCTCACCAAAAAACCAAAAAATCGTTCTTTAATATTTCAACAACGGCTTAATAATAAATTATAAAATTTTATAATTAGACTCTTATACTTACTTTAAGACCTCTATTAAAGTTTTAAAGTAATTTAAAAAGTGGTTCTTAAGATATAATAATTAGGCTTAAATTTAAAAGCTAAATTGTAATATATTAATAACGGCTAAATTAATTACTCTAAAACTTTAATAGAGGTCTTAAAGTAAGTACGAGAGTCTTATTATAAATTTTTATAATTTATTATTAAGCCGTTGTTAAAATATTAAAGAACGATTTTTTGGGTTTTTGGTGATTTTGGTGGGGTGGCCACATGCTTATGCTGGCCACTTGCTTGTGAATTACGTTAGGCTATAACTTAAACCCAGGGTTCTAGTTTTGTTCTCTTTAAAAGGTAAAGCAGTTATACTAGATATCCTTATATTTGACTAGGAAATCTATATTATACTCTTCTATAGTTATAAGGAGAATATTTTATTTTCCTTTAATTCTAGCCATAGACGCTAGTACTAGCTTTTCTACTTACAGTTTTAATACAAATAGTTAATTAACTTTATTTCGTATAGAGAAGGTATTTAAAGGTTAGTCCTTTTTATCCGTAATTAAAACTAGCTTTCTTTCTTATAGCTGCTTTTTTTTACTTCTAGTAGAAGTAGAACTCCTACTAAAAGGAGAAGGGGTAGAAGGTAGTAGTAGTAAGGAAAGTAGGAAGGACGAAGAAGGGAAGTCCTTTTTTAGCCTCTTTATATAAGTTTCCTTAATAGGAGCTACCTCCTTATAGAGAGCTCTTACTTCTTCTACTAGTCCTCTTAGGACATCTCCTGCCTCTTCTTCTTTTTCTTCTTCTTCTCTTATAAAGGGGTTTTCTCCTAGTATAACACTTTGTGTATAGTCTACTAGCTATCTAACCTTTTCTTCTTTTTCTTCTCCTTCTAGCACTTTATAGGCCTGGAGTAGGTTTTTTAAAGCCTCGCATAGATGTCGTTCTAGAGAAAGGGAAGAGAGAGGTATACTAGGCATACTAGCCGTAGTAGTTATTAGTTTTATTGTCTTTTTATAGGTTTTTAGTTTTCTTTTTTAGAAGAAAACTAAGGATATCCTCTTTTTTCTCCTGTCCTAAACAGGCTAGGAGAAGGAGAAGGGGGAGAAAAAGTAAATGTAGACTCTTTATCACTTATTTCTATAGGAGGTTTTTTTTAAACCTATTAGGCCTTAGCATTTTATACCTTATAGGGGGGTTTGCTAGTGTTTACTTTCTTCTACGCCCTTTTCTCCTTACTAATTCTACTAGAAGATTTCTGGGAAGATTAGGCTAAAAGATAGTAGAAAGCTAGCCCCTATTTAGTATTCGTTTTAGTATTTAGTTTTAGTGTTCCTATCCGTGCCTCGCTTATAAGCTAGGACCACCCCTTAAGAAGAATTTTCTGTTAGGGAAAAGGGCGTAAAACGACAAATAAATCCACCTTTAGCTCGCTAGGCAGTAGGAATTAGGTCTTAAAAGTTAGAAAATTAATTGCTTTTAGTAGTAAGATGGGTATACGTAAGTTTTAAAGTGCGGCGCTACCTTTTAATAAGGTTGCATGTGTGGTAAAAGGTTTACATAGGGATATATTACTCTAAATATCTTATAAATAGTAACTACTAAAATATTTTATATTATAGGATTGTAGAGATCAGTAAGGCGAATCTAATGGTATAAATATTATAATATTCCAATTTATAGTTAGTAAGAGATTTTAAGTTCTACTTATCGCATTATTCTAAAAGCTGCATTCTATTAGCGACTTAGTTAATTAAGGCATAAGCACGGTAAGAGGGTTGCGCAAGCCTATATAATTAGATTGTCTATAACGAGGATCTAAAGCTAGAGAAAGGAAATAGGAAGAATAAAAGCACCGCTCGAAGTTATATACAATCCTCCGGTTATATAACTGCACTTTACTATTACGTGACGGTAATCTGCGGCAATTTGCTAGTACTATAACACATTCTACTACTCTTTTTCCACTATTAGCTTTCTAAGACCATAAATACACCTCTAATATACACATTACTATATAAACTTATATAATCGCTTATACTAATAGGGTGGATATTACTAAGTAACTCCTGCGCGGACTATACACGGCTATACGTTAGAAGGTAGCTCGTTAACTTTTAGTATTAATCCTTAGCTAAACAACGTGCAAATAACTTTCTGCACTATTATAACAAGTAAAACGGCAGTACTCCTGCATAATCCCCTACTTTTTATCGCTTTACTAGCAACAGAGGGGTTTACTAAAGAATTTTAGTTTAGTAGAATAATTATAGTAGAAATTAAATATATACTAGAAGAGGGAGAAGGGGAAGGTACACCAGATATAAAGCCTAAAGTAGTAACGCTAGTGGATTATATAGTAACGGGTAATAGATAATATAAAACTAATTAAATTTATTAATACTGCCGTTAATAGCGCGGCTGTAGAAGACGGTAGGACTAGATCCTAAGCTAGATATACTTATTAGCTCGCTAAGGATGTTTATAGGAGGAATTTAGTAGAAGTGGTAGCGATAGTTAATAGGCTGCTCGCCATCGGCGTAGTTAGAGTTAAAAGAACTTATTAAACTAAATCGGACTTACTTATTACCGCCTTACTACTATTAGTTACCTAACCCTTAACTCGGTCATCGACTCGGTTATTAAATTAGTCTTTAATATAGTTACTAACGTAGTTTACTACCCCTTCCTTATATATATATAGAGGATCTAGAGCCATATTTAATAGATAGTTCTTATTCCTAATTATCCGTTTAATAGAATTGTATTAGTGTTAAACGGACGATTAGGAATAAGAACTCTATCTATTAAAGAAGGCTCTAAAAGCTCTTTATATATATTAGGTAGGTCTAAACAACTAAGTCAAAATAGGTAATAGAAAGTAGGTAATAAGACATTTAATAAGACATAGTTCGTATAGACGATCTAGGTCGTTAGATAGTAGTATAATAGTAATAGGGAACTCTAATTTAGGTTAATAATTAGGAACGCTTAGTCTAATAGCCTGTAAAATGCTACTTCCAAATATTATCTAGTTTTACTTCCTTCCGAAATAGCTATTTAAGATACTAAGATTATGCCTATTTAAGAGGTGATTGCTAATAGGATAGCTTACGCATTAGTTAGTATCGAGACACTCTACACAGTAGGGAGTAATCGACTTTAGTAATGTCTATAGTTCTTTACAGACAACCTATATATAGTATTAGCAATAGTTCTTAGTAACTAGTATTAAGTAGAACCTACCTCGCCTTTACTATATGCCTAGAAATATACACCTATACCAATTATATAGTATAGTGCCGCGTTAGTTAACTGGTATTAGAGTACTACTATAAGAGCGCTAAGAGGGAATATAATTAGGCGTGCTTCGATAGATCGGTAAATTAAGGTGCCGGCAATAAACTTTAGTAGCTATTTAAATGCGATTCCAAAGAGACTAAAGAGAAGGTTAATGACTTAAAGGACGGGTATAGGTTTAACAGCGCCGTTAAGGTTTTTAGTAAGAGAATCCTAGAGTATTTTAGGCTAAAAGAAGCCTTTAATAGCTACAGCGACTTAGTCTAAAGTTAGATATTAACACAATTAAATTAAAGTTGGTAGTAGCGGTAAGAGCTTATAAGTTACAGCGGTAAGCATAATTAGGCGTGCCTAGTAGTTCTTAATAAGCTTTCCTATAGTGTACTAATGCGATTAGGTTTTGTTATACTAATCCTAGCTTCCGCTAGGAGTTTAGGTAGTAATAGTGGGACAAGGGTAAGGGTATTTAAGTATTAGGACGGTAGATATATTGCGGCTTACTACTAAAAGCAGTAATAGAAAGGAAATTAATTTTATATTTAATTATTAAGTGGAAATATTGCCTAGAATAAAAGCAATATTATATTTATTTTTAGATTATATAAGTTCTACTTTAAGTTCTATTTCTAATTTATTTTATATACCTTACTTATAATCTTCCTAGTTAAGCCGCTACCAAAACTGCTATATACTATAAGTGATTTTAAAATAGAAATATATTATTAGAATTAATTAATTAAAATATAAAGGCTTTCTTTATTTTATCTACTTCAAAATTAGTTTTTTTTAAACCTATATATTTTCTGAAAACTCCTTATCCGAGAATAAATTAAAAATTCCTACCTCTTTAAATTATACTAGAAGAAAATAAACTTTCTTAAAGACATTCTCACACTTATCTTTACCTTAAAAAAGCTACTAGTTTGGATTTAAGAAGCCCTAAGAGTAAGGATTTCCTTAATAAGATTGTTAAAGATTACTATAACCTAAGTAGCGATAGTAGCTTAGGTAGGACTTTAATACCTAATTGTAACGGAACCTTGTAGCAAGAACTACAATAGGCTCGTTATTGGGCTAAGTGTGTAGGAAATGTAAGTATAAAAGTCAACAACGTAATAACAACTGGTGGAGTAGTTGCCTAATAGATTAACTCTAATTATATTCTAAGAATTACTATAAGGAAGGAACTATCTAGGTAGGGACTAAGGGTCCTTAAATATATAACTGTACTCCTATAAAATCCTTCTTATACGTAATGTACGTATACTCTATTTACTCTATTACAGATTATATAGATTATATAGATTATACAGATTACATTATATGACCTTAGTTACTATTCTTTGTTATATAGTTCTATTAGCTCTATCCTAGACTATGCCTAAATTAACTAACTAGCTTCTTCCATTTCTTCTCCTAGTAGTTATAACATCGTACTTAAAGCGTCCGTAATACTATCTCCCTCCTCTTTATCTTCGTCCTTAAAGATTTAAAATATTTCCAAGTTGTTTACTAGAGGTATAATATCCATTTAATTAATTTGGTTAATATTATTGCTTATTATACCTAAAGCAATTTCTTTTTCTTTAACCGCTCGTTATGCTCGCACTATTACTATAATATTATCTCTTAGTAAGATTATGCCGTCTCCGTATTCTTGCTGTTTAAAAGAGGGGTTAGTTTATATTACGTTAGCGAACCCATCTTTGCGATAACCGTCCTTTTACTTAGAGTGCACTAAAGCGAATATTCGTTTGTCCTATAATATTCGCTCTACTTCTAATGCTAAATATACGCAACCTATTACTTTTAATAGTCGTCTAGTTCCCTAATTAATTTATCTTAAGGTTTTATATTTAATCTACTGCTACGCGGCTAGATAATAAACTGTCTATTACTCTTGCTAAATTGCGCTAATTTTAGGACGCTAAATAGGAGGCTGCCGATGCTTAGCAATGGGCTCTTAAGTCTTATTTAGCGGCGTCTACTCAGCTAATCCGTCTTAAGAAGGTGCGTAAGAAGGTTTGTTTTAAGGAGTAGAAACTTATAAAATAAGGTCTGCATAAACTAGGTAATAAAAAAATAAATTCCCCTCTAATAGAGAAGGAAATAGATCTAAGTAGTTTAGCAACTACTCTTCTTAGGTCCCCCTTAGGTGACTTATTCTTTAGCAATCCTTTTTTATTAATGCTGCCTAACCTAATCTCTTCTAATACTCCTATACCTTTCTTATAGCATTCTTTAAATTCTCTAGTAGCTCCTAGGTAGTCTTAGTATAGCCTATCCACTTAACTTTATACCATATTTTATTGTTAGTATCCTTATAATTAATAATCTCTAAAACTTACTATTTGTTTTCTTCCTATCCTCTATATATATCTACTTTATAAACCGGTGGCTTAATATTCCTATATACTGGCTCTAGTATTGCGATATACTATATAGGGTAGATCTTCATTTTAGCTAGTAGGTTTAACTTAAACGTAACTAATAAAATCTTCTACGTAATTTTAAAAGGTCTTAGTCTAACGTAGTCCAACTTCTTACTTAGTCGTCAACTCTTAAAATTTTTGTATAGTAGCCATACTTTATCTCCCTCCTTAAGATCTAGTTCCTTAGATCTCTTAGTATTATAATACTTTTTTATTCTTTTTTATACTTTCTTTACTAATTCTATAAGGTCTATATAAAGATTTATTAAATTCTTTATTCTTTTTTTAGCTCTACTACTCGTTTTCTTTACTTGTTATAGTAATAACGATATTCTTAGCTTATATCCGTAATTTGCCTTAAATAGTAATGTGCCTATTCCTTCTTAAGGTGTTGTATTGTATGCAAATTGTGTAACTAGTAATAGTAATACCTAATTATTCTATGCATAATTAATATAATGCCTTAAATACTGCTCTAACATCTAATTTAATCTTTCCATTTAGCTATCTGTCTATAGATAATATGCGGTAAAAGTTGCTGCTTAAACTCCTTACTTCGCTAAGAATACTTCCTAGAATACTACTATAAATCTTAGATCTCTATCTGATATAATCTTACTTAGTGCTCTATATCTTATAAATACTTCTTTTACGTAGATTCTAGCAATATCTTTTGCTGAGATTTCTTCTATATATGCTATAAAGTACCCCCACTTCGTAAGCTTATCTATTATTACTAAGATTATATTATAATCTTGTCCGGTAATAGGATCTTTTAATTTTAGTAACTTAATAATAAAGTCCTATAATATAACCTCCTATAGTCTCTCTGGTATTTTAATAGGTTATAGCCCTCCATGTAGCTTATGCCTTATTAGTTTATTCCTTTAGTAATCTAGATATTCCTTTATAACTTTTCTAGCTATTCTCTAGATTCCGTCAATAATATACTCCTCCTAGAGTCTTAACACTAAGCTTATAGCTCCATTGTGTCCTTAAGTTAGTCCCTTATAAAAGTTTTCCATAAATTATTTTGCTATGCTTCTTAGGATATACTTTATTTCCCAATTTTTGTATATATCCGTCTATAGATCTTCTAGCTATACTTTTAGAATTCTTTATACCTAAAAGCTTTCTAGTGTCTTATAGACTTTCTTTAGTTTATTATTTTCTTAAGTTGCTGCAATTTTTGGATAATTATACCTGATTAATCTATTTATATCTTTTCGCAATAAAGCTCCTAATAGCTTTTCCTTATTTTATAGTTTAGCCTTACGGCTTAGAGTATCTGCCTATATATTGTCCGTACCTTTAATATACTAAATCTTAAAATGGTATTCTGTAAGCATCTCTGCCTATCTAACCTATCTTTAGTTAAGTTCCTTCGTTGTTAGGAATCCTATTAGGTTCTTATAATCCGTCTTAACTATAAATAGTTTTTCTATGCCTTATAAGAATGCTCTCTATTCCTTTAATGCTGTAACTATACCTAATAACTCCTTATTATAGATGTTATAGTTTAATTCTAGTAGTGTTATCTTCTGACTATAGTATGCTACTGGGTGCTATCCATTTTAATACCTTTATATAAAGCACGCCCCTAGTATATAGTCTAATATGTCTATCTCTATAACCGTCTCTAGTCCTAGTTAATAGATTTTAAGAACTAGCTCCTAGGTAAACAACTCTTTAACTTTCTTAAAGAGTTCCTTTTGCTTCTCTCCCTATACCTATAGTTCTTCTTTCTTTATTAACCGCGTAAATGGCTTAATATCCTTTAACTACTGCGCTATAAACCTTCTNNAGTAATTNNAAAATCCTANNAATAATCTTAACTATATAANGTTCTCTAGTTCCTACCAATTCACTATAGCCTTAATCTTTTTTAGATCTATACTAAGTTAGCCTAGTTTAATAATAAATCTAACGAAATTGGTCTTTCTGGTAAAGAACTTGTATTTCTTAATTGCTACTAGCATCTATTCCTCTTATAGTCTCTTTAGGACCCATTTAACGTGTTCCCTATATTCTTCCTCCGTTATTAAGTAGATAATAATATTATTAAGATATACTATAACAAATTTATCTAAGTATTCTCCTAATATATTATTAATACGCTTCTGGAACGTTACTAATGCGTTTATAAGCCTAAATTGTATAACTAATAGTTTATATAGTCCTTCCTTTAACCTAAAGGCTGCCTTTTATTTATTGCCTTCCTTAATTCTAATCTAATGGTACGCCTATCTTAGATCTATCTTTGTAAAGATTTGCATATTGCCTATCCTATCTTAGATTTCGCTAATTAAGGGTAAAGGATACCTATTTTTTTTAGTAATGCTGTTTAACTGCCTATAGTTAATACACAGCCTTAGTTTACCATTTTTCTTTAGTATAAATAGCACTAGATAACCTACTGATGACTGCGATGGTCTAATATATCCTTTTTATAGATTTTCCTAGACAAACTCCTTTAACGCTCTACCTTCTTCTTTAGTAAGCTTATAGATTAAAAAGAACTTTAGACTTGTTCCTGGTTCTAGCTCTATCTTATAGTCCTATACTACATATTCTAACAGCTTTTCGCTTTCCGGCAACTATAGTTTTTTGCCGTACTTATAGTATCTCTTTAGTATATAACTTAGTCCTTTTTCTATTTCTTTATAGGTTGCTCCTACTTAGTATTATACCAACTTGGCTTATTATCGCATCTTATAGCGTTAAGTATTTCTTATATCGACTTAACCTGTAATCCAATTAATCCTTAGATTGTATTCCTATAACTAAGGCATACTTAGTACTACCTCGTCCTGTCCCAATAGTAGGATATTAAAAGACATCTCAATTTATCTTCCTTTAATAGTTATCTAAATAGGTCCTGTTTTAAGATTAATAATCCCTCCTCCGTAGGTTATTGGATCTCCTAAAATTATAACTAATAGGTAAGGTTGCTCCTTCTGTCTATAAGGTAATCCTATTCTCTTAACTGCTGCTAGTAAAATATAGTTTTGCGTTACTCCACTATTTATTAGCGCTTTAAACTACTAATCTTGCTACTTAATTCGTAAATTTAGGTGTTGTTCTTAAATTCCTTTAAGGGTCTAAGGCTCTACTACTGGCTCCCCCTAGTCCCGTGGGCCTCTACTTTTCCTAACTATTGGCTGCTTAATCCTAGTGCACTTGGCTCACTCTTTAGCTAATACCTAGTTCGCTTTTTATCTTTAATATGCTATAGACACGTGTTTTCTAGGCATTCCTACTACTATTGTCCATCTAAGCATTCTTCTGTAAGGAATCTTCCTAGTTAAAGTACTAAACTTCCTTCCTTTTAGACCTCTGCTGGATGCCATCTATATATATACTTAGCATTCCTATACTATTACTCGTCCGTTATCTAGTATATCCTTATAGGGTATTTCTAATTCTTTTCCTTTAGATTCTTATGCATTTTGTATATATTATCCATATATGCAATCCATAATAGCGTATAGTATGCTGGGTGCTTTAGGTTAACTCTTAGTTTATTTTCGTCCCTAAGTTTAAACCTCTGTCGTGCTAATCTAAACGTTGCGACTTTATTTGCAGGTACTAAGATACGCCTTTTACTTCTCTAGTCCTCTAAACATTCCTCTAGATCCTTTAATGTTATAATTAATGCTCCTTTAATATGCGTTATAGCTTTTTCTGTAATTGGGTAGTCTTAGATAACTTTTTTATCTAGCTATATATAGAAATCTTCCCACTTATTATTGTGCCTTTGCCTATACCACTTTTGGTATAGCTACTAGAGTATATACGGTCTATCCGTAAAAAGTATCTTCTTATTACTATATTGTAATAGCCCTTTATATATTGTTCTTCGAACCTAGTTAAAATCCCTAAATCCTCTTTATTTTCTAGTTTGGTAAGCTACTTAGCTCTTAGTATACCTGCTCTTGGCCTATTAGTGATTCTTTATATTAGTGCTCTATCCTTTATACGTCCTAATGTGCTAGATCTCTTATCTAGTTTCTGTTCTTGCTATACGATAATTCTTTGCCTGAACTCTTCTATAGTTTCTTTTAGTTTGCGCCTTGCGCTTTAATCCTTAAAGTTATCCTACTTCTCGATCCTAGTATTAAACTTTTAATCTTTAGGCTAAACACTGCGTTCCCCTAGTAAGTCTTCTGGGTCTATATATCTGTCTCCTAGTTTAACTGCTATTTATATTACAGATTCTCTAATTTATAAAGAAGCTCCTTGCCTTTTACCTATAGGTGTCCTTATTTGTACTCTAAAATCTTAGTCCCTTAAATTCTTTAATCCCGAGCTTGCTTCTAACTTAAGCTTAGCTCCCGCCTTAGTCCAACTAGGCGTCTATAGTATTCTTATCTCGTCTTAAGAGTCTTAAATCTCACTTATCTCGTTTTAAGAATCTTGTGCCGTAGGAAACTCTTATTCTAAGTTTATTCGTATGTCTCTAAACTAAGCTGCTGCCCTACTTTATTGGTTTTCGTCCGTTATAGGTCCTTAGGTGTGCCTTATCTCGTCTTAAGAATCTTAAGTCTTTGGCCTTTTACCTTTATTAAGTGCCGAAGTGGTTTGCTGTTCTACTTCTTTTACGTCTTGCGAAGCGATAGACATTGTATCTAGTGGGGTTCCAATCCCTACTAATATTCCCTATTCTGTAGTGGAATTATCCTCTACCTCTAGTATAACATCTTTAAGGTCTGCTCGCTCCTAGTAAGCGGCCCTTATTGCCTTATTATTATAAAATATTTCGCCTATGTTAAATTTATCGTCCTTAATATCCGATCTGCGAACTAGTTTATTAGTTCCTCTATATCCTATAGGTGCTGGCTCCTATAGCTAATAGCTTGCGCTGTACTTAGCGTCCTTATAAATTCAGCATGCGTTATTATAATAAAACGCGAAACTTTTAATTAAATATTCTTTTGTTCCTTGCAGCACATTATTGTCCCTTTATACGTATATATCGTCTACTAGTCTCATGCCTTTTACTACATGGTGACTCTGCCCACTTCTATAGTCTCTAATATAATAACCCTGTTTTCCGCAATTTATATAAGCTCCCTTTTTAAACCATTTTTCTTGCTATAAAGTCCGCCTAAATGTCTTCTGCTATTAAGATCCCTAATTCAGCCTCTACTCCTTAGACCTTTAATCACTTAATCCTTATCCTCTAGGTTTCTATAATTTGCTCCTGCTCTTATAGGCTTCTTTAGTACCACTTAGGTCCATTAGCTCTACGCCATACTATATTTTCTAACTTAGCTTTAGTTATTACGTGCTCTGCGCCTTATATAACTATAGAACTCTATCCTAGCCTCTCTTAGCCTATTCCCTTTAGAAGATCCTATTATTAATCTTAATCGCTTAATCTATTAATTCCCTTAGGGTGTCCGCATCTTCTATTAGAATAATTACGTCCTAGACTTTAGCCTTAAGTCCCTGTTTATACTATGCTATAAGCGCCCTATTATTCCACTCTACTTATATTACTAGTGTCTAGAACTATATTATATACTTAATTGCTAAAGTTCGTTGTATAAGGTTCTGGAGTTTTCTTTCCGCTATAGTTATTTCTTCTAGGTCTCTAAATATCTGCATAAGTTGTTCTGTGAATCCTTCCTAACTTAAGAATATAAATCGCATGTCTTAGTTAGTAGTTGTTATTTCATTTGCCTATATCTCTATAAGGTAAGGTTTAAACTACTTAAGTGCTTTCCCTAATAAGAATAGTCCTGCGTAGGCTATCCGATCCACGGGTATAGGTAACTTTGCTTCTTCTTATAAGACCTTAAAGTGCATTTGCGTAAGGAATCCTTTAAGCTTTAACCTCTCTCCTATAAATCTCTTAATTAATAGTAGCTTAATCTTTGCTACTTCTATCCTATTAAGTCTTTCTTCTAATACTATATAGTTAGCTATTAGTTAGTCAACTATTTCCTATAGTTATCTAACCGTTATAGGTTGCTATAAGTTAGTATCTGCTATACTAGTATCACCTCCTGTCCTTAAAGTAGTTACTGCCGTCAATGGCATTATAGTGGCTGCTTTTGGTAGCATATTATTTGACTTTTTATATTAATACCGTAACTAGGTAGTAATTATGTAACGGAACCTTATAGCAAGAACTACGATGGGCTTGTTATTAGGCTAGGTATATAGGAAATGCAAGTATAAAAGTTAACAACGTAATAATAACTGGTGGAGTGGTTGCCTAATAGATTAACTCTAATTATATTCTAAGAATTACTATAAGGAAGGAACTATCTAGGTAGGGACTAAGGGTCCTTAAATACATAACCGTACTCCTATAAAATCCTTCTTGTACGTAATATATATATACTCTATTTGCTCTATTATGGATTATACAGATTATACAGATTATATAGATCACATTATGTAACCTTAGTTACCATTCTTTGTTACATGGTTCTATCGGCTCCATCCTAGACCGTGCCTAAATCAACCAACTAGCTTCTTCCGTCTCTTCTCCCAGTAGTTATAATATCGTACTTAAAGCGTCCGTAACACTAATAGTATAATAGCTAATAAAAGGAAGACTACTTATTTTTAAACACAATACCTATTATTATCTAGCCTAGTAACAAATATATAGCATACTAATAAAAAAGTATTGCATTATATTCGCTAAAGCTTTAGAATAATAAAAAATAGGAGATAAAGGACATTATTAAAGAAAGATTTACTCTATAAGGTAAAGAGTATAAGATCGTATAAAAGGACTCCTAGGTCTTAGAGTTAGGACTACAAAATGTAAAACAAATACTTAATATATTTAAAATGCGGAATAAACATTTAAAGCTGCCTTTAGATATAAATTATAATAAGGCAAAGCTTCTACGAGTAAAAAGGGATTCGTTTTAATATAGGAATATAATAATTAGTTAGATTAGAATAAAGTAGTTAATTATTAACTAATAAAATATATCTTATTTAGCTTCGCTAAGAGGACTAGTTATAAAGGCTTAGTTAATAAAATAAGAATTTATTAATAGCTAGTAAACTAAAATTCCAAAAAAAGGACTAAAAGAAGGTTGAGGAAAGGACATGTCTATATATATAGCGCTAAGGCTTAGCTAAGCCCCTAACTAGGGTCTGTAATAGTGCCGTAATATAAATTGCCTAGGAAGCGGCAAAGTAGTAGGTAACGCGCTTTAGCACTATTATAGCTTCTATAACGGCTTAGACAAATGCCTTTAAGACAAAGCTTAAATAAATACTATCTTACAAAGATACTAAGCTAAGGAGAAAAAGAAGAAGATAAAGCTTATTAGAGACTAATAAAATATAAAGGGGTCGCTAAGGCGCTAGTAGTTAGCGAGATAATAGCGATTTTCTATCCTGGGGATAGAAAATCCTAATTAGCTGGTTTAATAGTATAGTAAAATTTAGCAGGTGACGCGCTCCAGCACTATTATATTTATAACTTATATAACTCCTACTAGTAACTAAATTTTTTAGCTTAATATTAATAGATCCCTTTATTAGGACATAAGTAGGACTACTAAAAAATATTTAAAGCTTATAAAGAGCTATAAGATCTTAGTATATAACATTTTCTTAAGGTAGTCTATACTATTATATAAACTAGACCTTTAGACCTCTAATCTAATCGAATACAAACTACTTAGCCTTTATATCTTTAGGACCTTAGTAAATATTAGCGATAAGTATAAGATCTTTAAATTCGTCCCCTTTAGCTACGGTCTCTATAATTCTATTTAATAATAAAAGAAAGTCCTCTAAGCTATCTTTTAATATTTGAAATCCCTATATAAAGCCTATAATCCAGGGGAGCTCTACTATAATTAACTCAATTTCCGCTTCTTGTAGAATATGACTCCCTATAGTATCTGTAACCTTTTAGAAGAATACAGCTACTATTCTATAGCTATTAAGTTAAATAGAGGTATAGAGTCCTCTACGTAGTTAGAGAAGAAACTTTATTCTATTAATTTATATATTAGTTGGTATTCTCTCTAGGTTAATAATGTTGCGTTAAATAGGATGCCCAGTATATAAGGCTTATATACGCTCTTAAATGCATCCAATATTCTTAAGAAAATTTCGTAGCTTATAGTGGAAGACGTATCTATATATATAGCCTCTATACTTTTTAACTACAATAGATTCTTCCACCTTATGAAACTCTTCTAGCTTTTATAGTGTCTCCCCTAAGCCAAGCTTTAAAATTAATAGGGGCCAAATTCTAAGCCTTATTAATTCGTTAATAAAACCTCTAGCTTTAAGTCCTAGAAGGGGGCATTCTATATTAACGCACCTTACGGGTGCTAGAAGAGAAGGTAGGGTTTCTATAAGTTAATACTAAAGCTTAAGTTTTTCTAATTCCATTAATTCTTCTACGTGTTATTATTTATCGCTTATATAAAAAGGAGGTTATTACCTAGTAGAGTTTTTTTAAGGACTTTGCCGCTATTACAAAAGAATAACTGGCTAAGGGGGGTAGTAGCCTTATACACTAGCATAATTGATAATTCTTAGAATATCCGCTTAAACTTACAAACTATTGCCGTGGCAAGAAGGTCGATAATATTCTTAGACAATTTTAGCTTTATAAGAAAGCTCTCTAAATAGAGTTTAATTAACTAGTTAATATAGTCTTGGCAACGGAGCTTATATATAGCCGTTATAGCTATATTAAATAGTTGTTCCGATGATAATAGTTACTATACTAAGCTGTTATGGCCGTATAGGATACTATATATAAAATAAAGAGAAGGAGCATAAAGATTAAAGATAGGGATAATAGAAGGACAATTGGTACTAAGTTTACTTTTAATATCCTTATTGGAAAAGATAGCCTTAAAAAGCAGAGAAGCATGCTGTAATATCTTTAAAGAGATAAGGATATGCGAACTATAGCTTGTTAAAAGGATTACGTCCCTTTCTATATTAAATTAAATCAAATTATTAGATATATTAAAAACAGTAATATTAGTATATAAAAGAAAGTTTATACTATTAATTAATGCTTTGGCGTCTTTTATATACTAGAGCGTTTTATTATTAAAATATACTAAATATAGCTATATATAATAAATATATATATATATTTAGTAAGGCTAATATTTAACTAAACGCCCTTCTATTATATAAGGCTCTCCTAAATATATAACTTCCTATTAAAACCCTTCCTTTTAGTTAAAATTTAAAATATCTAGTATCTTCAATTAAGTAAAATATATGTAAATTCACCATACTAATTTAAAAAGCTAATATTTAGAAGGCGAATTGCGCTTATTAAAAAATTACCTACTAAGATAATTATTAAAATATATCTCAGTATTCTGGTTCTAGAATTACCACTTACATTATAATATATTGCAATTAAGCTATCGCACTTAAGTGTCTATTATGTATTTAGTTGCTTTATACTGTTTTAACCAGATTAGACTAAAAGAGATGGTCAATTTAACACCTACAAATCCATTAACCAAGCATTAGAGAAAAAGCTACAGCTTATAGCCTTCTGCATTAATTAATAGTAAATAACTAAATTATTCTTCTACTTCTATCTAAATAAAAAATTCGCCTATTATTTCCGTAAATTTAAAACTAGTACTTCTAATTAAAGTATACTTTAGTTCTCTAATAGGCCGGCAATACTTTTAACCTTAGCTTTATAGTAAGCTAAGTAGAAATATCTCTTTCCGGAAAATCTATAATTCTCTTAATAGAATAACACGAAAATAAGCAGTCTCTATTATTTAGTAAAAAGGGCATCCTTTCTTAATTTATCTTCCTCTTTATTTATTAAAGCTTACGCTTAAGAAGTATATTATTATACCTACTTTAAAGAGGGACCTTATAAGCTTCTTTGCGCTTAATATAGGGATATTCTTACAGTATTAAAAGAAGCATTTAGTCTAGAACTTATAAAAGGCATAGAAGAGATTAATAATTGGGATAATTTATATAGCTTTATATATAAATAGTTTTATAACTATAATGGAATTTAAGAGCATTTCTAGCGTATTAATAATAGAGTCCTTAACTATTCTTTAAATATTTACTACATGCCTAGAGCTCTCGCAGAGCGTTTATTTAGTAAAGATTTTTACTTATAAAGCTCTACGCCTATAGCTTGCGATATTACGGACCTTATATTAAGAGTAGTATAACTACTAAGGGAAGATATAAATGGGTTAGTTAAGACAGCACGGAAGTCACGTTATAAATTCGGAACATAGGAACGTGGGAATGTAGGGATAAGTGTTAAACAGACAAGTTAATTATAAGAACTCTATCAATTGAAGCTAGCTCTAGAAGCTCTCTATATATATAAGGTAGGGGTAAAAGATTGACGACAATACTAACAACAATACTAATAACAATTTGGAACTATTACTTAATCGCCACTAGGTCGACATTGCCACTTGGTTAGTAATAGGTAATAAATAGGTAATAGAAAATAGAGAGTAAGATATATAATGGCAAGAAACAGGGTATAAGTTATAAGGTGGTACATAATAGTGACCTTAACGTTTAATAATAAGGGCGACATATTAACGTACTAACGTACTTAGTATATTTCTTAGGCGTAGTATTATATATTTAAAGAACCATAGTCCCTACCTAGATAGTTCTTCCCCTTATAGTAAATCTTAGAATATAATTAGAGTTAATCTATTAGGCAACCTACTCCACTAATTATATTTACGTTATTGACTTCCTATTTACCTATATACCTAGCCCAATAATAAGTCCACCGTAGTATTTCCTATAAGGCTTCGCTATATACAAGAGGTTATAAAGTAAATATCCTAGGTAAGTAAAGGGTTATCTATTTATAATTCTATAGAGTAATATTTACAATATTTGTAGGGCGGTAGGGGAAAAGATATTACTATAAAGGTCTGTCCCACCTCGTATATAGTACTAAAATACGTCTTTTTAAAATACTTATACTTTAATAACCATAATAGCTATTTATATAAAATTTTAAATATAGTTTATTAAATAGTAAAAAAAGGGTTCCATAAAACAAACATATAAAAAAAAATAACTTTTATTATAACGGGCTTATATAATTACCTCTGAACTAAAGCCTATAGATTACTACTATATAAAGATACTAAGCTAAGTAAGATATAAAGGGGTTGCTAATAGCGATTTTCTATCCCAGGGATAGAAAATCCTAATTAGCTGGTTTAATGGTATAGCGGGGTTTAGCGGGTAACGCGCTCTATATTAGCGACTTAGTTAATCAAGGTATAAGTATAGTAAGGAGGACGCATGCAGGCCTATATAATTAAATTATTTATAAACAAGGATCTAAAGCTAGAGAAAGGAAAGGAGAAGAAGAGCAGCGCCGGTTGAAGTAGGGTTCTTTTATACGGTCCTTTAGTTACATAACCGCGAAGTTTTACTAAGTTCTGCCAAGTTCTGCTATTTTCTACCAGCCAAGTTCTGCCGTTTTCTACCAGCCGTAATACTCTAGCACTATTACATTTATATAAAATAAAAATATAAAAGTATTATATAAAGTATAATTTTTATAGAAAGCTTTTTTTACTATTTAATAAACTATATTTAAATTTTTATATAAATAGCTATTATGGTTATTAAGATATAAGTATCTTAAAAAGATATATTTTAGTGCCGTATGTTATAGCCTTAGCAGCAGATTGCGGTAGAACTTAGTAGATAGCTATAGTTATATAACTAGAAGATTGTATAAGACTTTAAGCGGCGCTGCTTATCCTTTCCTTTCTTTTCCTTTTCTTTAGCTTTAGATCCTTGTTTATAAACAATCCAATTATATAGGCTTACATGCGTCCTTACTATACTTATACCTTAATTAACTAAGTCGCTAACACCATATATAAGGTGGGACCGTGCATAAGGTAAAACAGACCTCTATAAGTAGGGCGCAGATTTATTCCTTATATACTTATTAAGGAAAATTAAGTTATATTAATTACAAGGGGGTAATATTAATGCTTTAGACGCCCCCCTGCTAGTACGGGTAAAGAAATAAGCTATTCTAAAAGGAAACGTCTGTAATATACTTAATTAAGTATTCCCTTTTAGTACTTAATGTCACTTAGTATAAGTTATAACGTTAAACATCTTAAAATGTATATACTTAAACTAGACTAGTAAAGCGGAAAACAATAATATAGAGATAAACTAGTAAATGAATATGGCTAACACTTGTAGCTAGAAGTTAGAAAATCTCTAGTAGTTATTACTAAAATTCGTCCTTAAGGTTTTATCCCTTAAATTTTAACTTATTAAGTTCCTTCTAGAGCTCCTTACAAAAAAATTAATTAGATTTACCCCCTATACTCTTGTTATCCGCATTAATCTTATTTATACCGTTATGCATAGCTATAAACTTATCCCTACTAGTAGAAACCTTCTCGTCCCGGATAATCTTAATATTTAAAGGGCTAGTAATGTTTATTGTTAGAAATAGAGATATTAGCGAGCCCTAAGAAGGATAGTAATAAACTGCTAATTAATACTGGAAAATCTTTTCCAAAATTTCTACCCCTTAGTTTAGGTAATTTGAACGGTTTAGCCCAAACTGGCCGTCGCTTAAATAGCGTAGTATACCAGCCTTAAATAGTTTTCCTTAAAGGTTTAGGAGCTAATTAACTAAGGTTAGTAATATATCCAGATATTTATAGTCTTTTTCTATTAAATAAAATGTAGGAGATATTAGTAGACTTATTGTAGTAGGTAGAGCTAAATGCTTACGTATATATTATATGGAGAGAGGGTCTTTAAAGAGGAAGCTATACTAGTATTAAAATATTAGGGAGGATAAGCCTCTTTATACCCGCTAGACTTAAACGCTTAGCAAACTAAATTTCGACCTATACGCTAAAATTTCCACCCTTTACGCAATTTCTAATAGTGCCGCTACGCTAATATAAGCTACCTATACCCTTAGCCAAACTAAACACGAATAGTAATTAAAATAGGATTTAGAAGTATATAAAAATATAAGCATATTCTAAAATTAGCATTATATAGCAACGATGTAAAAATTCGCAAAATTAGCACTATTAGGTTGTTTCCGTCCTTGCCTTAACGCCTTCCTCTTATTATTTACTTTATTTAACACCACGTCGTTATTAACCTTAGCTACTACCTCGTTTCGGTACTTATATATAAGTTAGGTTAGATATAAGTTTAAAATAGGTATATATATAAGTTTAAAGTACGTAAGAATTAAATTTATTACTAGTAACTAATAACCACCTTTACTTTAGCGCAGGCCGTAATAGTAGGAGAGGCGCACGCCATAGCGACTATGTCCTTTAGCTTTTTATTATTACCTATTTTAATCTGTATATCCGTTCCACTACGGTCTCTAAAAATATAAGGCAATTAATATTAGCCCCTTTAGGAATAAACTGCTAAAGCTTAAAAATTAAATTATTATCTGAGTCTACCCCTTTACAAACGCTTAAATTTTAGATGGCGTTAAAAAGCGTTTTAGTTGACCGCTAATAATTTTTAAGAGTAAGCTCTCTCTTAGACAAATTCCTATTTAAGCGTAGTAACTAGGTTTTGCCGATAATGCGTTAAATAATATAAGTATTAGAGATATAATGTATTTCGACGCCATTATATATTATTAGTTGATTTGCTATTTCTAATAGAAAGTAGTTAAATTAACTTATATTTTCGTAGTTAGGAGATTATCTAAATTAGATTAATATATCCTAAAGAAGCTCCAAATTTATATCTTTACTATAGGCTTAGATATAGGATAAAGGCATTTTAACTAAAGTATAAACTATAAATTTTTAAAAGATTAAGTTTAGTATAGTGTTATCCCAGATCTAGTTTAAAGTTGTTATAGAGATGGTTATCCCCTAATCTCTTCGTTTTTGCTACATAGCCGTTATAACGTTGTTCGCAAAATTGATTATATTTATCTTGTTAGCGAAGACCCATATCTTACTAAGCGCTAACTACTACTTATCGGAACTACTAAGATAGAGGAAGGGGTGCTATTTATAGAGCTATAAAATAAAAGTCCCTATTATATGCATGTCTTTAATTTTAGTATCCTTAAAGGCAACACATCCGTGTTTAGCTTTAACGAAAGGGCTAAAAAGAGCCTTCTTAAACTACAGCGCTTTGGTAAAAAGGAGGTTTTAGTATACTATAAACATTTTAGGGCCTGGTTAAACGGTAATTTTAATAACGTTATATAAGAGGGTTTGGATCCAGTTATTTCTAGCCTTAAATCGCTTTGTAATGCAATAAGCCTTTAAGGTTAAAGCTATAAATATATATAATTTAGAGTAGACGTTAGGTGAGAAACTAAGTTACAGGAGTTAGGGTACCTTTGTATTTAGATAGATTACGCCGCGTATATATATAGGAACACTCCATTATATAGATAGAATAAGATTCCTTAGCTAGTATTATTATATTAATAGCTAAGATATAAAATCTTTTCTATATAAAGGTTAGAATCTTATTTTATAGTCTTTACTAGTAATTATAAATTAAAGTAACTATTATTATCTATATACCTTTTTAATACTATACCAGCGATAATATATTACTACCTCTTTTCTTTATATAAAACCTTATATCCTTAAAAATAATCTCTCTTATATTTTTTTATAAACCTAGTCTTTTACTCTATCTCAAGTTTTTATATCTACTAAGACTATTTATTATATTAATATAATGTTTAACTATAGCATGTCTATATAATATACCTACAATAGCCTTAAGTCTAGGAGTATTTAGAATGTAGCTTCTTAGCATATATTTAATTAAGAGATCTCCTTTATAGCGAGTAATACGTTAATACTCCTTTCCAAATATTTCTTTAAAGTTGTCTAAAGAAAAAGTATTATCTATAATAATATTAAGGATCTATTACCATTAGTATAGTGTTATTTTATTTAATGCAGTTAATATTATATATTTTTTCTTATTAAGCTATAGTTCTTTACCCTCTTTGGTGTTATATATTAACTTTTCCAGCTTAAGAAGGTCTTATAATATACTTCTTATAAACATAAAATATCCTAGTATATTAAATTATATTAACTACGCTTAATATAGAGCTTACCTTTAGTGCTATATCTCTAGATAAGAATAATTTTTCTAGTATATATTTTATTCTTTTAGCTGTTTTCTAGAAGTTCTTTAGCGTATAAAATTACACTAGCAATTCTAATATCCGCCGCGAATAAATAACAGTGGAGTAAATCCTAAAGTTCTCTGGATAGCCGTATAGACTATTAAGTAGGATTAGAAACTCTCTAAGCTGTGTATCTATAAGCCCGAATAGTTATAAAGTAAAGCCTTTTTATTTTTTAATTAAAAGATTAATAGAAACACTATTAGAGTTATCCCCCCACTATACAATTATAAAAGGGTAAGTTTGAGTTAATAACTAGGCCCCTAGAGTCGGAAGGCAAAGTTAAATATAGTAACCCGCCTATATTTTCTATGGCCGAGGCAGCTTAATATATAAGTAGATACTATCTGTAGCTAATTTATACTTTTCTTCTATTATTACTAAGTCTAAGCAGAACTGATATTTGGTTTAACTTCTAATTATATACTATAGTTCTACAATTTATAGTGCCTTAGGACGATAGTCGTTAAGAGTTAAGAATGAAATTGTCTTTAGTCGCTAAGGCTCGCTAGCTTAAAAAGGAGGAATATTGCAATAGAAGATTCGACCGATCTAGAAGACTCCCATTAATATAAAGGTGGCGCTTAGCACTATAAGCACTACTTTACTTACAATAGTTGTCGTATACTGGTAAATAGATATTATAGTTGTAACTATAAGGAATATATACGTTTTAAGAAACACTTTGTAGAAATACCTTCTTATTAAAAGGATAAGTATAAGTAGAGTTAGAGTTGCGGCTTCCTAGAAGTTAAAAGCGTTAGCCAAATTATAGTATAGATTATTAATACTTATAATAATACCGTATATGTTTTTAACGTTCTTAAACAAGAATAATTTTATTATTAGGATTGTTACTATATAGAATATACTCTTTATAACGGTAATAATAGCAATTAAGCTATAAAAGCGTACTATAGACTATAGCGGTACTCCAATAATATATATAGCATATTCTAAATAATTCGAGAAGAATAATGGTATAAAATTTGCAAGTAAAAGGCGTGCAGCTCGTAAACTAGCATCTTTAAGAGTATTTACGCTAATAATATTAGATAAGATTGTTCTGGCTATATATATAGCTTATAATAAAGCTTTATAGCAAGGTACGCTCGTAAAGAGATAAAGGCGTAGGTAGATAAAGTTTTTAAATATCTAGAACTATGTAGAGGGTTTAAATAAAAAGTTAATAAAAGATGAAATAATATAAATAGTAATAATTATTACTAGGATGCCGCCAGTGGCAAGTGTGTAGAAGCTTAAAATCTCTATATAGATAGAAAAAGGTTATGCCTTTAAATTATATAGGGCACTAACTGTAAAAGTATATGCTAAATTTAGCCTAAAACACGTCCCTAAATTGTCGCCTAGCTTATATAGAACTATAATTAAATTATAAAAGCTATATATTTTAAGTTTAAGAAAACCTATATGCCTATACTTTATTTACAAATGCAGCAACCCTAATACTCTTTTAGAAAAACTGTAATAGCTTATATAATACTTTCTTAGTCGCTAAAATTAAACCTTATATAAATTCTAAGACAAAAACAACAACCCTCTCTAGTAGAAAATGTAGAAAATTGACCCTCTCCCTATTATAAATTACTAACTAAACTGTATATAAACTCTCTAGAGTCTAAAAGCAAATTGGAGAATATTATAAATAGCTAAAGGCGATAATAGTCCTCTTTCCGTAAAAGATGCTTAATAATATTTAGGAAAGCTAATGAGTTAAGCCTAACTTATAACGCTAATATATATTTCTTAACGCGGTACTAAGATCGGCTCTATATATATAAATCTAAAACTAATACGCCTTAGCCACTAACGGAATAGCAACTTATAACTAATTTATAATCTTCTTTTATAAGACGTTAGGACTAAAACTATTTTAGGCTTCTAGTATAGTAATTCCAGTTTAACCTATACCTAAGGGGAAACGAAAACGGCAGTGGAAAATACTAGTAGTAAGGGTTTAGTATTCTAATTCTAAAGTTAAAGAGAGAACTATAGCTATGCCTCCAGTTCTAAGATAACCACTACTAATAGATTTTTTAGTAAGGTAATTTTAAATTTAGAATAAAGTAGTTATAATTAATTTATCTAATATTACTGCTAAGACTATTTATAATAGAATAAAAAATCTATATATTTATTCTTACGGAGGTCCTATAGAGCTATATCTAGAGTTTTTACTATATATACTCCTGTATAGGAGAGCTTTATATAGGTATTCGTATACTTTTAAGATCTAACTTCTCTTTATTAGTAGCAAATATACTTTTTGCTGTAAAATACTATTTATTAACATCTATCGACTAGGGTAACCTCTTTATTAACGCTACTTTTACGTTCCCTTTCAGCGCATTATACCAAAATTGGTAATGCCTGTAATAATATTAGTATTATATATATCAATTAATAAATGGCTTTATCTCTACAACGAATCTTTCTAGCTAATTTTTTTATAGTATAGATATTGGTAGCAGTTACGCTGCTTACTATAGCTCTGTACGTGCTTTAGTATATACTTTAGCTAATATTAAAGTATTTCTTACACTTATAAGGTTTTCTTTAATTAGGATTATAAATTTCTAAATAGTCTATATAATTCTAAGGTAATAGTAATCGATAACATATATTACATTTCTTCTTCGCCGTGTCATAGAGAGGCTATAAATAGATAAAGTAGGGTAGAGTACGGAGAGAGGTATTATCTATTAAATTTAAATAAAGGCTGCCGTGTAGCAATTATATAGAATACCCAAGAGTGCTATTTTTGTTAACGTATTAGGTATAGTTAGTTAGAACTAAAGCCTAGCCGCCTTATACAGACCATAATATAGCGCGATTAAAACTAACTTATAACGAGAAGCCTTTACGTCCTTTACCTACTATAGATAAGGGTAGGGGTATGCAAAGGAGGGGCTGTTTTAGGATTTCCTAACTCCGTATACTAGCCTAGCTTAGGAAAAAGGGAAAATCGTATAGGCAGCCTTCTTTTCTTAAAGTAGAGTGTATTAATAATATAGATACTACTAAATAGGGGATCCCTAATACGGATGGTCCGTTATATCCTCACATATATAGTTTTCCGGTTTAGAATTACGTCGTTTTATTTATATTCTAGCACCTTCTAGTCCCTAAAGCCTTTTATATAACCTTCTCCTTTAGTTAACTACACCTATACATTCGTATACACTCACCTATCCTATTAAGAACTCTTTAATACTTACTAATTTTAATACTAACGCTATAACACGCTATAAAACCAGTAGTCCTCTAAAAAACACGTTAGTATTTCTATCTAGTATTAGGAAACAGCTTTGGAAAAAGCCTACTTAAAATATATTAACCTTACGCTTAAAACCTTTTAAACCTAAACCTATAAAAACCCCTCTACTACCGCGAAGGTTATTTCTTAAATTGCTAACTAAATTACGTATTTAAATATATAAGCTTCTTTTAGGCGGATTGGTAAAAACACTAGTTATTTAGCTGGTTTTAGGGTTCCGTTACGCGTTAATAATAGCCGTTATACTAGGAGCGGGAATATATATTAAAATCTTATATAGTTGCAGTTAAATTTACTATAAGGCACATAACGTCCTCTACGCAAAAAGAACCTTTTAGTTTAACTACGCCTTTACTCTTAGATTATTCTAGAGGAATCTTTATCTAGATACTACCCTAAAGATATTATCGCTTAAAGTAACCTACTTTCTCGGCGACGCAATAACTCTAAACTATAGCAACGATACTAAGCCCGTGGAGTTACTGCTAGTAGGCTATAACCGTTTAATTGCTAACAATATACGAATTACTAAGATATAGCATCCGTACTAAGATAATATCCTTTAACAAGATTTACTTTATAACGGTTAATACCTTAACCCCACGTTTTATTTAACCCCATTTAAAGACGCTTGCCTTTCTTTACCTAAGGATATTATAAGGCTTCTTATACGCTATAGAGCGTGTATTAATAGATATCCTATTACACGAGGCCGTCCACTCGCTTATATAGTCTAGAGAAGTCGCGAAAACCTAGTAAGATATCTTCTTAATAAAGGGGCGGATATTAACTTGCAATCCTTAGTGTCTATACTAACTATAATATACTATAAAGGTTATTACGGCATTACAGAGTTACTTATTAAGAGAGGTGCTAAAGTTAACACGTAAACTAGCTGCGGATCTCTACTAAGTAGAGCTTGCGCGATAGGTTATAAATCCTTCTTCTTATTTAAAACGGGGCTAAGATTAATTACCTAATTAAGATAGACCGGGATATTCTACGAAGTGTCCGCGGTTTAGTAAGCCTAAGAATACTATATTATTCGCCATTATACTATACAGTGCTTGGGGGACATAAGACTATCGTTAAGGTTTTATTTAAATATGGTGCTAAAACCCATATCTCTGGCTCTAAGGGTAATATTAAGCAGCTTAAACGTTAGATATAACGGAATATTAAAAAAAAATAGGAGTAGTAATAGGTACATCCTATTAGCTTAGAAATAGTTAGTAAGAATACTCTTATTCTAATAACTACTATTAACCTATTATAATTATAGGCAACCCTTCTAAAGTTCCGTAGTATTAAAAAGAAAATATAACTTTATTTTAGTGTTAATCTGACTAAGAATATTAGAGGGGATAAAGCGCTTACTAATTTTAACAAATTATAATTACTGGTTATTTAGAGGACTTTAAATAGTTTCCTAAAGCTTAATTTACTAAACTGTACTTTTATAGACGTGTTTCCAATATATTATCTACAAGTTATCGCTAATATGGGAATTAATACTATGCTAAGGATCGTCAAAAGCGTACGGCCCCCCTTTATAGATTCCTATTATCTAGAAGGCCTAGCACTAAAGTACTATTTGTTTTCTAGTTAGTATATCTCTAAATGTCTAACCGACCTCTTCTGTCGTAAGCTTATACCCCGCGTAGTAAATCTTTATACATAAGACTAATACCTATTATTAGGAACACTAATAACCCTAGCCCCTCTTTACTAGCTTACTTTATGCCCATACCTTAGAATAATCTAGTAGGGCCACAGAGCGTAAAGATAGGACATTTTATAATTAATTGTGTCTATCTAATTATAGAATGCAGATATAAATAACTACACCTACCGCTACCGTTTTAACGGTGGCCAAGCAGCCTTATAATCTTTACGCTTGCGGTGTTAAAGCCTAGTTATATCGTATTTAGAACAAAAAAAAGCTCTAGGAATATGATAGTCTGCAGTCCTAAACTAAGTATTAAGCCTTTATTGTTTTATAAACCACTTTACGCTATATAGAAAGCCGCTGAGTTTTCAGTAGTTTAGCTCGTCTGTTTTTAGGGAAAGAGTAAATTATATCGCGTAGGTGTCTGATATAGAAAACAATCTGTTTACTATATTATTGGCACTATAAGTAGATATCTTCTCCTCCTTTAAAAACAGCTAAAAGGCCTCTTTTGCTAGTTGTCTTACTAGTAAACTCTAAGGAAGATAAGAATAGCTTAGTTAGGGCATATATAATAGCATAACTATTATTTTGGTAACGTATAACCCCTTCGCATCTATAAAACCCATTCTTATAATATGGTAAGCAGTTTAACTCTAAATAGAATGAAGATATAAGTAATACTAAGACTACTTCTTCCCGTTTAGACTTTCCTAAGGGTTAAAATTAAACTACTCTTCGTAGGTTATCTATTTGCGTAATATTATTAAGCCCAGGTACTTATCCTACTTTAATATTTAATTAGAAGTAATCTTGCCTTAAATTTTCATTAAGACTATTATATATACCTTGCCATTGTTTCTAACTATCTGTATAGGAAGAAAGTAAGTTATAGATACTTTTTGCCCCCTAGGGCAGGAATTAGGATAGGAATCGGCATAGGAATTAGGACGTTGTATTTAGCTAAGGATCTGATATTATAGTCCCTAGAGAAAGAACTATATCTAGAGATTATTTGGGCTAGATATGCTTGCTTTCCTATAAACTAATTCTAATTAGATTGTTATATAATAGCGCACCATTTAAGTAAGGGCTACTTTTTAGATTTACTTAGGGAAATAAACTTATGTAATTAGCTTAAATATATTACTAAGCGCTAAATCTTACATCAGAGTAGCTAAGGTGGCTCTTACTCTATAAAAGGATTAGTATAAGCTTTAAGTATTCTTAGAAATACTTACGCTTCCTATATATTAATTTCTCTTTCCCACTTATATCCTTTACCTTAATTAGGATTAATAAAGAAGTAAAAGGAGGGAATATAGTGTACCAAAACCTGTTTTATGCATATTATAATTTGCGAAGACATGCGCCTAATTAGTTAAAATTAAAGTAGTAATAACTGCTACCTTTTTGCCCGATAGTTGTAGGTTTCTAAATATTTGTTAATTACTAAATATCTCCTTTAGTAAGGATTCTAGAGCAATTGTATTATAGTAGCCGTTAGACCTTTAAGCCTTAATAAGCTTTTTAATGTCGCCAAAAATGGATTTCTTTTCCTTTTGCTTTACGAAAAATCTCCTTATAATAGATTTAAAGTTCTTACTACACTATATAACGTCTTATAAGTAGAGACCTATACTAAGAATAATTAATCCTCCTAGTAATTTGGTTATTATTTTACTTAAATTTAGTATATCTTATTCTTACTAGAGCTTATACCTATAGTTAAATTAAAGAAATCTTGCAATTTGCATTCGGAACCTAAAGTCTTTTATAAGAGGATAAGGAACTCTAAAGGAACTACCCCCCTTATCCCGCCGCTATTAATACCAAGAATTCTAACCCTATAAGTTAGTGGTTTAATTAGTGCAGTAAGGAAGCTAGCTCTGCAAAGAATACATTCTAATATAGTAAACTTGTATTTAGCACTAAGCATACCTTTGCTAAACGTTTTAATATACGTATTACACACTAAATAACTATAGCTAAGTATGTGTTGCGGGATACGCATAAGATAGTAAAGGCATGTTTTATTAGACTTTAAAGTTAACTAGATAATTTTAGTAGATTAAGCTATACTTATATACGACTCTATAGAGGACGCATCATCGCTTTCCCTAGTCTATTTTTGTAGTTCTCGGAAATTGCAGCAAAACTTCTCCTTTACCTTCTAAAATTGCTTTAAGGTAAGCTCTTTAACGTTATAGACTAAATTAAAGGCTTTTAGGCCAGACTGTCTGTATAGCCGTAGGAGGATTTTAGGTGAAAATACTGTAATGTCTTTAGTAAGAAAAAAAAGACTTAATGTTTAGGGGAGCTTATAAGGGGCACTATAAGGATAAGCGTCTAAAAAGAGGCTCGAAGTAATGTATATAGTAATATCTTTATATAATATAACATATTTAACGCCCATTTATAAGAAGTTTTAAAGGTAGTTTGGTAATACGCCGTTATAAATTATATACGTTCTTATGGCCATAACGGGATTAAACGCTTTAGTAATAGTCTAGATTATATATCTTAAGTAAGCTTAATATAACCCTTTAAGATAGGTAGCTAAAAAGAGCTAATAGGATCAACGGCAAGCATCCCTAGAAAGGTTAATTTCTTTTGCAAGCTGCTCCTTTAATGGACGAAAGTAGGCCGTAGGCGAGAGCTTCTTATTAATTAGAAAAACAATAATTAAAGGAAATATTGCCTAAATATAAGAATTCGTACTAATAGTTTGCATCGCTTATTAATTATAAGCTCCGTTACTTATAGAGAATACTAGAATAAGCCTTAGCCGGATATTTTTAGGTAGATTTAAAAAAATATTTAAAGCGGTCCATCGTATAAGCTAGCTAAGGAGTAGGTCTATACTATTAAAGTTATCTATAAAAATTACGAGAACACTATACTGCGGTAAAATAATACGGGTAAGGGCTATGTTAAGCGCTATTTAGGTATTTATGTATAACCATATAAGCGGATACGTTGTTATTTTATAATAAGTTAACGGTGTCTGCTTTAGCGGAAGTATAACTTTAGTATTTTTATTGGCAAAGAATATGGGGTGTTCTGTGTATATTGTTGTATTATTTATACGTATATTTGCTATACCTCCAGATCGATTTCTTTTAGTATTATTATAGGGGAAAAGAAAACATAACGCTGTATCTTTATTTCCACCCATTTTGCCATAGAAAAAGACTATTAATAGTGTCTGTAAATGTGGTTTTGGAAGTTTATCTACTAAGTGCCGGAAATAACTAGTATCGCTAATTATAAGGCTATTAGAACCGGCAATCTGTAGCTATAAGACATGATTATAGGGAGATATACTTACTATAGATAAAGAGAAAACTAGAACATTTAATATATATAGTAGGGGTAGTGGTTTTAGGTAAAAATAGAAACTGCCTATAGTAATAGCATCCTTATTAAGGCCTCTCACCCTCTAAGGGAATCCCCTAACAAGCTATAGATAATTTAGATAACAATTATTATAATTTTTATAACAAATAAGGATATTACCGTGGTTCTACTAAAGTCCGCCTAGAAAATCTAGCCGTTAAAGGGCTAGAAGTTTGACCTACTTAAACTGTAGATAATAACTATATACAGCATCTTATCGATACATTTTATATAGAGGGCTGCGATAATCTTAATTTAAAGCACTGGGTAAAAGCCTTAATTTACAATAAAGATATTAGTAATATCTTATAGGCATTAGAAATAACGGTGAAAGAATTTATGCAGTATATTAATATACTAAAGACACTTTCCTATAGAGATAGATTATTTATTTGTCTAGAAGGTAGACACTAAATTAAGGTAGTAAAGCGATTTTTTAATACTAAAGAGAGGTAATAGGTAGTGGACTTTTATTCTTTTGGTTAGTTCCTAAATAATAACTAAAAAATATCTAACTAGGTATAGATCTCCCTAATATCTATAAAGATGCTTTTTAAACCAACTATTCCTATTTCCATCCCTTCTATAATAGCGACATTTATCGCAACTTACGCTATTATAAGTCTTGTAATAACAGATAGTACGATATTTAGATTAATTGGCTTTTACTAAGCAAGAGAAAAGATATACAAACATTAACTAAAAGGAAGGATTAGTCGTTAAGGCAAGCTTTTAATAGTCTAATAGAGTTTATTAGCCTCTAGGCAACGTTTAAAATAGGAACCTTATACTATATCCTAACAATAAAATGCGATAAGGTATTACGTATTTCCTATATAGCTAGAAGCTAGCTAATTTATATTAGGAGCTTGTCTATTATCTAGAACATATTTAAATAACTTATTTAGATATCCTTAGAGAACTTTACCCGTATTATCTAGACTTAAAAACTGTTTGTTTAATATAACTACTAGCTTCTACGTACTTAAAATATAACTAGGAAGAGATTAAATTACAAATGAAAAACGGATAGTTATTTTTTACGGTAAGAGATAGATATAGTAGAAGAGGAATATACCAACGTATTATAAATATTAAGGGACGCATTCCTTCACTTCTGTCGTTTATAGAAGATACTAAGTATTTAAAGGCTCTAGCAAAGGCTTTAAAGTCCCTATTTCCTATAAATATTAATAAAACTCTCCGGTCCAGTATATACGAAAGCTATTTACGCAATGCTAGGGCAAAAATTAAGCTTGCTAGAGGCTCTTTTTATACTATTAAAGTATCTCAAACTGTTGCATTTTCTATTGCGTATAAAACGATATAGCTAGCTGCTATACGTCACTCTCCGTAGCTAACCAAAATCCCTTACCTTAAGGATAAAGGAGAGTTAAAACTAGAGGCAATTATTAGTAAATATATATGGTCTCTATTTGCTAGTCTTGTATCTAAGTAAGGTTATATATTACTAAAGATAATTAAACTTTAAAAAGAGAGTCCTAACCAGTAGCTTATTTATTATTTTCTTAAAAACCACTTCCTAGAAAAGCGCTATCGCATTAAGCTACGAATTAAAATTATTAAATAAAAAATTTGCGATGCTATAAAGGACATCATAGCCTATAGTATATAAAAACCCCTTTTATTGCTTACCTAAGATATATAAAAGTACTCTATAACTTACCTTTGTGGACGTCCTTTTAATAAATCTTATTAAATTAACCGAGAATATCTTTATTTAAGATATATTTATAGGCTAGCAGAAAGGGAGCTAGAGTTATATATTAGCTTATTTGCAGTTAAAAGAGATATTTATTTCTTCTTCTTTGGCTACCTAACTGTAGAGGTAGAATTTCTTGCGTTATTCTTAGAACTTTCTAGTAATACTAATATAAGTACATTTTCCCCATTATATTCATCCTTTAAAGTCTCCAATGCTTTCTCTAATTTACTATCTGTCTCTAGCTTACCCTAGCTTACTTTACCTAACTTAGGTAAACTAGAGTAGGCGCTAAAGTAAAAGTAAAAGTAAGTGCCGAAGCTAGAGCTAGAGCTAGAGCTAGAGTAGGCGCTAGAGCTAAAGTAGGTGCTAGAGCTAAAGCTAAAGTAGGTGCTAGAGCTAGAGCTAAAGCTAGAGCTAGAGCAAAAGTAAGAGTAAGAGTAAGAGTAAGAGCAAGAGTAAGAGTAAGAGTAAAAGTAAAAGTAAGAGTAAGAGTAAGAGCAAGAGTAAGAGCAAGAGTAAAAGTAAGAGTAAGAGTAAGAGCGGGTGCTAGGGCCGTAGTGGAGGCGGGTACTATTCCAACTAGAGTTATTATTACGGCGGCCAAGATACCCTTTAGAGATGTAGGATATTACTAATCTACTAGGATAAGAAGTAACCTATAGGCCTTTCCCGTTCTTATATCTAGATTAATAGAATAATTTAGCAAAAGCTATCTAGCTATTTCCCATTATTTTCTATTTATAGGAAAGAAATATTTATCTTTTCCTAAATAATAAAGGCATAAGAAATATAGCACTTCCTTATATACTTTCCGTGCTTAATTATAAATATTTCTTTACCTTAATAAAAAGAAATAGAGTTAGTACTGTAGATATTGGAATAATATATGCGCTAGGATATAAAATAATCTTATTTGGCCCTATAGGTAGTATAATGTGTTTAATTAATATAGTTAAGAAGAGGAAAGAGGTTAAATTTTTGTTAGAGTGTCTTAGTACTTATAACTGTAAGAGCTTTATATAATCCTAGATAGTTAACTTTATAATAAAATTAAAGTAAGACTTAAGTAGTTTTAGTATAAAATATATAAAGTATATACCTTTTAATATATTCTATAACTTAGAGTTTAAATCTAATTACGTAATATCTGCTAAGAGAGTGATAATAATTAGGTATTTGTATTACCTTAATTATATATCTAGAAATATTATTATTAATAAGATTAAAAAATAGAAAGAGATTATTAGCGACTTAGTTAATTAAGGCACGAGCATAGTAGAAGGGTCGCGTAAGCCTATATAATTGGATTGTCTAAAAACAAGGATCTAAAGCTAGAGAAAAGGAAAGGAGGGGGGTAGTAGCGGTGCTTAACGTTTTATAAGATCCTTTAGTTATATAACTGCAATCTGCTATATTCTGCCAGTACCGTAATAGAGACTTAGAAATAATTAATTTAATAAAGGGCCCTTATATTATAATTTAAATACTAAGAATATTTAAGTAATATTTATTTAATTATATCGGCAACAGTTATAGAACACCCGCAGTAGTTTAAGAGAGCCTTTTTTATCTCATTCCCAGACCTTTGTTTAAGGTTTAACCGCGTATTAAATACGGAGGAAATAACGGACCTATCTACTCGCCTTTTTGCTCTTTAACTAAAACGCGTTTAATAGCCTTAGCATCTTATTATAAGGGACTTAAGGTTTAATCTAGGGAAGGTTAAGCGGTACTGTGTATAAGGGATGCCCTAAGGCTGTCCAGGACACCAGTTTACCTTAGAAGCTTAGACTAAGAAATTGATTATATAAATATAGAAATATCCGCACCGTCCGCTAAGCTAATTTAGGACGGTAATTGTTTTCTTAGTCTAAGGGACTTTGGCGAGATTTGTAGAAAACCTAAATATTGTTTATATAAGAGGACCTTATTAACTTTAACAAAATTAATCTACCCTCCTATAATACCTGTTAATATAAAAATTACACTAAATTATAGAGAAAAGCCTACTCTATAAGTTATGAGATCTTTAGCTCCTTATATGCGCGCGACGTTAAGAGGAATTTGTCGCTGTAGAGGCCCTAATTTTACCTTTGCACCGCCGAGCTGCTTAGTAAATACCAACGCTAAACGCTTGCGCCCACGCCGCTAGCCCTCTGCGTAGAGCTGTGGAGCTTTGCGAGAGCTTTGCGGAACAAAGCTTAGGGGAGACCTGTATAAAGCTCTGTATAAAGCTCTACACGAAGCTTTACGGAGGCTCTACATAAAGCTTTGTATAAAGCTTTACACGATGCTCTGTACGAAGCTTTGCACAATGCTCTATACAATACTCTACACGAAGCTTTATATAATACTCTACACGATGCTCTACGGATGCTCTATATAAAGCTCTATAGAGGCTCTATATAAAGCTCTGCGGAGGCTCTATATAAAGCTCTACATAGAGCTCTATATAGAGCTCTACTAAAGCTCTACAAAAGCTCTGCATGAAGCTCTGTATAAAGCTCTATAAAAGCTCTACCTAAAGCTCTACTCGAGGCTTTACTCAAAGCCCTATATAGAGCTTAAAAGCTCTACTATTACGTAGCACTAATATACTAGGAAGGTTCTATAATCGCTTATATAAACGCCTATACAAACGCCTATATAATTAATCGATTAATTGCCCATACAATCATCTCTACAAACGTCTCCGCAATTGATCGCCTGTACGAACATCCGCACGTCTATACGCCTGCACGTGGCTCCGCACAAAGCTCCGCACGAGGCTCTACATAAAGCTCCGCACGAAGCTCTACACAAGGCTCCGCACGAAGCTCTATATAAGGCTTTGTATAAAGCTCTATATAAAGCTCTACACGAAGCTTTACACAAAGCTCTACACAAAGCTTACCCCCTAGTAGTAGCTCTGGGCTAAGGGAGGATATTTTCAAGGAAGGACCTAACTATAGTACCTACTAGGTGTTGTAATAGCTTTAAGTAGTAGATATCTATATATCTATATAGTTTCATTAATATTAGCAGACTATTTAATAAGATATAATACGTGCTTAGGCTTTTAACAACGCGTTTTTTAACTTTAACGAAATTAATATTAAGACTAAGTAATAGCTGTATTATAAAATTCACTAGTAGGTATAGATTTGCTTCGCAAATCCTATCCCTCCTTATACTACGCAGCCCCCCGCCCCGCTATGCTTCCCTCTATATTAATATAAAGTCGGCTACTACGCAGCCTCCTTTATATCTTATAGAGGGAAGCGTAGTAGGGTAGGGGGCTGCGCTATAGGGGCTGCTTCGCAGCAGGGGGCTATATATATTATATATTACTTTATTATAACGCCTATCTATTATAACGGTGTTAGGGTACGTTACTTAGTAAATTCTGCTATATTATAAAGAATACTAAGCTAAGGAAAAGGAAAAGGGGTTGCTAGGACTGATATAAATATATAAAGCTAGCGGCTAAGGCGCTAATAGTGTTATGGGACTACCCTATAATACCTTATATATATCCACCTATTTCTACTATCTTAACCTCTATATTAGCGACTTAGTTAATTAAGGCATGTAATGGCAATCTAAGGCAATTTACTATTACGTAATAGCAATCTAATAGCAATCTACTAGTACCGTAATACTCTACCATATTCTACCTACTCTGTTAGTAGGATATAGTAGAACCCTAGTAGAGTATAACAGAACATAGCAGAATATGGCAGAATTTAGCGGGTGGAAAGTAGCGGAATTTAGTAGGTGGAAAATGGCGGAATTTAGTAGGTAGAACGTGGCAGAAATTAGTAGGTAGAAAGTGGTGGAATTTAGCAGGTAAAAAGTGGCGGAATTTAGCAGGTAGAAAGTAGCGGAATTTAGTAGGTAGAAAGTAGCAGAATTTAGTAGGTAAAAAGTAATAGAATTTAGTAAGTGACGTGGCCTAGTACCGTTATATCTGTAATTCTACCGAATTCTACTACTCCTATAAATTCTACTAAACTCTACCGTATTTTACCGCACTTTGCTATAATCTAATTATTAGTAAAAAGTATATTGGCAGAATTTGGCAGAATTTAGCAGATAAATAAGATATTAAGGAACTTTAACCGGCGGTCAAAGTTGTCTAATTAGTTAGATTCTTGCTAAGAGGGTTATACTAAGCTATATTACGTAATGTTACGGGACACTACCGTAACGCCCACCTATTTCTACCGTCTTAATTTCTACTATATTTTACCTGCCCTGTTAGTAAAATATAGCAGAACCCTAGCAGAAAATAGTAGAAGATGGTAGAAGATAGCAGAAGACACGCTCTAGCACTATTACTTTATTAGCCTCTATAAAACTTCTAAGTATACTATATTCTTAATGCGGCCTTTCTACGCGGGCTTAGTATTAGGGCGGGTAACGCGGCTTAGCATAATATACAGCTAGCTATAGCTAAATACCTTTGGATTAAGTAATAGGCCAATATAGGATAAGCTCTGGCCCTGGGCCTTATTAGTAGTTATAGCGAATATAAGCTTTATAGGAAACTGGTAACGGGCAAACTTAATACTATTAGTAGAGTTTAGGGTGTGTAATGGCATGCGGGGGAGCTATACAATAGCACTATGGCGCTGCGATCTAAGAATTAGGCATTTTAAAAGCCTAGGGGTAACGGATAAAACTACTAGGCGTGTCCCGTTATATAGGCCGTTGCTAAAATTAATATTGCGAAGGAGTATAACCGGGTAGCTAACCTTTAAGCGCAGCTAATGCGGCGGTAGAGTGGCAAGATTTATAGTATATAGGAACTTAATAGGGTAAGAGGAGGCTCCGGTTTTATTATTAGAATAGATAATTAAGGCGGAGGTAATCTGGCGGCTAGGCATACTAGTAAGTAAAAGGCCGTTTAGCGTATTAACGGCGTCGTTTTTTAGGGTAAGGATAGCAGAATTACGTAGAAGCTTTAAGGCAAGAAGCTGGTGCCTTATATTTAGAAACACCTTAGCTATAAGAGCCTCTTGGCTGTTACTAATAGCCTAGTCACGCTTGTCCTACTAGATAGTGCCGTCTAAATTAATATGCTCGCTAATGTGGAGTAACTAGTCTGCAAATACAGCGATCTTCTAGCGCTTGGAAGTGGTAAGGCTAGGGCGCTATAGATGTATATTCTGTATAAGGCGGAAGACGTATACGTAGCGCTATAAAAAGGAGCGTTTTAAGGAGGCGCTTATAATCTACCTATAGGTACCCTTTTTTATAACGGAAAGAGTCTGGTAGAAGTTACTGTAGAAGCATACTATAATTCCGCTAAAGGGGAGCTAGCGCCTAGGGTTGTTAGCGGCGTAGAGGTTCTATAGGGTGCGTAATACGGCCTTAATAGTATAGCGGTAGTATATAACTAACTCGTCCTAAAAGATAAGGTAGGTCTGCTGTAGAAGCTTAGCAAAATAGGACTGCTTCTAAATGCTATAGGTGCTATCCTTATCTACGTTAATCGGGATCTTAAAGCGTAAGTAGGTAGTAGTTCCGCTAGAGAGTAATATTGCTATAATGCCTAAGGTAGCAATGGCCAGCGCTATATAGTTTTGTAGTCTCTAGTAGGTAAGCACGGTATTTTATAGAAATGTCTTTTTAGTGCTACCGGGGCCGTTAATAAAGAAGAGACCGCCGTTATTAGCATCTATAGCATAGTTAAGCGTGCTAAAGATTAAGCGCTGCTCTGTGTTAAGGAAGGGAACGGCTGCCGTAACCTCCGCCTGTAAATCCTTAGTAGAAAAGCTAAGCTGCTTATATAAAAGGCGATTCTAAAGCAAAGTATGCTCCTTAATCTAGCTGCGTTAAGGTTTAAGGAGGTCGCAGTGTTCTAGATTAAGGTTACGGCTAATAAGCAGGGCGCGTAGATAGCAGAGCGTAAGGTCCTCAGCCTACTCCTAGGTTAGGTCAAAAACGGCGTAAATAGTACGTAGCTGGTAAAAGCAGTTATCCGCTAGGTCCCTTTAGAATAGATCCTATAAGGCGCGCGGATCCGCAGGCCTATAGCTAGCTAGTATAGTAATAAATAGCTCGCGGAACCGCCTTTTAAGCTAAAAGTGTGCGGCCTTATATAGCGCCTATATATACTCCCTATTATCCTAAAGCAAGCTACGCGCGAGGCACGCTGCCTAAAAGGTAGGGTATAGCTAGCCTCCAAACGTCCTTACGTCTTTAAAAGAGCACTAGCCGGTAATATTAACTAGAAGAAGCCGTAGGTAGTATACCTCCCCCACGCTAATTGGAATCTAAATAATATGGCTAATAGAGAACCCCTTACGGTAAGGGAGCTACTACTTACGCCGCCTATTCCAGGTGTAGTGCGCAGGAAAGTTATAATAAAAGATTTTTATACGCTGTCTTGCGTTCTCCGTAAAGAACTCTATAAGCGTAGTTTTATATATAGTGTCTTGGGCTAGACGCTTCTCTAAGGCCTAATTGGGCTAGATTGCGATAAACTACTAGCCTTTTAGATAGATTATAAGCTGCTATACGGGAACGGAGCGGCTATGCGTATAGTGCTTATAAATTCTCTATAGAGCCTTATGCGCGGTGATATACAGGGCGTCTATATACTCCTTAATCTTATCTATAGGCTGCTACAGCCTTACCCCGGCGGCCTAGGCTTCTAGGGTTATAGTAGCGTAATTAGGGCCTTTATATATGTACTTAAATGCGTACTTTACAGCGCAGTATCCTATATAGGACTCTACATTAATATACGCGTTAAAGCGGGTTAAAAAGTACGCGTTGTAAGGCGCTACGTCTCTGCTGCTATATATATAGCTTTGCCTAGGCTTTATAAAGGTAGGGCCGTCCCGCGGGCGCTTATATAGCGGCTTATTATTATTTCTAACTATAGTCTCCTTCTAGAAGGCGTAAGGGAACTAAAACCTACATTTTTTATTATGTATATCGGGCGCAGAGGTATTATAGGTGCCGTAAGGGCTGTGTAGCATATTGCAGGTAACGACATCGTGTAAGAGCGGGTCTGCTATTAGATCTAGAATATCCGCCTAAACAACTAGGTCGATATCCTTAGTAGTTACTAGCTATAAGCTAGGCTTTATAATTACTAGTATATACGCGTAAGGGAGCCCGCGCTTCTAGAACTTAATAATTTAGTAAATTATAGCGGTATTGCCTAGTACGCGGGACTTTAAAATCTTATACTATAGCTGCTTTAGCTTAATCCAAAAGACGCGATCTACTAAATCTAGGCGATCTTTTGCGCTTTAACCCGCCTCTAGCTCTGCCTAGATCTCCTACTAGCGTAGGTTATACGTAAAGGTAATAAAATAGTTAGGGGGGCCGTAATACCGCGTAAGTGCTATAGCGTTAAGATAGGCATTATATATCTAGCGTGGGGAGCCAATATAAGATATAGGAAGGATAATATTCTAGCCGATATTGCTTCTTATAGCCTAATTGTTAACATAGAGCGCGTTAAGTATGCCCGTATACTATACAATCCGTAGGTTTTTTTAGTTATAGCGCAGCCACTAAAGGCGGGCGCTGGCGATTAAGGCGTACGCGTCTACTATAATCTTATAGAGTAGCCTTCTAGCAAGAAGCTGGGGGGAAAGAGGACGCCGGAGCTATAGGTAATATTTCCACCACTACTGCTATAAGACGCGTTTAGATTCATTACGGCCCTGGCGTATAGTATTAGCCTTATTAGCCTTATTACTATTAGCCTCAGAGTTCTCCCCTATAGTATTATTAATATCTATTATACAATCCCGTGGCACCCACGCCCTATTTATAAGGGGGTAGTTAATCCGCTAGCTAAGCTTGCTGTATAGGTAGAGTAGAGGGTAGTGGAGGGGGAGATAGATAGGCAGCCGCTTATTAATAAACTCTAAACCTTCCTCCTTATTCTATAGCACGATCTAGCAAACGCCTTACGCAGCTTATACGGAGGTAGGGATAAAAGTAGTAACCTTAGTTACGGTAGGGCGATTGTATATATAGGGGTTGGTGCCTATAGCTTTTATAATACTAATAGAAAGACTTACGCTTCTATTATTCCAGATACGCTGTGTATTTATCCGCAGATACTATATAAAAGGATTACTGTTATATTGAACCTCCTAAATCGTCCTAAGAACCGCCCTATTTAGATTTTTAAATGCTTAGCTACAGCGCTTAAGTTACTTATCCTTCCCGTTAAATATATATAGCTGCGCGAATAAAGCGTTGCGGCTAGCATAAGGATATAAGGATCCGATCCGGTAGTATAGCTGCCTATAGGCTTAGAAGGTATATATACTTTAAAGCTGCTATATAAGCTGTTTGTTAATTAAAGCGCCAAGGGAGCAGAATGCAAAGGAATTATTATAGTGGTGGATAGATTTATAGAATTCTTCTAATCTAAATGTCCGCTGTATACGTATATTTACGCCTTCTAATTCCGCTAGCAGCCGCTAGAGATTATATAGGTAGTTTACCTGTATAGGAACGCGTATAGCACTATTAGCGCAGTAAAAGAAGCGGGGGTTTTTCTTTATAAAGTAAATGTTTCTCTCCTCTAGCCAGTATAGGGCCTTATAGTGGCTGCACTTATATATAGCCCGCCCTATAACAAACCGATAATCTATACCCTACTATAAAGGCTCCCTTATAATATTTAGGCCTAGCTTATACGCCTAGCCCGCGTGAAACGGAGCGTAATAGAAGCCTATATCTAGTATAAGGCGCGGATTAAAGCGGGCGTTAGCATTAGTGTTTTGGGGCAGTAGCCGTTTTTATATAGGCGAAACTTCCTCTTCCTTTACCTATAGCCTACTAGTGCGTCTTTGCTGGGAGTAAAGTATTACTAAGGCGTGCTAGGGCGGAGGAAGAGAAGGAGTAAGAGAAGGAGAAGAGGGTAAATGGTTACTAAAGCTAGCGGAATTAAGGCGTATCTCTATTTGTCGACCGGCATACGCCTATATCTATTACAAGTTAGTACGTACGTTAAAAGAATAAAGGAGAGTAAGGGACTTCCGCTAGGCGGTAGAGTAGGAAGGCGTAGCCGTAAATATATCATCTTCCTCCTACTAGGGTTACTCTGCTAGGTGGCCTTTCTGTTATAAGGGTTGCTCTATAGAGCGGTGCTCTATATGCTAAAAAGATAAAGCTTACTATAATCCATTTTAAGTATACTAATTTTATAGTTGCTGCTGTAAATACCTATTTCTTTTAGATCTAGGAGCCATATCTATATAGTAGTAGAAATAGTTTCCGCAGTGGAGTTTATACAAAAATTCTATAGAGCTCTATATAGAGCTCCGTACATAGCTCCGTGTATAGCTTACCCCTAAGTTTGTTTACTTAGGTCCTCGCGAAGGTCCTTATAAAGCTCTTTACGTTTAGGCAGACATAGAGCTTACAACTCTATTAGGGCCCATAAATGTGGCTATAAGGCTTTGCAAATTAGATGCATTAAGTAAGTAAAGGATTATCTACAAAACTATAAAGCGGATTTGCGAAATCTTATCTAGAAAAGTTATTGTTATATAAATAGGGCGTAATTTTTAAAGTTGGTGGTGGTTGGTTAAAGTCTTAGATTAACTTTTATTATAAGTATTTAATACTATTTAGAAGCCCTAATTCTTAAAAATAATATATGAACTTTTGGTAATACTAACGCGTTATATAAATAAATAAATTAGATATCCACAATCTCTATTTAGCGGATTTTGCTTAGGATTTTAATAAAACTCGCTAAAGCCAACGCTAGCTAAAAAAAATCACGTCTAGGCTCGCTAAGGTAAGATGCTGGTGGTATTCTCAGCCTGTTAACCAATAGATTATTATAACTACACTAATGACTTTAGCTCGACTTATGCCCAGCTTTAGATTTTCAGGTTATTATACTGCAATTATTATTATTAAGATTATTTAAAATAGCTATATAGTACAAAATGCTCCTTATTAACTATCGTTTTATTCTTCTAAGTATTTTAATAGCATTTTCCGTATTAACTTCTGGCTAATAACTGTATAGTTTTTCCCCTTTACATTTACCACTTGCAACGCAAAACCGCAAGGCAATCGTCTAAAGGATTTTTACGTACTCTTAAATAAACCTCGTAACGCAAATAGCTAGAATAATTAGATTAGGATATAGATTAAAGAGGAGATCTAATAAACCCGCTTTACCTAGTATAAACTTAAATACTCCTTAGATGGCGACCTAAACTTTATACTAACGCTACTTAGTATAGTATAAGGGCCTAGATTAGATAGTATAGGCCTTTATAAGTTAACCTAAAAGAGGAGATTTATACGGCTATAGCCTAATGGGGAAATAAGGGAGTAAATTAAACGGGTTAAACTGCGCGGCGTAGGCTTATAGGGGTATAGCTCGGTAAAGAGTAAACCGGATTAAATAGTGTCAGCTAAGTTTAGCCTAAGTTACGTAGATTATTATATAGACACGGCCTAATCAAGAGTAGAGGGTTATATTAGTGGGCCCCTACCATCTAAGCGAGTAGGGTAGGTATAGCTAATATATATAAGACAGTTCTAACGTTAACTAGCTAGCAGAGCGGCGTAGATTTAAGGTAGGTATAGCTCTAAGGAGCGTAAGAAGCTATAGTAAGGGGAGTAGTATTATATAAAGACGGCCTAATGCAAAACAAGGGGCTAGATTAGATGGTGTAAGCGTTTATAAGTAAACCGGATTAGATAAGTCTAATATCTAAAAGTTAATTAAGTAGGGTAAATTTATATAAGTACTAATAGCGGACAACGCCGGGGTCAGATTTAATAAATTATAGCACTTTTAGCTAAACTACCAGCGTAGAGCCTAGGGGAATAGCTCGGTGATATCTTTGTATAGGTTTAATTAAGCGGGGCTAGCTTATACGGACGTGGTTTTAATTGTAAACATTAATATAAAATTAGGCAGCTCTAATCTCTAGAAGTTTATCTACTTAGGCGACTTTATATAAGTATACTAGATAAAACTACGGGAATCTGGCTAGATTGTATAGTGGCGGCGCTCCTTAAACTTAGTAAGTAGGGTAGGATTTTACAAAGCGAAGAGTATCTAGGTATTATTAGATGGTGCTAGCCTTTGCAAAGTTAAGAGGATTTCTTAGGTATAACTCCTTATAACCCGCTTTATTAAACCCTTAAAGTTATAGCGTACTAGCCTAAAGTAAAGCTTAACCCTCTTTATTAAATATCTTAACATCCCTAATTCAGAGACGGCTATATCTTCCCTTTTACCGCTAACGTTAACCGCACTATAGATAAGGAGCTAGAGATACTAGTGACTATAGGCTATAATAAGGAAGAGTATAGTATAGAGGAGCTGCTAGCGGACACTTTATGGATTATAACGACTAGGGAGTTAAATAATAAGCGTAGGAAGCTCTAGCAGCGTATAAAGAAGAGGGAAATAAGGAAGAAGAGGGAAAAGGAAGAAGGTAAGCGCTAGAGGCAAACGTAAGCGTAAGCGCGAAAGCAGGTGCCCAACTCCTCCTTATTTTTATTACCCTCCTCGTCTTCTAATATATTACTAGGTAACACTCTAGGTGTTCTAATTATACTAAATAGCGAGGAGCTAGTTAAGAATCCTAACTGCTCTCTATTAGGCTCTACCCAGTTAGATATTACTAAAATAGTATCTATAATATCCACTTATAGTAAATGCGGGATTTCTAAGGAGTTCCTCCGGGTAATATTAAAGCTTATTTAGCCACGTCTTACAAAAGATAACTCCCTCTTAGAATTTTTTTAAATGGCGAAGCTATTAATTAAGACGCGTTTATGCTACGAATGTGTTTTGGTGCAATTAAGCAACATGTTAAAGATAAGTCTAATTCTAAAGATGGAGCTCTAAATGATTTTAATTTAGGGGCAAAGCTTATGGGTTTGTTTAGATCTATGCTAGAAAAGTAGACTTAAAGCTAGTTATTTTTCTTCTATTAGTTAATTCTTCTTGCCCTTATTATTAAATCTTCTCGCCCTTTTATTTGTTAAAAATACTAGCCTATTCTTATAACGTCCGTCCCTAGGTTATAAAAAACCCACCGTACCGGAAAATATAAGGGGTACTTTGACTTTAAGCGACTATAACTCTGCGCACATATTAAGCTTTACTATAATTCCGTATAAGTCGTATGCTATAGCTACTTTTAAATATTTAGGACCCCTTCTACTTATAAATTTATGTTTATATCGTCGCCTTTGCGCCTAGTGTATAAAAGCACCACCGTTAAGCTCTTACCACTTATAATACTATAAAAGGGTCTTGTTTAAGCCTTAGAGCCTTACTATAATACTAGGAAGTTATTATTAGCTTTATATCTACTATAATGCGTAAATTTATATAAGGTTACTACGCGGGTTTGTTACGGACGCTTTAAGTACAATGTTACGACTACTTAGAGAAGAGTTAGAAGAAGCTAGTTGGTTAATATAAGCACGGTCTAGGATAGAACCTATGGAACTATATAATAAGGAATGGTAGCTAAAGTTTTTTTTTTATTTTTTTTATTTTTATATCCGTTGTATTATACTACGTACAATACTGCGCATGCAGCCTTTAGGCTATGGCGCTATAGTTCTATATACATGAATCCTTTCTAGGCAGCTTAATATGTACTAGTAGCTATGTCCTAGTAGTTTATAAATCCCTAAACTAGGGATTTACCGCTTCCTCGTAAGATACTAGGTTGCTAATAACTATTAGGTAGTGAGAAAACGATAGGAAAATAATAGAAAAAAATTGGAATAAAATCCTAAATAATCCTAACGCCTGTCCCTGTCCTTTTTATAGTTTATTTCTGTCCTTTTGCTTTTTATGGTCTATCTACTAGGACTTTTAGTAGGAGTTGCCTCCTTCTAGAGATCCTTCTGCTCTTAGCCACTTCCCAGTAGCTATTTTTGTCCTACTTAAGAATAGAAAAAGCGCCCTTCTTCCTTTCTTTGTACAAAAAAGCTTCTCTAAGGAGAGAGAAGAGCCTATTTGTCTTTGCATTTCCTTTCTATCTTCCCAATGTAGTCTGCATTCTAGTAAGAGATGCGTAGGGGTTTGTACCGCGGTACAGTCCTTAAAGCATCTACCTTCTTTATCCTTCCCTATTGTTTTAGAGAAGGATTTAAAGAAGCCTTTTCCTAGTTTTAGTTGAAAGAAAGCTGATTGTAGCTTTTTAGGATATTTATACTTAGTAGCTTTAAAAGAGAAAGGGTAGTTTCCTTTACAGATTCTAGTATAGTGTTTTCCTTTGCTTTTNTTCTGTTGCNAATTGTTTTTCCACTNTTCTAGTNTCTTTTCTCTTGCTCGTTTCCCTAGGTAGGCTAGAGAAGAATAAGAAGATTTTATTTTTCTTCTAGAGAGGCCCTTTTTAGCTAGTTTATCTGCTATTTTATTTCCGTAGATTCCTAGGTGGCTAGGGACCCAATAGAAGTTAATAGAGATATTCCTACTAGCTAGATAGGAACAGCTTTGCGTAATTTTAAAGACTAGTTCTTGCCCTCCTGTAAGAGAATTAAGCTGTAATCTCTTAATAGCCGCTTAGCTATCTATAAAGATATAAACCTGTTTCTCTTCTAGTCTTTATTGTTTTAGGTGTTCTAGGGCCCTATAGACTGCATAAAGCTCTGCGTCCATAATTTCCATATAGGGCCCTAGATTCCAGTTTGTTGCATATTTAATCCTATTTCTCTCTCCTATTTTGCATACGGCTGCTGCATTTGATTTATTGTCTTTAGAGCCATCTGTATAGTATATATCTACTAGGTCCCACTTTAGGGATTTTTGTAGATTTTCTACTAGTCTTAGATGTTCTTATGCAGCTTCTTCTTTACTACCCTTAGAGATAGAAAAGAAAGCGGGAATAGGAGGAGACCACGGTTTTTGCCAGTTTAGAGAGACTCTCTCTATATTCCAATTTTGGATTAGCTTCTAAACTCTAGTGGTTAGAGATAGTAGCTGTGTTTTTGGCTGTAAGAGGTGCTTTATAGTAGAGTTTTTAGGGCTAGGGTAGCTAAAGTTATATAAGGTGCTACGTAAGGAACGCGAGGAATAAAGGGAACTCATGTACCTTATATATAAGACGTATATTACGTATAAGAAGGATTTCATAGAAGTACGGTTGTGTATTTAAGGACCCTTAGTCCCTACCTAGATAGTTCCTTCCTTATAGTAATTCTTAGAATATAATTAGAGTTAATCTATTAGGCAACCACTCCACCAGTTATTATTTACGTTGTTAACTACTGTCTTTATATTTCCTATATACCTAGCCTATTAACAGAACCTATTATAGTTCCTACTATAAGGTTCCGTTATATAATTACTACCCAGTTACAGTATTAAATATAGAAAGTTAAATAATATGCCACTAAAAGCAGCTACCATAACGCTATTAACGGCGGTAACTACTTTAAGGTTAGGGGGTGACACTAGTATAGCGGACACTGACTCGCAATAACCTGTAACGGTAGAATAATTATAAGAAATAGTGGATTAATTAATAGAAAATAATGCGACACTTAAAAACAGACTTAATGGAATTAAAGCAGTAAAGGTTACGTTACTATTAATTAAATAATTCTTAGGAGAAAGATTAAAGCTTAAAGGACTTCTAATATAGATGTATTTTAAAGTTATGCAAGAAGGGGCTAAGTTAGCTATGATAATGGACTAGATAGCCTACGCAGGACTATTCCTAATGGGTTGGGTACTTAAATGGTTTAAACCCTACTTAATAGAAACTACTAATTAAGAGGTATAATTTGTGTTTTTTAGCTAGGTAGGATTTATGGAACAATTAATATAGATATTTAGGGATCTGGAAGTAACAACTATAGTAAAGAGGAAGCTTTAGGACCTAATATAGCGAACTTTAGTAATTAAGTATATAATATAGTTTTAAATACTTATAATATAAGTCGAATGGAATAATAAGGCGCTTATGGTATAGTATAAATAAGGACTTAAGGCTAAAGTCTAGGATATAATTATTCTAATAGAAGATACGGACATCCTAAGGGAATTAATAGATTAAGCGATTAAGATTAATAATAGGATCTTCTAAAGGGAACAGGCTAAAAGAGGCTAGGATAGAGTTCTATAGTTATATAAGGTGTAAAGTACGTAACAACTAAAGCCAAATTAGATATTATGGTATAGCGTAAAGCTAATAGACCTAAGTGGTACTAAAGAAGCCTATAAAAGATGGAGTAAGAAACTATAAAAACCTAGAGGTTAAGGATCTAGTAATTATAGGACTAAGGAGTAGAGGCTAAACTAGGGATCTTAATAGCAGAAGATGTTTAGGTGGACTCTATAATAAAGTTAATAGTTTAGAGATAGAGCTTATATAAATTGCGAAAAATAGGGTTACTTTATAAGGGATTATAAAGATAGTTAAAGTTACTATATAATAAAGGGAACTAAACTAATAATATATAATATACACGTATAGAGGGATAATAGTATACTATAAGGAATAAAAGAGTATTTAATTAAAAGTTTTGCGTTTTATTATAATAATATATACTAAATTTATAAAGACGCTAAGTATAGTNNAAGCTATTAGCTATAAGAGCCAGAGTTAAAGGGACTTAGAGGAACTAAAGAGTTAAATAAAGAATAAGATTAACTCTATAAGCTGGATTAAGATATTATAGTAACGTGCGGATAATAATTAGTAACAATAACAATGGAGTTAGAGTACTTATTAATTAATAGTGACGAGGATAGTAAAGGAACTAACTGGGGGTATCTAAACCTTAATAACGCAATAGAAGTAGAGACTAAGACCGCTATAGAGCAAGGTTTAGTAATAGGTATTATAATACCGTTAGATACGGCATCTATTGCTTTATAAGACAAAAGGAGTAATATCTAGAGATAATTAAGTAAGTAGACGACTACTAGTGCTAGCTTACCACTTAATAAAGGTAAAAGGCTAAAGGCTTAAGATTTTTATAGTAAGATAAGAGATAACTAAGATTCTTAAGACAAGATAAGGTAAGCTTAAAGACCTATAATGGACAGAAACTAATAGAGTAGAGTAGTAGCTTAGTTTAAAGATATATAAATAAGCTTAGGATAAGAATTCCTAACGGTATAAGACTTTTAAGATGAGATAAGTAAGATCTAGGACTCTTAAGATGAGATAAGGACACTAGTTAAGCCTAGTTGGACTAAGGCTAGAGCTAAGCTTAAGTTAGAAGTAAGCTTAGGATTAAAGAATCTAAAGAGTTAAGAATTTGGAGTATAAATTAGAACACCTATAAATAAAAGGCAAAGAACTTCTTTATAGATTAGAAAATCTATAGCGCAAATAGCAATTAGACTAGGAGATAGATATATAAACCCAGAAGACTTACTAGGGGAATATAGTATTCAGCCTAAAGATTAGAAGTTTAATACCAAGATTAGGAAGTATAAAGACTTTAAGAATCTACTTACAAGACACGACATAAAGGAAACTATAGAGGAATTTAGTGTTACGGACACTTTAAGTACAATGTTACGACTACTTGGAGAAGAGACGGAAGAAGCTAGTTGGTTAATTTAGGCACGGTCTAGGATAGAGCCAATAGAACTATGTGACGAGGAATAGTAACTAAGGTCATATAATGTAATCTATATAATCTATATAATCTGCGAGATCTATAACAGAGTAGATAGAGCATATATATATTACGTATAAGAAGGATTTTCATAGGAGTACGGTTGTGTATTTAAGGACCCTTAGTCCCTACCTAGATAGTTCCTTCCTTATAGTAATTCTCAGAATATAATTAGAGTTAATCTATTAGGCAACCACTCCACCAGTTATTATTACGTTATTAACTTTTATACTTGCATTTCCTACACACCTAGCCCAATAATAAGCCCATTATAGTTCTTACTATAAGGTTCCATTACATAATTACTACCTAGTTACGGTATCAATATAAGAAGTTAAATAATATACCACCAAAAGCAGCCACTATAACGCTATTGACGGCAGTAACTACTTTAAGAACAGAAGGTGATACCAGTATAGTAGATACTAACTCACAGCAACCTATAACGGTTAGACAGCTATAGGAGATAGTTAACTAGTTAACAGCTAACAATATAGTATTGGAAGAAAGACTTAACGGGATAGGAGCAGTAAAGATTAAGCTACTATCAATTAAGAGATTTATAGAAGAGAGGTTAAAGCTTAAAGGATTCCTTACGCAGATGCACTTTAAGGTCTCATAAGAGGGAGTAAAGTTACCTATATCCGTGGATCGGATAGCCTACGCAGGACTATTCTTGTTAGGAAAAGCACTTAAGTGGTTTAAATCTTACTTTACGGAGATATAGGCAAACGGAATGACGACCACTAACTAAGACGTGCGATTTATATTCTTAAGTTAGGAAGAATTTATAGAATAACTTACGCAGATATTTAGAGACCTGGAAGGAACAACTATAGTAAAAAAAAAACTCTAGAACCTTGTACAACGAACTTTAGCAATTAAGTATATAATATAGTTCTAGACACTAGCAATATAGGTAAAGTGGAATAATAGGGCGCTTATAGCATAGTATAAATAGGGACTTAAGGCTAAAGTCTAGGACGTAATTATTCTAATAAAAAATGCGGATACCCTAAAGAAACTAATAGATTAGGCAATTAAGATTAATAATTAGATCTACTAAAGGGAATAGGCTAAAAGAGGCTAGGATAGAGTTCTATAGTTATATAAGGCGCAGAGTACGCAACAATAAAAGCTAAGTTAGAAACTATAGTATGGCGTAGAGCTAATAGACCTAAGTAGTACTAAAGAAGCCTATAAAAAATAGAGCAAACTATAGAAACCTAGAGAATAAGAATTAAGTAATTAAAGGTCTAAGGAGCAGAGGCCAAATCAGGGATCTTAACAGCAGAAGACATTTAGGCGAACTCTATAGCAAGAAAAATGGTTTAAAGAAGGAGCTTATATAAATTACGGAAAACAGGGTTATTACGTTAGAGACTATAGAAGTAGGCAGAGTTACTACGCAATAAAAGGTATAAGGCTAGTAGACGATATATATATACTAAGGGATAATAATATACTGTAAGGAACAAAAGAATGTTTAATTAGAAGTTTTACGTTTTGTTATAATAATGTATACCGAATTTATAAGGACGCTAAGTACGGCGTAAGCTATTGGCCATAAGAGCTAGCACCTATAGGATGTAGAGGAACCAACGAACTAGTTCGCAGATCGGACATTAAGGACGATAAATTTAACCTAAGTAAAATATTTCATAACGATAAGGCAATAAGGGCCGCCTACTAGGAGCAAGCAGACCTTAAAGATGTCATACTAGAAGTAGAGGATAATTCCACTATAGAATAAGGAACATTAGTAGGGATTAAAACCCCACTAGATATAATGTCTATCGCTTTACGAGATATAAGAGAAGTAGGACAGTAAACCACTTTGGCACTTAATAAAGGTAAAAAGCCAAAGGCTTAAGATTTTTAAGACGAGATAAAAGATAACTAAGATTCTTAAGATGAGATAAGGTATACCTAAGGACCTATAATAGACAAAAACCGATGGAGTAGGGCAGTAGCTTAGTTCAGAAATATATAAATAAGCTCGGGATAGAGTTTCCTATAGGCATAAGACTCTTAAGACAAGATAAGTGAGATTTAAGACTCTTAAGACAAGATAAGAACACTATGGGCGCCTAGCTAGACTAAGGTGGGAGCTAAGCTTAAGTTAGAAGCAAGCTTAGGATTAAAGAATCTAAGGGACTAAGATTTTANAGTATAAATAAGGATACCTATAGGTAAGAGGCAAGGAGCTTCTTTATAAATTAGAGAATCTGTAATATAAATAGTAGTTAGACTAGGAGACAGATATATAGACCTAAAAGACTTACTAAGGGAACGCAGTGTTTAGCCTAAAGATTAAAAGTTTAATACTAGGATTAAGAAGCAAGACAACTTTAAGGATTAGAGCGTAAGGCGCAAACTAAAAGAAACTATAGAAGAGTTTAGGTAAAGAATTATTATATAGCAAGCACAGAAACTAGACAAGAGATTTAGTATATTAGGACGTATAAAGGATAGAGTACTAGTATAAAGAATTACTAATAGGCCGAGAGAGGTATACTAAAAGCTAAGTGGCTTATTAAACTGGAAAATAAAGAGGATCTAGGGATTCTAACTAGGTTCGAGGAATGACATATAAAGGGCTGTTATAATGTAGTAATAAGAAGATACTTCCTTACGGACAAGCCGTATATACTCCAGCAGCTATACTAAAGATGGTATAGGCAGAGGCATAATAATAAGTAGGAAGATTTCTATATATAGTTGGATAAAAAAGTTATCCAAGACCACCCGATTACAGAAAAGGCTATAACGCATATTAAAGGAGCCTTAATTATAACGTTAAAGGATCTAGAGGAACGTTTAAAGGACTAGAGAAGTAAGAGACGCATCTTAGTACCTATAAATAAAGTTGTAATGTTTAGATTAGTATAATAAAGGTTTAAACTCAGGAACGAAGACGAGCTAAAAGTTAACCTAAAGCACCTAGCACACTACACGTTATTATAGATTGCGTATATAGACGATATATATAACATATATAAGAATCTAAAGGAAAAGAATTGGAAATACCCTATAAGGATATACTGGATAATGGATAAGTAATAGTACAGAAATGCCAAATATATATATAGATAGCATCTAGTAGAGGTCCAAGAGGAAGGAAGTTTAGTACTTTAACTAGGAAGATTCCTTATAGAAGAATACTTAGACGGACGATAGTAGTGGGAATGCCTAGAAAATATATGTCTATAGTATATTAAAAATAAAAAGCAAACTAGGCATTAGCTAAAAAATAAGCTAAGTGCACTAGGATTAAGCAGCTAATAGTTAGAAAAAGTAGAGGCCTATAGGACTAGAGGGAGCCAGTAGTAGAGCCTTAGACCCTTAAAGGAATTCAAAAACAACACCTAAATTTATAAATTAATTGGTAAGATTAACAGTTTAAAGCGCTAATAGATAGTGGAGTAACACGAAACCATATCTTACTAGCAGCAGTTAAGAGAATGGGACTACCTTATAGATAAAAGGAATAACCTTACCTATTAGTTACGATTTTAGGAGATCTAATAACCTATGGAGGAGGGATCATTAATCTTAAAACAGGACCTATTTAGATAACTATTAAAGAGAGACAAATTAAGATATCTTTTAATATCCTACTATTGGGACGGGACGAGGCAGTATTAGGTATACCTTAGTTATAGGAATATAATCCAAGGATTAATTAGATTATAGGTCAGGTTAATATTAGAGATACTTAACGCCGTAAGATGCAATAATAAGCTAAGTTAGTATAGTACTAAGTAGGAGCAACCTATAAAGAAATAGAAAAAGGACTAAGTTATATACTAAAGAGATACTATAAGTATAGTAAGAAACTATAGTTACCGGAAAGTAAAAAGCTGTTAAAATATGTAGTATGGGACTATAAGATAGAGTTAGAACTAGAAATAAGTTTAAAGTTCTTTCTAATCTACAAGCTTACCGAAGAAGAAGGTAAAGCGTTAAAAAAGTTTGTCTAGGAAAACCTATAAAAGGGATATATTAGACTATTGCAGTTATTAGTAGGTTATCCAGTACTATTTATACCAAAGAAAAATAGTAAACTAAGGCTGTGTATTAACTATAGATAGTTAAACAGCATTACTAGAAAGGATAGGTATTTTTTACCCTTAATTAGTGAAATTTAAGACAGGATAGGTAATGCGCAAATCTTTATAAAGATAGATCTAAGATAGGCGTACTATTAGATTAGGATTAAGGAAGGCAATAAATAAAAGGCAGCCTTTAGGTTAAAGGAAGGACTGTATAAACTATTAGTTATATAATTTAGGCTTATAAACGCACCAGCAATGTTTTAGAAGCATATTAACAATATATTAGGAGAATACTTAAATAAATTTGTTATAGCATATTTTAATATTATTATTATCTACTTAATAATAGAGGAAGAACACGAAGAATACGTTAAATGGGTTTTAAAGAGACTATAAGAGGAATAGATGCTAGTAGTAATTAAGAAATGCAAGTTCTTTACTAGGAAAACCGATTTTGTTAGATTTATTATTAAACTAGGCCAACTTAGCATAGATCTAAAAAAGATTAAGGCTATAGTGAATTAGTAGGAACTAGAGAACGTTATATAGTTAAGATCGTTTCTAGGGTTTTATAATTACTGCAGAAGGTTTATAGCGTAGTAGTTAAAGGATATTAAGCCATTTACGCGGTTAATAAAGAAAGAAGAACTATAGGTATAAGGAGAGGAGTAAAGAGAACTCTTTAAAAGAGTTAAAAAGTTGTTTATCTAGGAGCTAGTTCTTAAGATCTATTAACTAAAACTAGAGACGGTTGTAGAAATAAATATATTAGACTATATACTAAGGGCGTGCTTTATATAAAGGCATTAAGATAAATAGCACCTAGTAGCATATTATAGTCGGAAGATAACACTACTAGAGTTAAACTATAATATCTATAATAAGGAGTTATTAGGTATAATTATAGTATTAAAGGAATAGAGAGCATTTTTATAAGGCATAGAGAAACTATTTGTGGTTAAAACGGACTATAAGAACCTAATAGGATTTCTAATAACGAAGGAACTTAACTAAAGATAGGTTAGATGGGTAGAGATGCTTATAGAATACTATTTTAAGATTTAGTATACTAAAGGTATAGACAATATATGGGCAGATACTCTAAGCTGTAAAGCTAAACTATAAAATAAGGGAAAGCTATTAGGGGCTTTATTACGAAAAGATATAGACAGAATGATTAGGTATAATTATCCGAAAATTATAGTAACTTAAGAAGATAATAAACTAGAGAAAGTCTACGAGATACTAGGAAGCTTTTAGGTATAAAGAATTCTAGAAGTATAGCTAAAAGATCTATAGACGGATATATACGAAAATTAAGAAGTAAAGTATATCCTAAGAAGTATAGCAGAGTAGTTTATAGAAGACTTCTATAAGGGATTAACTTAAGGATATAATAGAGCTATAAGCTTAGTGTTAAGACTTTAGGAGAAGTATATTATTAACGGAATTTAGAGGATAGCCAGAAAAGTTATAAAGAAATATCTAGATTGTTAAAGAAATAAACTGATGAGGTATAAGCTATATATAGGGCTACAACCTATTAAAATACTAGAGAGACTATGGGAGGTTATATTATAGGACTTTATTATTAAGTTGCTAAAATTAAAAGATCTTATTACTGGACAAGAATATAACGTGATTTTAGTAATAGTAGATAAGCTTATAAAGTGGGGATACTTTATAGTATATATAAAAGAAATCTTAGCGGAAGATATTGCTAGAATTTATGTTAAGGAAGTGTTTATAAGATATAGAGTACTAAGTAAGATTATATCGGATAGAGATCCAAAATTTATAGTAGTATTTTAGGAAGTGTTCTTAGCGGAGTAAGGAGTTTAAGCAGTAACTTTTACCACATATTATCCACAGATAGACGGTTAAATAGAAAAATTAAATTAGACACTAGAATAGTATTTAAGGCATTATATTAATTATATATAGAACAATTAGGTATTGCTATTACTAGTTATATAGTTTGCATATAATATAACACCTTAAGAAGGGATAGGCATATTACTATTTAAGGTAAATTACGGATATAAGCTAAGGATATTATTATTATTATGGCAAGTAAAGAAAATGAGTAGTATAGCTAAAGAAAGAATAAAGACGTTAATAAATTTTTATGTAGACCTTATAGAATCAGTAAAGAAAGTATAAGAAAGAATAAAAAAGTACTATAATGCTAAGAGATCTAAGGGACTAGATCTTAAGGAGGGAGATAAAGTATAGCTACTATATAAAAATTTTAAGAGTTGACGATTAAGTAAGAAATTAGACTATGTTAGACTAGGACCTTTTAAAATTACGTAAAGGATTTTATTGGTTATGTTTAAGTTAAACCTACTAGCTAAAATAAGGATCTACCCTATATAGCATATCGCAATACTAAAGCTAGTATATAGGAATATTAAGCCACTGGTTTATAAAGCAGACATATATAGAGGATAAAAAGAAGACAAATAGCAAGTTTTAAAGATCGTTAGTTATAAGAATATTAACGATAAAACATAGTATAAAGTTAAGTAGATAGGCTATACTAAGACTACCTAGGAGCTACTAGAGAATTTAAAAAATGCTATAGAAAAGGTATAGGAGTATCGGAAGAGATTAGGTTAGGTAGTATTAATAAAGAAGGATCGCTAAAGAATAAGTTACCTAAGGGGGACCTAAAAAGAGCAGTTGCCGAACTACTTAGATCTGTTTCCTTCTCTATTAGAAGAGAATCCGTTCTTTTATTACCTAGTTCCTATAAACCTTATTCTATAAGTTTCTACTCCTTAGAATAAACCTTCTTACGTACCTTCTTAAGACGGATTAGTTAAGTGGACGCCGCTAGATAAGACTTAAGAGCCCATTACTAAGCATTAATAGCCTCCTATTTAGCGTCCTAAGATCGGCATAATTTAGTAAGAGTAACAGACAGTTTATTATCTAGCCGCGTAGTAGTAAATTAAATATAAGACCCTAAGACAAATTAACTAGGGAACTAGACGACTATTAAGAGTAATAGGTCGCGTATATTTAGCATCTAAAGTAAAGCGAATGTCATAGGATAAATAAATATTTGCTTTAGTACACTTTAAGCAAAAGGACGGTTATCGCGAAGATAGGTTCGCCAACGTAATATAAACTAACCCCTCTTTCAAACAACAAGAATATAGAGATGGTATAATCTCACTAAGAGACAATATTACAGCAATAGTGCGAGCATGATAAGCAGTTGAGGAAGAAGAAATTGCTTTAGGTATAATAAGCAATAATATTAACCAAATTAATTAAACGGATATTACACCTCTAGTAAACGACTTGGAGATGTTTTAAATCTTTAAGGACGAAGATAAAGAGGAGGGAGATGGTATTACGGACACTTTAAGTACAATGTTACAACTACTTAGAGAAGAGACGGAAGAAGCTAGTTAGTTAATTTAGGCACGGTCTAAAATGGAGCCGATAGAACTATATAACGAGAAATAGTAACTAAGGTCATATAATGTGATCTATGTAATCTGTATAATTTGCGAGATCTGTAATAGAGTAGATAGAGTACACGTATATTACGTATAAGAAGGATTTTATAGGAGTACGGTTGTGTATTTAAGGACCTTTAGTCCCTACCTAGATAGTTCCTTTCTTATAGTAATTCTTAGAATATAATTAGAGTTAATCTGTTAGGCAACTACTCCACCAGTTATTATTACGTTGTTGACTTTTGTACTTGCATTTCCTACACACCTAGCCCAATAATGAGCCTATTGTAGTTCTTGCTACAAGGTTCCGTTACATTTAGGGCAAGAATTACCTTATAGTAAGAATAGAAACTAGATAAGAGACCTAGTATATTAGGACGTATAAAGGACAGAGCGCTAGTATAAAGGATTACTAATAGGCCTAAAGCAGGTATACTAAGAGCTAAGTAGCTTACTAAACTAAAATAAGAAGAGGATTTAGGGATTTCTACTAGGTTCGAGGAACAATATACTAAAGGCTATTATAACGTAGTAATAAAGAGATATTTCCTTATGGACGAGCCGTATATACTTAAGCAGCTATATTAAAAGTAGTATAGGCAACGACATAACGATAAGTGGGAAGATTTCTATATATAGTTGGACGAGAAAGTTGTCTAAGACAACCCAATTATAGAGAAGGCTATAACTTATATTAAGGGGGCCTTAATTATAATATTAAAGGATCTAAAGGGGTAATTGGAGGACTGGAGAAGTAAAAGATAAATCTTAATACCCGCGAACGAAGTTATAATACTTAGATTAATACGAGAGAAGTTTAAACTTAAGAATAAAGATAAGCCGAGAGTTAACCTAAGATATTAAGCACATTATATACTATCGTGGATAGCATATATGGATAATATATACAATATATATAGAGCACCAAAGGACAAAAATTAAAAGTATCTAATAAGGATGTATTGGATAACAGACGAGGTAAAGTATTAAAATGCTAAGTATATATATAGTTAGTACCTAGTAGAAGTTTAAGAACAAGGGGACTTAATACTTTAACTAGGAAGATTCCTTACGGAAGAATACCTAGATGGATAACAATAGTGGGAATATCTAGAGAATACCTGTTTATAATATATTAAAAACAAAAAGCAAACTAAGTATTAGCCTAAGTTAGACTAAGTATAAACAGAATCTAGTAGCTAGTAGTTAGGAAAAGTAGAGGCCTATAGAACTAGAGGAAGCTAGTAGTAGAGCCTTAGACCCTTAAAGGAATTTAAGGATAACACCTAAATTTACGAGTTAAGTAGCAAGATTAACAGTTTAAGGCATTAATAGATAGTGGAGTAATAAGGAACTATATCTCGCTAGCAGCAGTTAAAAGAATAGGATTACTATATAGATAGAAGGAATGTTCTTACCTATTAGTAATAATTTTAGGAGATCCGATAGCCTACGGAGGAGGTATTATTAATCTTAAAATAGGACCTATTTAGTTAACCATTAAAGGAAGATAAGTTAAGATGTCTTTTAATATATTACTATTAGGGAATAATAAGGCAGTATTAGGAATGCCTTAGTTACAGAAATATAATCTAAAGATTAATTAGGTTATAGGTTAGGTTAATATTAAAAATATATAATGCTATAAGATGTAATAATAAGCCAAGTTAGTATAGTACTAAGTAGGAGCAACCTATAAAGAAATAGAAAAAGGGCTAAGCTATATACTAAAAAGATACTATAAGTATAGTAAGAAACTATAGTTACCTAAGAGTAAAAAGCTGTTAAAGTATATAGTATAGGACTATAAGATAGAATTAGAACTAGAAATAAGTCTAAAGTTCTTTCTAATTTATAAGCTTACTGAAGAGGAAGGTAAAGTATTAAAAGAGTTTATCTAAGAAAACTTATAAAAAGGATATATTAGACCATCGCAGTTATTAGTAGGATATCTAGTACTATTTATACCAAAAAAGAATAGCAAACTAAGGCTGTATATTAACTATAGATAGTTAAACAGCATTACTAAGAAGGATAGGTATCCTTTACCCTTAATTAGCGAAATCTAAGATAAGATAGGTAATGCGTAAATCTTTATAAAGATAGATCTAAGATAGGCGTACCATTAGATTAGGATTAAGGAAGGCAATAAATAGAAGGCAGCCTTTAGATTAAAGGAAGAACTATATAAACCATTAGTTATGCAATTTAGGCTTATAAACGTACTAGCAACGTTTTAGAAGCATATTAATAATATATTAGAAGAACATTTAGATAAATATATTATAGTATACCTTAATAATATTATTATCTACTTAATAAATAAGGAAGAATATAGAGAACATATTAAATAGGTCTTAAAGAGACTATAAGAAGAATANATGCTAGTAGNAATTAAGAAATNCNAGTTCTTNACTANNAAGACNAATTTTGTTAGATTTATTATTAAACTAGGCTAATTTAGTATAGATCTAAAGAAGATTAAGGCTATAGTGAATTAGTAAGAACTAGAGAACGTTACGCAATTAAGATCGTTTTTAGGGTTTTATAATTACTATAGAAGGTTTATAGCGTAATAGTTAAAGGATATTAAACTATTTATATAATTAACAAAGAAAGAAGAACTATAGGTATGGGGAAAGGAATAGCAAGAACTCTTTAAGAAAGTTAAAGAGTTATTTATTTAGGAGCTAGTTCTTAAGATCTATTAACTAGGACTAGGGACGGTTATAGAAATAGATATATTAGACTTTATACTAGGAGTATACTTTATATAAAAGCATCTAGATAGATGGCATTTAGTAGTATATTATAGTTAAAAGATAACACTATTAGAGTTAAACTATAATATCTATAATAAGGAGTTATTAGGTATAGTTATAGCACTAAAGGAATAGAAAGCATTTTTATAAGGTATAGAAAAACTATTTATAGTTAAAACGGATTATAAAAACCTAATAGGATTCCTAATAATAAAGGAGCTTAACTAAAGATAGGTTAGATAAGTAGAGATGCTTATAGAATACTATTTTAAGATTTAGTATACTAAGGGTATAGATAATACGCGAGCCGATGCGTTAAGTTAAAAGGCTAAACTATAGAATAACAATAAGCTATTAGGGGCTTTACTACGAAAAGATATAGATAGACTAATTAGGTACAATTATCTAAAAATCGCAGTAACTTAAGAAAATAAGTTAGAAAAAGTCTATAAGATATTAGAAAGCTTTTAGGTATAAAGAATTCTAGAAGCATAGCTAGAAAATCTATAGTTAGATATATACGAAAATTAAGAGGTAAAGTATATCCTAAGAAGTATAGTAGAGTAGTTTATGGAAGACTTCTATAAGGGACTAACTTAAGGACACAATGGAGCTACGGGCTTAGTATTAAGACTTTAGAAAGAGTATATTATTAATAGAATCTAGAGAATAGCTAGAAGGGTTACTAAAGAGTATCTAGATTACTAAAGGAATAAACTAATAAGGTATAAGCCGTATGGAGGGCTATAACCTATTAAAACACCAGAGAGACTATAGGAGGTTATATTATAGGACTTTATTATTAAGTTACTAAAATTAAAAGATCCTATTACCGGATAAGATTATAACATAATCTTAGTAATAGTAGATAAGCTTATAAAGTAGGGATACTTTATAGCCTATACGGAAGAAATATTAGCAGAAGATATTGCTAGAATCTATATTAAAGAAGTATTTGTAAGATATAGAGTATTAAGTAAAATCATATTAGACAGAGATCTAAAATTTATAGCAGCATTCTAGGAAGTATTCTTGGCGGAATAAAAAGTTTAAGTAGTAACTTCTACCGCATATTATCCGCAGATAGACGGTTAAATAGAAAGATTAAACCAGACACTAGAGCAGTATCTAAGGCATTATATTAATTACGCATAGAATAATTAGGTATTATTATTACTAGTTATATAGTTTATATATAATACAACACTATAAAAAGGAATGGGTACGTTACTATTTAAGGCGAATTATAGATATAAGCTAAGAATATTATTATTGCTACGCCAAGTAAAGAAAACGAGTAGTAGAGCTAAGTAAAGAATAAAGGATTTAATAAATCTTTATATAAACCTTACGGAAATAGCTAAGGTGGTATAGTAAAGAATAAAAAAGTACTATAATACTAAGAGATTTAAGGGACCAGATCTTAAGGAGGGAGTAAAGTATAGCTACTATATAAAAATTTCAAAAGTCGATAATTAAGTAAAAAGTTAGACTATATTAGACTAGGACCTTTTAAAATTATATAGAGGATTTTACTAGTTACGTTTAAGTTAAACCTACTAGCCAAAATAAAGATTTACCCTATATAGTATATTGTAATGCTAGAGCTAGTATATAGGAATATTAAGCCACTAGTTTATAAGGCAGACATGTATAAAGGATAGGAAGAAGATAAATAGCAAGTTTTAAGGATTATGTTACGGGACACCCCCGTGACACCTTATACACGTCCACCTGTTTCCACCGACTTAGCAACTAAAGACTGACTACGAGACGGCAATTTGCGGCAATCTAACGGCAATCTGCCATATTCTGCTATATTCCGCCAAGTTCTACTAAATCCTACCAAGTTCTACTAGGACTACTACCTAAATCCTATTCTGCTCCGTGTATGTGTTAACTAAGTAACCAAGCTAATAATATATACCCTTTCTTCCCGTTTCCCTGCCTTTTTTTCTTACGTAACGTCTTAACCTTATTATACAGTTTATATATATAGCTTAATAGTATCTACTTTGCTACATATTATTACCGCTTATACTTACTCCGTAACACTACGTTACGTTAACCACCTATACTACTGTTAAAATGCAGACCAAACCCGAAGCCCCTATAACAACCGCTAGTATTATGTCCATACTTTAAGAATAATTAGTAGAAATATAGAAGTCTTTTATAGACGCCCTTGTATAGAACTAAGCCACTTTAAATTAACGACAAGCCGAATAAGAAGCACGATATTAATAATTAATTGAGGACCTCTAAGAAGAAGTCCGCACCCTTAAGATGCCTACGCTAGGACCTTAAGACCGAACGCTATCTCTGGAAATGAATACGCGGAACGCGAGCCCTAAACCTATAGTAGTTACTTACCCCGAACTAACTACTGCATTATAATAATCTAAATGACTACTAGACCCTCTAATATTCACTAGTAAATGATAAAAACTCCGATTATTTCTAAGCCAGCTTAAAAATAAGCTAACTAGTAATACTGACCGCTACCTAACTAAAGCTAACCGACTCTGCTACGCCCTAAGTTAACTAGGAGGAGACGTAGCTAACCTTATTAAACCCCTTTAACCGAACTTAGTACTAAGTCTAGTTATACTTCTTAAAGCTATATATGGTAACCCAAACCGCCAAGCTACTGCTTAGAGAAAGATAAACTATATAACTTAAGGAACGAAAAGCTTTCTAGTATACTTCTCCGAATTTAACCGTTACGCAAAGAAAATAGGCTAGAATAACTCCGCACTAATTAACAGCCTTATTAAATCCTTAAGCTCTGAACTAAAAACCTCCCTAATAGGCGTAGACCTACTAGGAGCCCTCAATGCCTGCGTAAACGTTATTAATAAACGGTACAATAATATACTACGCCTGATACCGAAGCCTGCCCCCCGATATAATACAACAACCCCGTAAACGTCCACTAAGTTATTATCTTAGCCTAAGCACCCTAATGCCATGGATATTGACACTAGAATTCTAGATTACGCCCTATTAGGGTCCTTTAAACGAGAACAACGCCTTAAGCTAGGCCTCTACTTTAAATACGAAAGGAAGGATTATATCTTAAAATACTGCCTTATCCCCCTACCTACGCACCGAAATGATCTACGAACGGCTAATACTAATAGCCGTTTACTGTATTAATCTTCCGGTTACCGTCCCCGATCTTTATCTAGTTCTAGCCCCACGTCTAATAAGTACTATTTACAAGAATAAAGCTCTAACTAACGCTCTATAAGAACCCCGCCCCGATTACCTCTAAAAGGAAGATCCTAGAGCTAAGTTGCTCTCTAGGACGGCTCTGCCTTAGAATCTCGTTAAACGCATTTAATGTTACGAACTCTAACTCTTGGGACTATAGCATAACTATTAACTGCCGTCTTTGGCAGAATAGTTAATAGGCTAACGCTTAAATCCTAATTAATACAGGAGCTAGCGGTATAGGATTTATTAATAAGATCTTTATATAAGATAATAGTTTCACCCTAACCCCCCTTAACCGGCATATTAATGTATTTAGATTTAACGGCAAACGCACCATCTTAGGCTGTATTACCCACGTGGCAGCCCTAAGACTCTAATACCTAAACCACGAAGAATTAATTAAGCTTTTTGTTACCACCTTAGGTTACTTGGTAATCCTTAGACAACCTTAAATAAAGCTATATAAGGTGACTATTAACTAGAATAACCTTAAGCTTCTATTTACCGCCTCCTATTATAAGTAAAAGTGCCTTATAACTTACTGCCCTAACCCTAAACTAAAACCTAGGAAATCCACTAAGATCTACTAGCCTAAGATTTCCACTAATGTCTACCCCGCGCCTAAGGAATCCACCAGATTCCACTAACCCAAGAATTCCACCGAATTCCACCGATATAAGATTTCTACTAATATCCACTAAAGATCTGGAAATCCCACCAAACCCTATAAACTAACCCCAACTATTATACTACCCTAAACTAAGCAGAAGCTTAAGCTTAGTATATAGGAGTACCAGAAGAACTGGTACCCTATAATAAAAAGAATACTTAAAGAACCTGAACCTAAATCTAACACCGACTCTATACCTAATACTGAACCTAAACCTAAATAAGAAACTATATAAGAGACTATAGACGATCCGAGAGAGCTCAATACCTTAGATATCCGTATAATTAAAGCTACTCCGCTAGCTCAGCTTACTAAGAAGCCTAAATATACGATTTTCGCTGTTATGATGGCTAATATTAAGAAAGCCTTGGCACTAAAGAAGCACACCGACCCTATCACGAAGGTACTAGCAGAGTACCATTACCGCTTAGACGCATTCTCACGAAAGGAAGCTAATAAGCTACTAAAACACTAACTATATAACCATAAGATTGTACTTAAAGAAGGAAAGCAGCCTGGATTTAGACCCCTATACGGAATGTCCTAAAACGAACTCTAAGTGCTATAAAAGTATCTAGACGAGAACCTAAGTAAAGGATTTATTAGAGCAAGCTCTTTACCTATAGCCGTACTAGTAATCTTTGTTAAGAAACCTAGCGGCAGTCTACGCTTTTGCGTAGATTACTAAGCCCTTAATGCCGTTACTATTAAGAACTGATATCCAATCCCGTTAATATAAGAGACGCTAAACTGACTAAGTAAGGCTCGCTACTATACGAAGCTTAATATTATCTCTGCATTTAACCGCCTCCGTATAGTAAAGGGAGATAAATGGCTTACCGTATTTTGTACTTGGTATAGATTATTTAAATACTTAGTGACGCTATTTGGCCTCGCAAATGCTCTGAGCTCGTTTTAACATTACGTAAATAATACCCTGCGCCCCTACCTAGATATCTTCTGTACTGCTTATATTAACGACATCTTAATATACAGTAATAACCTAACCGAATATTGGAAACACGTTAACCTTATCCTATAAGCCCTGCATAGAGCTAGTCTATAATTAGATGTAGATAAATGCGAGTTTTATAAGACGGAAGTCCTATACCTTAGGCTTCTTATTTCTATAGACGGTATATAAATGGACCCGAAGAAAATTAAAGTAATTATAAACTGGTAAGAACCTAAGAACGTTAAGGATATAAGAGCCTTTATAGGATTTGCCAATTTTTACTGATGGTTTATTGACAACTTCTCCGCCCTAGTTTTACCCCTTATAGCTCTAACCCAAAAGGATAAAGCCTTTATCTTTAATAAGGAATGTAAGAAGGCCTTTATTTATCTAAAGGTTATATTTACCACCGCGCCTATGCTCTAACACTTTAACCTAAACTAAATAAGTGTTATAGAAGCTGACTTATCTAACTACGTCACTAGAGGCATCCTATCTCAATATAACGAAGAGGGAGTATTACACCCTATAGCATACTACTTAAAACGACTAAGCCTAGCTAAATGTAACTACGAGATCTACGACAAGGAACTGCTGGCTATTATTAGATGCTTTAAGTAATGGCGACCCGAATTAGAAGGCACTAGATTCCTAATTAAGGTCCTTAGCGATCACAAGAACCTGTAGTACTTCACGATTATAAAACAGCTAAGCTACCGTTAGGCCCGCTAGTTAGAATACCTATCTTGTTTCTAATTCTTAATTACGTACCGCCTAGGCGTTTAAGGCCAAAAGCCTGATGCCCTAACCCGACGCTCGCAAGACGCGCCAGCACTAAAAGAGGCACGTTCTTACCGAAATTAGACCCTACTTCGCCCCGAATTGTTCAACCCTCCTACTAAAGATCTTACGGTATAAGTCCTCGAAATAACTAATTGATTGATTGAATAGATTATAACTAACGAATACCTAAATAACGAGTTTATCTAAGAGACGCTTAAGCTAATTTAAGATGGCGTTAGATGCTCTAAGAAGATCTTTCTAAGTAAATGTAAAGCTTGCGGAAACCGCTTATATTACTAAAACCGTCTAGTTATCCCTAATTACGATGAACTTAAGCTTAAGCTCCTCGAATATGTATACGACCTACTAGTAGCCGGCTACCTAGGCTGAGGAAAAACCCTGGAGCTACTCTAACGGGAGTACTACTGGCCGAATATGCATAATATGACACGAAGGTATATCTCTAGCTGTTACGTCTACCGACGAGCTAAAGCTCCGCATAAGACATATAACGGCCTTCTAAAGCCACTGCCTGTTCCGGACTGAAGATAAAAGGACGTCTCAATTAACTTTATTATTGACCTCCCTATAAGTAAGGGCTGTATAAATATTATAGTAGTTATAGACCGACTATCTAAGATGAGACACTTAATCGCCTGCCCCGATATATTAACACCTGCCGTTGCCTAACTGTTCCTGGACCACGTATAGAAACTCTATAAACTCCCTAAAACAATTATCTCCGATAGAGGCAGCCAGTTTATCTCTATATTTTAGAAAAAACTAACTACCCGACTCCGCATTAAAGCACTATTGTCTACGGCATACCACTTAGAAACGGACGGTTAAACGGAACGTGTAAACGCTATAATGGAATAGTACATTTGGATATACACGTCGTACTTATAAGATAACTGGATTAACTGGCTTGTATTCGCCAAGTTTACCGTAAATAATTCCGTTTTGGAAACTATAAAGGTCTCCCCATTCCTGGCCAACTACGGCTAGTATCTATAAATAGGTTTCAAACCCTTTAGTAATGTTCCTTACCCTACTTATTACGCCTTATAAGTTGCGGAAGCAAATGAATTCGTAGAGAAGATGGAGGAACTATAACAGTTCCTTACTAACGAAATAATATAGGCTTAATCTGTCTATAAAGCCGCAGCGAATAAGAAACGAACCCTAGCACTGGCCTACTAAATTAGTGACTTTATTTGGCTAGATATAAGAAATCTAAATACGAAACGACCTACTAAGAAGCTTAATTGGAAGAACGCTGGCCCTTATAAGGTTGAGAAGGTTGTTTTCTCCCACGCCTACTAACTAAAGCTCCCTAATACGGTTAAAATCCACCCCGTATTCTATACGTCAGTCCTCCGCCCCGCTACTCCCGCATTAAACGCCCTGCCCGGACAGATATAAGACCCTCCCCTATTAGTTAAAGTGGATAGTAAGAACGAGTACTTTATTAAAAGAATTAACGACATTAAGTATAATAAACGAAAACGTTAATATATATATCTCACGAAATGGAGAGGCTTTACTAAGCCCTTATAGGAACCTGTTGACTCTATAGGACTTACATAAGCTATAAAAGACTTTTACGAACTCCATCCAGAACTACCACAGCCCCATCTCGTAGAAGCTCGAGTTTAAAGGGGGGGTACTATCACGGGACACCCCCGTAACACCTTATATACGTCTACCTATTTCCACCAACTCAGTAACTAGAGACTAACTATAAGATGGCAATTTGCGGCAATCTGACGGCAATCTGCTATATTCTGCCATATTCCGCTAAGTTCTACTAAATCCTGCTAAGTTCTGCTAGAACTACCACCTAAATCCTATTCTACTCTATGTATATATTAACTAAGCAACCAAGCTAACAATATATACCCTTTCTTCCCGTTTCCCTGCCTTCTCTTCTTACGCAACGTCTTAACCTTATTACACAGTTTATGTATATAGCTTAATAGTATCTACTTTGCTACATATTATTACCACTTATACTTACTCCGTAACAGATTATTAGTTATAAGGATATTAACAATAAAATATAGTATAAGGTTAAGTGGATAGGCTATACTAAAACTACCTAGGAGCTACTAGAGAATTTAAAAAACGCTATAGGAAAGGTATAGGAGTATTAGAAGAAAATAGGTTAGGCAATATTAATAAAGAGGAATCGTTAAAGAATAAGTTACTTAAGGGGGACCTAGGAAGAACGACTGCTAAACTACTTGGAGTTGTTTCCCGCACTATAGGAGGAGAGTTAATTCTCTTATTACCTAGTTCCTAAAGACCTTGTTTTATAAGCTTCTACTCCTTAAAACAGACCTTCTTACGCACCTTCTTAAGATAAAGTAGACGGGTAAACGCCGTAATGCGAGCATCTAGGGCCTTCTGTTCCGCATCCTAAGAACACTTAAGCTTAGTAAGGGCCTGCGCTAAGTTACTATTAAGCTTTACAGTAGTAGATTAAATATAAGACCCTATAACAAATTACTTAGGGAACTTAAAGACTATTAAGAGTTATAGGACGGGTATATTTAGCGTTAGAAGTAGAGTAAACATCGCAAGACGATTAAATGTTTACTTTAGTGCACTCTAAATAAGAGGAAGGTTGCTAAGACAAAGGACTTACTAACACAATATATACTAACCCCTCTTTTAAACAACGAGAACATGGAGATGGTATTATTTTACTAAGCGATAATATTGCAGCAATAGTGTAAGCACGACGTTGCGCATATAAAGAAGAAGAAGCTTTAGGTATTATAAGTAATAATATTAACCAAATTAATTAGACGGATATTACACCTCTAGTAAATAACTTAAAGATATTAGGTATCTTTAAGGACAAAGATAGAGAGGAGGGAGATAGTGTTACGGACGCTTTAAGTACGATATTATAACTACTTAGAGAAGAGTTAGAAGAAGCTAGTTAGTTAATATAAGCACGGTTTAGGATAGAACCTATAGAACTATATAATAAGGAATAGTAGCCGAAGTTATATAAGGTGCTACGTAAGGAACGCGAGGAACGAAGGGAACTTACGTACCTTATATATAAGACGTATATTACGTACAAGAAGGATTTTATAGGAGTATAGTTATGTATTTAAGGACCCTTAATCCCTACCTAGATAGTTCCTTCCTTGTAGTAATTCTTAGAATACAATTAGAGTTAATCTGTTAGGCAACCACTCCACTAGTTGTTATTTACGTTGTTAATTACTATCTTTGCATTTCCTATACACCTAGCCTATTGATAGAACCTATCGTAGTTCCTGCTATAAGGTTCCGTTACAGGGTTAGTACCTCTAATTAAAGTAATTACTAATCCCGGCTAGTATAAAATAAAGATAACCCCGCACCACATAATTAATTATTATAGTGTAATTTACTTATAGTGGCTGTTAGGCCTATAGCTATACGGAGTTTTAGTAAGCGGGCTAACTAATCTAACTTAACCTTAGCCATACCTCCGGTTAACTAACTTAACTCTCTAAAAACACCTATAGATTATATAGAGTGAGTTGATCTAGAGGTATAGTACGCGAAGTTCTTAAGTTACTTTAACAGCGTTTTAGAAAGTCTTTAGTAGGTTAAAGATACTAAATCCTCCTAGCCGTTAGATAATATTATCCTAGGTTATAGAAAATTGTTTCTTATCTTTAATTGGAAGTTCGCCCTAGTAATAGAATAAAGCAATATATTTTCCTTCGTTTATTTATATAGTATAATTAAGATATAAGACATTAGGATTATAATTAGGATTATCCGTATTACTAACGTAGAGAAGTCTTATTAGTAATTCTGTGTTAGATTTAATATAATGCTTATTATAATTATGGGACTTATTACACTAATAAAGCTATACGCAAAGTAGTGCAAATTATATAGGACTTTTAGCTTCGGGTAATACTAGAAAGCTAATCTAGATGCCGTTATTAGGATTAGTCAAATATTCTATACGTAAAGATATATAGTAAGTAATAGCCCTACCTAGCGCATGTAAGGAGTAGGAGATATTAACCTAAATTAAAACATAGCCGGAGAATGCGTGGTCCCCCCTTTCCTATTTTCAATGCTAACTGCTTTCTAACTATTTAAATATATAGTTTATCATCATTATAGTAGCGTTTAAGTATACGGAGAAGTAGAGCGTAAAGCTGACAATTTTTTTTAGCAGCATAGACTTTAGAAAGATTAACGTTGTAGCTAGCAGCTATAATGGCACTATAGTAGGCATAATACTAGATCGGGGCAACCTAGCTTGGTAGCGTACTGGATAGTAAGCTTTTGACGAAATCCTAAGCAAATGTATTGTTAAAGGTATAGAGCTAGTCGTCGGGCTATGTCCGTATTAGTACTAGCTTAAGCGGTCGCGTAAGGGGCATTCGCAGATCTATATATATCCTATACTAACAAACAGGGTAAGGTTAGTAGCAGCCGTATATCTTGGTATTTGTAGGTCTACTTATAAACTACACTAATAAATAGGATAAGGTTAGCAGTAGCTGTATATCTTAGTATTTGCAGGTCTACTTATATCCTACACCAATAAACAGGACAAGGTTAGTAGCAGCTATATATCTCAGTATTTATAGGTCTACTTACACCCTACACTAATAAATAGGTCAAGGTTAGCAATAGCCGTATATCTTGGTATTTGCAGATCTATTTATAACCTACACTAATAAATAGGACAAGGTTAGCAGCAGCCGTATATCTCAATATTCGTAGGTCTACTTATACACTATACTAATAAATAAGGCAAGGTTAGCAGCAGCTATACATCTTAGTATTCGCAGGTCTACTTATAACCTATACTAATAAATACGGTAAGGTTAGCAGCAGCTATATATTTTAGTATTCGCAGGTCTACTTATACCCTACACCAATAAATAGGGCAAGGTTAGCAGCAGTTATATATTTTAGTATTTACAGGTCTACTTACACCCTATACTAATAAATAGGACAAGGTTAGCAGCAGCTATATATCTTAGTATTTATAGGTCTACTTATATNCTATACNAATAAANAGGACAAGGTTAGTAGTAGCCGTATATCTTAGTATTCGCAGGTCTACTTACTTCCTATAACTAAGTGTGTTAGTAGAATATCTAGAATATACCCTAGGAACATTTACCCTCTATACCTACACTATTAGCTAAAATAATATTGTCTAGTTCCTATTAAATCCTACCGTAAACAATCTATCCTTCTATGACGTATTTTGACCCATTGGAATAAATTTAACTGCAGCTAATAGAGATAACGATATATTGTATAAGGTTGCTTAAGTAACTCCCACGCTAATAGCTCTTGACTTTAGTTACGCTTTTATACTAGGGTTAAGGTGTTTGTAAAGGCGGGGCAGTTTAACCAAGCTACTGCCTATATATATCAGTCCTACAATTATTTCGGACTTAGGTTAGCTAACCGTTTTCACTATATAAACACACCTTTAAGCGCTAACGTAGTTAGTAAGCATATAGGCTACATAAGCATATAGGCCACATTAAAACTCACCAAATTTATACTTTAATATCTTAACAACCACTTAATAATAAATTCTAATAATTTAGATTTAGACTTTTATATACGCTTTACAGCTTCTATTAAAGTTGCATTGTAATTAGTTTAGTAGTTTTTAAGATATNNNANTTTNGNNNCNNTT